>NW_028327180.1:101855059-102155059 GCF_987537825.1 Furipterus horrens
AAGCCTCAATGTCCCCTCTGCAATGGGACAGGAATGTGGCCTCTGTGGGTGTGTCGATGGGTACGAAGCCAGGCCACAGCAAGTCCCCTCTCTGCTCCCCTCCCCACCACGAGCGCAAACCTCAGAGAGACCAGGATCCCCAAAGAACATGGCCCCGAAGAGCACCTTTATTCACAGCAAAGGACGTCACCATAGCAACCACGCTTGATTCCCTGAGAACTTTTCCCTCATTGTTTGCTCCACTAGCTACGTCTCTGCAGAAAGACACACAGAAGACAGAGCGCACACCCCGGGCAGGTGCGCACAGCGGGCAGCGGGACACGGGTCCCTGCGGGGACCCATAAATACACACAGCATCAGACATCCGCATCAGCCACAAAGGCGACCTCAAGTGTGGCTTCTGCTTCTTCTGGTCCACAGAAAAGATAAAGTAACACCCTCCCCCACTCCCCGAAAACAGAGACAAAAACAGCCCCCTTTTTACTCACCCTCCTGAAAAACAAGCACAGTAAAAACACTGTCACAGTATTCACAGACACGCCCACTGTGGGCGACTTGCTCTCTACTTGGGAGAGGAGATAAAACGCTCAGCTCTGACTCCCCGTCTCGGGGAGACAAAGGGAAGAGAGGGTCAGGAAGACCCCCACACAGAGGGCTGGGGGAGCAACGGTGCGCCCGGCCACCAGACCTGGCGGGGGCTCAGGCCAGAGCTCAGAGGGAGGAGGAGGAGACTGGGCCACTGCCCCCGAAGCGCAGCCCCCTGCAGGGCTCCCTTGCTCAGGGGCTCGGAGGCGGGTGCCCCGGCTGAGGGCAGGGTAGCCCTGACGCCTGCGCTGTCCAAGGACCCCGCAGAGTAAAGCACACCTGCCCCCAGGGTGACCCCTGAGGAAACAGCTCGTGCGCCGGACTCTGGCCGCTGGCACACAGGGCCACGCAGCTGCCCTGGCAGAGCAGGGCGGCCAGTCTGCTACGCAGACAGCACACAGGGGCACGGCCCTGGGGGCACTGGGCAGCGGGGCCAGGGCAGCACAACAGGGTCCCCGGGCCCTTTGGATACCAGGGGCGCCCGGGGACGGGGTCTCAGCAGAGGCGGCTAGAAGATGGCGGTGCGGGGACACCAGGGTGTGTCTGGGTACAGGAGGCAGTGGATGGAGCGGAACCTGTGGGGAGAGTGAGGGGCTGGTCTGTGGGGGGCGGGGACCCTCCTCCGCCCTGAGCAGGAATCCTGGGGGCACGCTTTGCAGCCCAGATGCGGAGCGACATCCGGCTCCTCAGGGTCCTCACCTGGACGGGTCAGCCTCCACCGAGAAAGGCCCCTTAATATGGACCGCGTTCCGCTTGTTTTCAAACATCCCGTAGCTCAGGGTCACCTGCGTGGAGAGAAGCAGAGTGATACCAGGCGGGGCCGTGACGCCCGGCTCCACCCAAGGCTGGCCATGCGGCTCTGAATGAGGGACCAGCCTTGCCTTTGCCACCTCAGACCAAGAAGGAAGGCCGATGAGCCATGTGGCAACACACCCCACCTGCTCTGGGCACCCAAGAAATAAGGGGCAAAGCACTATGAGCGCGAGACGACCCACTGAGGTAGGAAAAGACCCAGAAGGCACAGAGCAGGTGTGCTGGGTGGCCGAGAGGATCTGAGTGGGTCCACACCGGTGGGGAAAGTGGGGGTCTGGGCGGCAGCCACCACCAGGGCCTTTCCTGACCTCCCTACTCTGACGGCGGCCCCGCGCCCACTCCCTCTCCCGCCGGCCCTCCCGGTCGGTGCACCTGCTCGTGGAGCTCGGCGGTGGAGACCTGCTGCAGGCTCTCCAGATGGGAGTGGAAGAGCCCGCTGCGGGTGAGCGGCACGCCCAGCAGGGCCTCCACGATGTAGCCCACTGTGCAGTCGTCCGGCAGCCGGATCCGCTCGGCCGTGCGCACGAAGCGGCCCCCGCTGTGGGAGCGAAGGGCTGCAACGTGAGCAGAGGCGGGAGCCTGCGGCCCACTGGGAGCCGGGCAGGGCCCCGCCCACGGAGGCCGCGCAGCGCAAAGAAGCCCCGTGGGGCGGGGCGCAGACCCTGTCTGTGTCCCTAAGGCGCTCTCCCCTGACCCCGCTCCCTGGTTCCCAACACGGCACCCGACCCACACCAGCCCGATGACGCTGGGAATCGGGAGTTGCTGGCGCAGCAAGGGGCCCTGCCTGGTGGCACTTGGCCCTGGGTGCTAACACCCTGGTGCCTGCTGGTGGGAGGTGGGCAATGCGGGGACCACAACTCCACCTGCACGGGAGGCTGGGGTCACCCCTCCTGGGAAGGTGAACCAAGCCAGACGCCACATGAGGGACCTCAGGACCTAGGGCGACCTGGCCAGTCAAGCAGCCTCACCTGGCCCACGGGCTCATCCTCAGGGCCAACGCTCGGCTGATGCAGAAGCCAGCTCCGCCCGTGGCAAACCAGAAGTGAACGGGACGCTGCGGGACGGGGGCAACGTGGTGAGACCCCCCCGCCACCCCGGCTGGAGAGGACCCGCAGCCCCCCCCACCCCGGCTAGCTCAGGCCCAGCAGACAGACCGCTCACCAGCTTGTTTGTGCTGAGGCGCTCGGTGGCCTGGATGGGCCGGTCCAGGCTGGGCTTGCCGATGTACACGTCCTGGGTGTGGGGGTAGCCGGCCAGCAGGCGCAGCAGGGCCCGCACGTTCACGTAGTTGTCATCGTCCACGTGGCAGAACCACCTGCAGGCCGGGCAGTGCCGTCAGGGCGTCCGAGCGGGGCCGCGCTGCGCAAGGTGTGGGGGCTTGGAGGGAGCGCGTTCCTGGGGCCCCGGCCCGAGGCCCACACTCACTTCCTCCCCGATTCGATGAAGTGGTCGTACTCCACCGCCATCTTGCAGGACAGGGCCTGGCGGCTGTGGGCGGCTGAACAGTTAGTGTTGACCACGTGGGCTGCGGACGAGGGGCAGGGGCCACAGTTCAGTCTCAGCCGGTTCAGAGGAGACGGCCTGGCCTGCGTCACACAGCAGCCCAGGAGGACAGAGCAGCGGAGCGGGTGGCCGTCTGTCCCAGGGAGCCTTGGACGCCTCCAAGCCGTGTGTGCCCTGCTTTGGGCTTCCTGCTCAGCGCCCCCCCGCCCCCCGCCTGGGCTAGACACAGGCCGGGCCATGCCCCCCCCCGCCACCCCCCCCCACCCCCCACCCCCCGCCCTGCCCAGTCCATCCCGCAGTCCTGCCCCGCCTCTACCCATTCAGGCGGCTTTTTCCCAGCACCGGCCACCTGTTACTCAAAGGGGCCACCTCAGCTCCAAGGGGCCAGGAGCTGAAAGGGCCTCATTTACATGAGAATTGGGAGGGGACAAGTGGCGGGGCGGGGCCCTGAGCAAACCCGCTGAGTAAACTGCCTGTGGCCTCTGCGACCTCTCTGGAGGGGAGGAGGATGGGGGCGCGTTTCCTCCTGGGAGTGGAGCCCCCCTCACCTCCCCGAGTCCAGGGCTCACCCATGCGCCTGGCCAGGACCTCATCTTCCCCGTCGGTGAAAATGAACGTCTGGAAGAAGAAACAGGGCCTTGAACGGGCGGCTCCATGTCTCCTACCCCAGGCCGTGACCAGGATCCCAGGATCGGGGCTGAGCCTGCAGCCCAGTTGCGCCTGTGCCCCACCCCTCCTGGGCCTCAGTGTCCCCAGTACACAGAGCGGAAGCAGGGCTGGGGCTTATGCAGACCCCGCCCCTCCCGTCGGCAGCTGGGCCCAAGGTCGCCCGGCAGCTGTGTTGGCACGAGCCAGGTGGGGCACCCACCCGCCGCCAGGTAACCGATTCAAGGCCCGCCCAGCGCACCTGGCGGGACTCACACCCTTATTGACACAGCGCCCGACCTGCGACCTGCGGGAGGGGCCGAGGGTGGTGGGGGCACAGGCGGAGGAGGTCGGCTTTGGGAAGCCAAGTCTCAATCAGTGGCGGACAAAGGCCTCCGCTGGGCGGCTGCCAAGTCCAAGCGGACAAAGGGCCTGGAGGGAGGATGAATCACCAGACATTGTCCGCCAGCTTTGTCCCGGCCGCCCGCGGGCGAGGGGCGCCGGGCAGGCCTTAACTCGGCCGCGTTAAGTGAGAGTGGCCGGACTGCCCATTACCATACAGCTGGCCTGGTTAACCGGGCCAGGCTGGCGCGGCGTCCGGCGGGCAGGGGTGCGGCCGCAGCACCGCAGTCCTCAGGGCTGGGCCATGCAGCTGGGGGCCCCCGCATCCCTGGCTGTGTGACCGGTGTGACCGGCGGGCAGGTCGCCGTCGCTGAGCCAATGCAGCCACCCCTGTTCTCTGGAGACACTGACAGTCCAGGCAGAGGCAAGAAGCCCACGTGCCGCTGCCCACGAATCCGTGCCCCCAGCACCCACGCCACCCAGCAACCCCCTCCTGCCGCTGGGACAAGGAAACCCGGCTGGAAGACAGGCCTGGCTTAAGCACATCAGACTTCATCTGTGCCAGCCCAAGGCCACCCCCTGCCAGGATCAAGCCTTGGAAGGGATGGGGGGCTACAGGGCGGGGCCCGGAGCTGCCTGCGCCCGCCTGGGCCCGTCAGCACAAGGGAGGAATGTTCCTTCTTCTGCCCGGCCCGCCCAGCGCGTGCCACCGGGGCGCACCCAGGCCCGGCTGAGTGCAAAGCCTGGGGCCCCAGTTCGGGGGGGTGGGGGGCTGCTCTGAGCACCAGCTGCAGGAGACTCCCCACCTCCACGCCCAATAGGCCTCGGTTTCCTTGTGTGCGAACGGGTCTCAGGGAAGGCCTCGCATGTGCAGGCCTGGCCCCAGTCCACACCCAGGGACTGAGGGCCCACCTCGGGGTCCCTCTCCCCCAGACAGCCCCAGCGCCTTGCCAGTCTGACCCCAGATCTGAGCACACACGCAATTGTGGCCACAATCGGGGATCCCAGGCTGCTCTGTGTCCCCCATCCCAGGCCGTGCTCTCTCCACAGCCTCCCCACACACGCATCCCTCCTCGGAGCCCGCCAGACACCCCAGGGCAGCCCGCACGCACAGACTCGCACCCAGGCCCCCCCACACCGCCTGCTCCCCAGCGTCTCGGCCCAGGAATGCCGTGGGAGGCTGAGGCTGGCCCGTGCAGACGCTGGGTTAAAAGGAAAATGCTTTCTTAATGAGATCAAGTGAGGCCTGTTCGCCCGCGCTTCTGGCGCCCTAAAAACCGGGCCCAAGGCTACAGAGATTGAAGTCACCTTTGTTCCGGAGAGCCAGGCCCCGCCTGAGGAGGAGTGCTTGGGAGGGTGGGGCATTGCGGGGGGGGGGGGGGGGGGAGTACCGGGCCTCCTGTCTCCCCACATCAGAGCAACCAGCAGAGGGGACGGGCCGCAGGCCTCACCCACCGCTAAGAGGTTGTTTCCCGCTCAGCACAACGGGCGTACCCAGAGCGCCCACGTGCGTGGTGCCAAGCGCCCTTGGAGGTGGATGCCGCTGCTCCCCAAGTGTACTGGTGGGGAAACTGAGACTAGGTAGGGGCAGCCTCCGGCCTGCGGTCAGACCCTTGGGCAGAGGTGGTGCTCATTCAGCTCCCTTGCCTTCCCGGGGCTGAGACGCCCTGGCTGCCCCCCCCCCCCCCCCCCACTTCCCTGACAGGGGCAGGAGGAGGAAGAGCGGGCGGCAGGGCGGGGGGGCGGGGGGGGCACCCACAGGAAGCGGCATTGTTCCTGGAGCTGTGGTTCAAAGAAACACAGGATGCCAAGCGCTCCCTCAGCCATTGTGGCCGCTGCCACCACAGCCTGGCCCGCTCCCACGAGGGTGAGGGAGGGCCCTGTGGGCCAGAGGCCCGGCCCTCCTCCCAGGCGTCACGGCCTGGCACAGCATGGCCGTGCCGACCAGACCCCCCAGTCACTGCAGTTGCTGGAAGGGGCTTGAACATCCCCTTTGCTTGTGCGCACGGCGCCCGACCAGCCCTGTCCAGGCATTTTCTACTCTTGGTCTAGCTCAAAGGGCGCCTCCTCCAGGAAGTCTCCCCTGCCCCCCACATGGGTCCGATGCCCGCTCCCAGGCTCACACAGCCTCTCCGGGTTTCCCCACTGCAGTCCTGACTTCCCTGATTCTCCTCCATCAGATGGGTCTGAATCACCCTGCGCAGGACTGGAAGAGGCGGACCCTGTGCTGTGGGCGCTCTTGCTTGCCGGGACACATGAAGTGACCCTGGGGGCAGATCTGGCCTTTCCCAGCTGGCGTGAGCCATCCGGATGGAAACCTGCACAGCTGGGCACTGGGAGGAAGCGAGGGCTGACGCCCTCTGCCTGCAGGCTTGGCCGGTCCTCTTTAACGTATTGTGAGGTCACTGCTTTCCCTGGTTCAGAGATGAGGAGACTGAGGGTCAGAGAAGCCCCAGGTTTTGCCCAGGATCACCCAGCTTGGCTGCGACGGGTACCTGCAACCCTGACCACATCCCTCCTGCTGGAAAAAGCCCCCAAAGTCCAGACAAGAGGTGCTCAAGGCTGGTGGAAGCCCAGAGGGGGCTGGATGCTGCCAAAGGTCACACAGCAGGGACGCAGACTGTGGGGGAGGGGCCTGGCTCCGGGATGGAGCCGCAACAGGACTGTCAGTCAGGGATGGGGAGGGGGCGACGGGGGGAGCCCCTCATCGCCAGGCAACCTGAGTGGCCAGCGCTGGCGGCGGTTCCCATGGAGCGCATAGCTGCACACAAGAGGCCGGAGGCCTTTCTCGCTGGAGAAAGGGGCTTTGTTACCTTGCCCAAGAGGCCGGCGTGAGAGCCGCCCCGCGCTGGGAATCCTAACGGCCCAGCCGCCAAACAAAACCCGCGCCCCCACCCGCCAGCCCCCGCTGAGCCCCTGGGAAAGGCACACTGTGTTCCCAGGGGGCTGTCGTGGGGTTCCCAGGGCCCCCGCCCCATGCCAGGACCGAGCAGGACCCGGCCCCCTAGCCCTCGCCATGACCTCCCCAGGGTCCTGCCCCACAACTGGGCTCAGCGAAGCCAGCAGGCCTCCAGCCTGGGGGTTTAAACCGGGAGGAAGAGGTGTTGGGTCTTCTCTGAGCACCACCCCCCAGTCAAGGGTCCCTCATCCTCACCCCAAATACCCTGTTAGTCCCTTGAATCTCAGGGCCACCCCTCCCCTGGAAGGGCCCACACTGTGCCTGGCCTGCCCCCGCTCAACTGTCTTCAGCCTCGAGGGAGATTTTCAAAGTGGGGTGTGTCTGCTAAGCATGTGTAGGCAGTACAGCGCACAAGCACAGGCTCCAGGCTCCAGGCTCCTGCACTGTGGGGAGCGGGTCTCTGCACACACCCCCAAACTCAGGGCTCTCTTTCTTTTGAGATGTGCTCTCCAGGGCTCACCAACCTGGACTCCAGCTCCGATCATCTTCAGGAATGACTGTCCCCCACCCCCTGCAAAGACTCGGGGTTGGGAGGGGACCTGCCCTGTGCCCAGGGACCATAACCCCCATTCCATCTCTAAGGAAAACATCTTCCACCTCACAGGAGCATCCAAACGCAGAGTGGATGCTCCAGGGAGAATCTGCCCTGGGGAGGTTTGGGGACCACAACGCCCTATGAATGCGCTCTGTCTGAGAAGTGTCAGAGGGCGCCAACCCCAGGCACTGGGAAGCTGGAGAAGGTCAATGCGTGCCATCCAGGGCTCCAGAAGTTTGCTGGGGACAGGTCCCTTCCCACACTTCCACAACTGTCTGGGGAGAGTGGTCACGCCAGGAAATCTGGACTGGAAGGGGATAGACTGGCGTCGCTACCTGCACAGATTCCCAGTGGCTAAAATACTGCCGGTAGCTGGGCAAGACTGGGGGCCGTCCTACCCTGCCCTCCCGCCTGCCCAGGCCGTGGGGGCTCACCATCTCCTTGTGGCGCGAGACCCAAGTCTCCAGCAACAGGTCAAGGCGCGCGCGGTGGAACTTTTTGGTGGTCTTCACCGCGATGAAGACGTCGTGGGGCGCGAGCGGCTCCGCCTGGGGCCGCGAGTGGCCGTCGGCGGGACGGGAGGCGCCCCCGGGCGGTGGGCCCGCGTCTCTGCGCGCACGGGTGAGCAGGCTGAAGTACTCAGACAGACTGTGCACCTCGCGGGCGAGCGCTTCAGGCGCCGCCGCCGCCTCCAGCCCTGGCACCGGGGCCACTCCCACGGGGCCCGTCAGGCTGCGCAGCGCGCGCCGGCCGCGCTCGGCGGGCACCGGGGGCGGCGGCGGGTCGGCCGTGAGCACCAGCAGGCAGGCGAGCAGCGCGCCCGCCAGACCCAGCAGCAGGCGTCGGCCGCAGCGCTTGAGCATCGTGGGGTGCGCGCTGCCCGGTGCGCCCAGCCCGGTGCGCGCTGCCCCACACACCCGCGCCGAGGGCCCCGGCTCCAGCAGCGCGTCCAGCGGCGCACCGCCGGCGCCCTGCCCTCTTAAACCCCTCGGCCCTGGCTCCGCCCCCTGGGGCGTGGCCCTCCGCGAGGCTCCGCCCTCGCCACGCGCTCACCGCCGCTCGGGGCGGGGCCTCGCGCGGAGTGCGCCCTGGACCCTGCAGCGCCCACGTGGGGCCGTGGCGGGGGTCTGAGAACCAGCCGGAGGTCGCCGCAGACCCCACCCTCTATGCTCTGGAGCACCCCCACCGCTCCCGTGTTGTCCCCGGAGGGCCGCCGAGGGAAGTGGGGCTTTGAGCCCGCGGTCCCGCTGCCAGCGCCGGCGGAGGCTGCACCCTGGCGTCCAGCACGCGGAGGGGTGAGCCCTCGGCGCCCTGACCGGGATTCTGGGACCGGGACATCGGGCTCCACCGCCCTGTAAGGGGGGCCCTCTTGAAACCGGAAAACCGGCGTTAACGCTGCCCTTCACTCCCCAGCCAGTAACCAGGGACACGGATTGACTTTGTGGGCGCTGTCTTCAGGTGCCGGCGGGTTCTGTACCCCAAAACCCGTCGTAACCTCTCAGCTCAGGCCGACGTGTTCCCAAGGAGAGTAAAGGGTGGGCAAGGGCTCCGGCAGAGGCCAACTGGAGAAGAGCTGCTGCCGGCGGTGACTTTCCGAGGATTTCTTTACCCGCCCACCAGCAGCTCGGTCCCGGGGCAGGGCGTCCCGGGCTGCCGGCGGCCTCCCGGCGTCTCGGAGCCGTGTTGGCGGTTCCCGGGACAGCAGCTCTCCCCGCGCACTCCCCGCCTCTGCCTCTCCGCCAGGACTGAGGCTGGAGTCTCGAGCCCCTGCGTTGCCCTCGCACTCACTTCCTCCCTTGCACGTGCGCTCCCCGAGCCTGGCTGCCTCCCCGTGGGACGGCAACTGGGGCAGCGCCGGGCGGCCCTGCCGGCGCGGGTCAGGGCGGCGGGTTTTAATGTCCCGGAAGGCCGTCGGCACGTGAGCCTCGCGCTGGGAGGAACACGAGGGTCTAGCGAGAAAGCACCTGTCACCAATTCCACCCCCAGCCGTCGAGCTAATTGCCTTGAGTCCTGGCCCAACATGGGGTCGCGGTGCGGGAGGGGGGGGGGGATCAGTCCCCGGAAATCCTCCAGGCGCCCTGCGGCGAAGAAACTTAAAGTCGCCCCTCCCCGCACGGCATGAAAGGCGGCCTTCCGTCCCATTTGGCCCTCCCGTGCTCCGGCAGATGTGGCCCAGCTGTGCCCCCGCCCCGCCTCCCCGGCACACGGCGGCCGCCAGCCCCGGTCCTTCCCACGGGCCGGCCGGCCCACCCGCACGAGCAGGGGCGGCAGGAATGTGTGCCTGCGGTCCGGGCGGAGGGCGAGGGGTGAGGGCTGGGAAGTGGCCTCGGGCCCCTAGCGTGGGATGGGGATCTGAGTCCCCCGCCGAAGCAGCTTCCGGAAGCCCAGCGGGGGGCGGCTCTCCGCTCGGCTGCACCTCCTTCCCCTCCCGCTCGGCCAGGGACCACCAGGTTCCCCTTAACGCTCACGGCCCAGTGGGTCCTTCGCTCCCCAGCGCTTTCCCTCCGTCTGCGGTGGCATTTTTAGGTGTTTACACCCCTCTGCCTGAATGTCCACGGCAAGAGAACAGGCCTGCAGCATAGTGTGCGCGAGGCAGGGATGTGTCTATTTATTTATTTAGCAAAGATGTATATGGAGAAAACGGTCCCACCAGACTCCTGCGCAGGGGCAGTGGCCCATTTGCTCTACGGGCCCAGTCCCCTCTGCCATGGGTGGGCTAGGGGATGGAGGTTCCCAGGACCCTTCCCTGCCACCCCCACCCCTCCAGGTAATTAGCAGGCGCCACCTCAGTCAGGCAGATGCCTGAGCAGATGGTGCCGGCTGTGCCCAAGTGACAAGTCTCCCGCGGTGTCACCTCCTGCCATAAACCCATCCCCCACCAACCAGAGCCCAGCCTTGGAGCCTCTAGGCAGCTGGAGAGGCAGAGTGGGCAGGAGAGAGAAAGAGCCCCGTGGCTGGTGGGTCACCCCCAAACAGCCTGCTGTGCTCTGGCCCAAAGGGTCTCTGCGCTGCCAGGCTCCTCGGCCCACCAGCAAGTCCCCTCTGCTTCCAGTCTGGACTCAAGACAGAGCCTCCTCTACCACCTTCTCTCCCCTGGACCTCTTGGGCAGCCCCCAAGCCCCCATCTCCTGGTCTCCAGTCTACCTGCCTATTTATCCTCCACAGAGAGCCACTCAGCTCTAATCGTATACATACACTCCCGACACACACGGATCCAGCCTCCCCAGGGCTCCCCTTGCCTCAGTTCCAGCCCTGGCCTGGTGCCCCTGTGCCTTTACCTAGCCCAGTCCCCATTCTTGCTGTTCCCTGCTGTACCTCCTCTTCCTCCAGCCCAAGCACCAGGGAGCCCCAGACCTTGACCCGCGCTGTGCCCTGTTCCTGGGACACAGGTGAGCAGCAGCCATGTGAGGGGTGCCCACTCACTCTGAGTCTTCTGCAGGAGGCAGCAGGGGCCGCAGCACACAGCTATGCCACCTCGCCCCCACTTGACAGGGTCCTGGGAACCAGCTCCTATGTGGCCACTGCCCCGGGATGGGGTTCCCCGCAGCTCAGGGCACCCCTGCTTCCTGTGACTCATCCCCCCAGCTTGTGCCGCACAGCCCCCGACCCATCGGCCCACAGGGGAAATGTGCCCATCGCATGGGCCAGGTGCGGCTGGGCAGGGAGTGAGGGGCGGGAGTGACTGGACAGGGGGCTGAGATGGGGCCACCAGCTTGCCACTCGCTCCAGGTTGGGTTGGGGGGCCGGCTTGGTGGGAGTGAGGGACAGGGGCGGCTGCCTGTCTGGGAACAGCAGGACCGAGCCTTACAGCATTCTTGTGGGGGCCGTGGGCAAGAGCAATTCCATTTCTTTGCTGTCAGGAGAATGGAATTTCGTGGTGACTCCTTGAGGTCTGAAAACTGTAAGGGGGCGTCCGGCCTAGCCACCCTGCCCCCCCAGGCTCAGCTCCAGCCTGAGGCTCCCCTGCCCTGCCCTCACCCTAAGCCCAAAGGCTCCCTCCAGGGACCCACTGGGGATGGGTGGGGGGCTGCTGGGCTCAGGACAGGAAATGGCGCTGGAGGGTTGGTCACGCTGCCAAGGAGCCCTTTGGAGCCTTGGGGTGCTCAGGAAGGGGGCTGGGTGGGGCACTGTCCCAGGGCCATGCACAGCTCACGGACACAGCCCAGAGCCTGGGAGCCTCTGGAGCCCACCTGCCTTCCAATCCCAGATGGACCTCTCGGCTTTAAGCCCTCGGGCCTGGGACCGCCCTCTTCCGACCCTCAGTTTCCCCTCCCATAACAAGGATGACCTACAGTCCATCTCATGAGGTGTTCCTGGGCAGTAGGTCAGACAAGCAGGTGGCCTGCCCCCTGGGCCCGGGACTTGGGTCCGTGCGCCTCTTGGGCAGCTGACTTCTGCTCAGCACAGCCCCACCACCAGCCTCAGTGAGGGGCCCCTGGCAGCCAGGTGGCTGAATGGTTTGAGATCTGCCCAGTGAGGCAGTGGGGAGGTGGCTGAGGAAGGGGACCCACGTGACCAGTGAGGCCCGTTGACCCTGCGCCGCTTCCCTGTCAGGCTCAGAGGCGTTGCTGTGACCCGTCTGAGCTCAGGCCCCCTTTCCGGGCCGGGGCTCAGCCGGCCCCAAGGGTTCCGGAAGCCCCTTCCCCATGGGCTACTAGAGGTCACGGGCTGTCCTCTCCGGGGTCCTCTCTCTCCTGGGAAGATCCAGGAGATATAATGGGTGACCCATTAACTTGAAGGAAGTCATCCGAGGCAGCCCCGCTTCACACCCTGGGAACAGCCTCCTGCTGCCTGCAGCGGACAGGAGCGGGAAGGCATGGCCCCAGGTCCCTGCGAGGAGGTGGTGGCAGGAAGGAGAAGCTGGGTGCTGGGGTCTCACAGTGCCCGCTCTGACTGACCTAACGGCAAATCCCTGCCCACCCTCGAGCCTGGGGGCCCCCTAGATGCCACTGGAGACCCCAGCCCAGAGGGATGATGGAGAGGGGTTGACTCAGAAGCTCTGTGGCAGGAGGAGGGGCACAGGGGACAGCAGCAGCTGGTCCCTCCTCCTGCAGTTGGGGTGGGTGCTGCCCCATGAGAAGAAGAGGCCCCACCCGCATGCCCGCCGACTCTGCCCAGAACCCCTCTCCCCTGGCCCCCTTCTGTGCAGTCTTGGCCCAGTCCCTTCTCTCTGTGGGTCTCAGGGATGTGGCTGGCGCTGCCCACCCCGGGCTGGCTGGAGGCAGGCGCTCTGCAGGCCTGGAGCGCAACCTTGGGGCCTCGTGTGGTCAGAGTGGCTGGGCTGACTTGACCTAGGGGATGGAGTACAGCTTTGGGGGACATCTGTCAAGGCCAGCCAAGAACTACCTCTTTTGGGAAGTCCTCCCCAACCCCTCTGCTGCCCCCCATCTTGGCACCGACCACATGAGGTTGCAAGGGCCCATTTCCCTGCCTCCTCCACCCACAAGCCAGGAGCTCTGGGGTGGGGGGGGGGGCTGGCACAAAGTAGGTGCTCAATAAATGCTGGCTGAACAGATGGATGGACAGAACAGATGGAGGGGTGAATGGATTTACGAATGGATGAGATGGATGGACAGACGGACGAATAGATGGGCAGGTGAATGGATGGATGGAGGAATGGATAGGGTGAACGAGTGGACAGAGGGACAGGGTAGATGGATGTGGATATACAGACACACAGAGCCCTAAGGGAGTGTTCCCCTGCCTCCACGCCCGTCCCCAGCCCAGGGGAATGTGGGTCTCAGGTGAGGCAGCCTGGTGGGGCAGCCCACGGAGCAATAAGTGGGCACGGGGTGGGGCCTGAGGGCAGGGCTGTGGCGGGTGGCAGGGGTTGATGTCCATGGCAGGTGACCATGTGCACACCCCGCACTGGGAGCACTTCCAGACACCCCCTCCAGACGGCCTCAAAGGTCTCACTCAAACTGGTGATCTTGCAGACCGGACGTGGGGGTGGGGAAAACGGGGGCTTGCACTTGACCGTGCAGGCTAACAGCTGCCCCTTTTCCTGGCAGCTCCGCGAGGCCGCCTGCGCCCAGGCTGGACGGGACTAATTTGATTTGCACCCCCAGAGCAGAGTCCTGGTCACCAGAACTGATTACCGAGGTCCTGCAGAGACCAGATGCCCACCGGGGACACGCCAGAGCTGCTCTGCCCCCGCCGGCCTTTGTCTGGCCAAGAATGGTGGGCTTGTGCTTCAGCCAAGGGCGGGCTGCACTGGTGCCACCCCACCCCAGCCGTGACCCGGTGCCCATGTCGTGGGACCAGCCCCCTGGGCCTGTGAGAGGAGGGGCTCCAGGCCAGATGGGGTAGTGGGGGTCCATCTTGGCTCAAGGAGGCCCTGCTCACTGTGATCCTGGCTTATCTCTCTCCCTGACCCCAGGCTCCTCCTCTGTAGCCCGGACTTGGGGGGACAGGAGGACATGGTGGTAGCAGACACCCCAGGCTGCCCTGGAAGGGAGGGATGGAAGCGACTACATGCCATCACGTCCACAAAGAGATAAGACACCACCGGGGGACCCGGCCACCTACCTGCCTGTCTGTCCGTCTGCCCGTGCACCCACCTGTCGGACAGCATCCCTGGGCACTGGCTCCACACTGCTCTGCCTGGCAGGGACGTTCAGGAGGTGAGTCGAAGCAGCCCCAGCTCCATGGAGATCATGGTCTCAGGGGAAGACTGTCAGACAGGGGTGGGCAAGGGCTGGAAGATGGGTCAAGGCCAAGTGTGCCAGGGCTGGGGGGTGAGGGGGCTTCGGGAGGGGCTTCTAGGGAATACTGGAAGGCCTGGGCAGGCAGAGGCTGGTGGACGGCGGTGGTGTGCCCTCGCAGGGGGTGGGCAGAGGAGCGGGGGAGATGCGGCTGGAGAGGTGCGCCTGCGAGGCCATGGGGAGCCGCAGGAAGTGTGAGCAAGAGGGACGGGGTGCGGGTGCATGACAAGAGAAGCCCCTCGTAGTCCGGCCCAGACAGCCAGTCAACCCGGAGCCCCCTGCATGTCTGTCTGTCTGTCCCTCGGGGCCTGTGTCCTGAGGCCAGGGAAGGCGGAAGCTGGGGCGGGCGGGCCCTCTCAGCCTTTGTTCTCCCTGCCTTCCTCGGAGGTCCTGGCAACAGCCCGGCTCAGCCCGGGGGTATTTTCAGAGCCAGGCAGGGCCAGGCTGCTGAGGGGGGTGAGCCAGGGCGCCAAGGGTGGGGGGCGGCCGTGGGGCCCCGACGGAGGCTGGGCTGAAGCCAGCTGTCGGAGGAGCAGCCTCAGACGCCCACCTTCAGGGCCTAGCCTGGGGGTCTCAGCCTCAGTGGGATTAGGGGACCCCGACTTTTGGACAAGATCTGGAGCTGTTTCCGGTTGTCATACCTAGGAGGTCAGATGGGCCTGGCTCATCTGGTGGGTGCAAGTCAAGGGCACTGCCAGACTTGCTACCACGGACAAGACAGGCCCCGGCAAAGCACCCACACGCCAGGAGCTGAGGCGCAGCCCTCGGTTGGCTCTCCCGCCGGCCCTGGGGCCCACAGCAGACGGCACGTGCTGGCAGAGGCCCAGGAGTAGCTGCCCCCCTTCCTGCGGGAGGTGACAAGAGGGCAGAGGACGCAGCAGAAAGGGCTGCCGGGACAGTCCACCAGCCCGTAGGGAGAGGAAGGATTACACCGGGGGCTTCCGGGGGTGGCCTTGGCCTTGGCCTCAGCGGGCCCGTGGGGGCTGGGACGGGGCCAGCTGCCTGGGCGACGGTCCCGGGCTGGGTGAGGGCAGGGGCTGCAGAGCGGGGCCCTCCTGCCTCTGCCACCGCGCAGCCTCCAGGTGGCTGCGGCCCCAGGACGGACGGGGTGGGGAGGGGCAGGTGGCCTCCTTGGATGCTGTTTGCTCAGCCGAGGTTTAATCTCCAAAACAGGAAGGCTGTATTGACAGAAGCAGCAGCCGGAATTGTGATGTGCCTGCCAGGTTAGGCTCCGCAGGCCCCCCCACCCCCGCCCGCACACTGGGAGGCGCCCCCTGACCCTGCTCTCAAGGTCAAGGGCTCCCACCCCTTCCCACAGCCCCTACCAGTGCTGGATGCCAACCAGGCCTCCCAGGAAGCGAACTCTATCCCCTCTGCCCACTGCAGGGAGGGCTGAAGCCAGAGGGCGGGCGGGGGACAGGAAAGTGGAGGGTTGGGGTGTCCAGGGTCACAGGCCCAGCAGGGTGTGTCTCCCGGTCTCAGTTTGTGAATGAGGAAGCTGAGGCTCAGGGAGGGAAGTGAGCTGGCCTGGGTCACACAGTGGGGGTGGCCTGCCCCCCGCCCCCCTCAGCTCTAAATGCTTTGGTGGAATGCCATCCACCCTGCCGTCTGGCTCGGGGCTCAGCATGCTGCAGTGACCCTGGGCCACCCTAAGTCCCTGGCTGCCAGAGGAAGGGGCAGGACCCGCTGAGTGCGTGGGCATGCCCCTGGTGACGGCCGCTCCTCCTGATGGCAGTGTCAGCCCAGCAGGGCGGCTGACGGGGTGGGACCCAGGTTCAGGGTCGGGTGAGAAAGCCACCCTCAGACCGCCTTGGGGGACGCCTGCCCTCTCTGGGCCCGTTTGCTGCCCTGGCTGCTGAGGTGGGTGGGCCCTGGGTGGTACTTCCGGGCCACTTCGCACACTCAGGGGCCAGCCCTGAATCCTAGCTACGGGCTTCTGGCCTGAGGCCTCTTCCGCTCCCTGCTACCCAGGGAGGCCAGGCCCTGCCCCGGGCATTCAGCGTCTGCCGCTGCCCCAGCTCCCTCTGCCCGCTCCCTGCGTGCCCCTGGGTACCCCCTGCCCGCTCACTATATGCCCCTACACACCCAGGCTCGGCCAACCAAGGTTCCTCAGGCCTCCCCAGCCCTGCCTGCGCCCACCTCCTTAGGGAAGTGTTCAGGCTCACTTCCTTCACCCCTGTCCCTGGGACCCCCCAGCACCCAGAAGTCCTCGAGAACCATGGCAACTGAACAGAGATCAGGCTTTGCTGGACGTGCACAGAGCTAGGAGCCTTAAAGAGTGAAGTCACAGATGGGAAGATGGAAGCCCTGCCTGTGGTCAGCCGAAGGTGACCTGCATCTGCATCCACCCCTGGGAGTGAGCACCCCCGTGTGTCTCCATACCCCAAGAAACCTGAGCTCCCCTTCCCGCTCAGGGGGGCCTGTGAGAGGCAGAGGCAGGCAGGCAAAGGTGCACTGGTGACCGGTGTTGGGACAGAAGTCAGAGTCACTGCTCCAGAAGGAGCCCCCAGCCAGGCCTGACTGCCCCTGGCTGCCCAGGAAACCAAGGGGGGCCGCAGGAGATGGGTCCCAGAGACAGGGGAGTAGGGCGGCCCGGCTTCCACACCCCAGCCCACAGCGTGGCCCATGGACACCTCTCTGTGTAGGAGAGGAGAGGGTCCACAGTCTTGGCTCTATCCCCAACTCGATCTGGGGGTCTTAGGCAGGATGTTCCTTCTCATCTCAGCGACCCCCAAACACGGAGGCCCTCCTTGGGACTCTGGGGCTCGTCACCTGTCCCGCAGGGGTAGGCACCCCAGGACAGACCTTCTTCAGGCCAGGGCATCCTCAAGGGCTGGCTGCCTGCCTCCTGTCTCGTCCCTGTCTGCCATTGCTGTCACTCTATCCCAGTGACCCAGTTTCCCTCCTTGTCTGTGTCGGTGGGGTGGGGGACGCTGGGCAGACAGTGTCCCCTTGGAGGCGAGGGCGGTGGTGGATCAGGTGTCTGGGGCGGGCCGTCTGCCGGCTCAGGGCAGAGGCCACAGCTTTCAAGTCTTCAATGGCCCAAGATTAGTTTCGTCCCCTGGGAGCCCCTGTTGTGTGGTCATTGTGACAGCGTGGGAACTGAGGCATCCGGGGCCAGACAGGGACGCGCCTCCAGCCCGCGGGGCCCGGGCGAGGGCTGTGGGTGTGCTGCAGGGTAGCGGCGCCTGGGTACACACGCACTCACCCCCACAGGCCCTGGGGACACACACAGCCAGCCGCACCAGTGGATGGGCGCACACGGGTCTGCAGAACCCTGCAGGCTCCTTGCGCTCCCAGCCCGACCCCTGCCAGGGCCGCTGCTGAGCAGAGCGTTGCTGGGTCTCAGCGGTTTCTCCTTGGGCAGCGCTGGCCCTGCCCCGTCCACCCCGCATCGGTGAGGCTGTCTCCAGCCTCTTCCGGCCTCCCCCCAGCCTCCTCCAGCCCCTGCTCAGGCTGCAGACTCACCCTCAGCTGACAGTGCCACGGGCCACTCCCTGCCGGTGATGACAAGGATGCAGGGGAGACGGCCGGACCACGGCAGGGCCTCGCCGGAGGCCTGCGCTTCCTTCCTGAGGCGTCCTGTGTGGGGGTGACAGGTGTCAGCTGCCCAGGCCTGCCCACCTCGTCCCCACCGCCCTCCAGCTTTGGTCTCGAGGACCTGGCTTGTGGAGCCAGACACACGTGTGTCTGTGCACGTGTGCAGACGTGTCTGTGCCTTCACACGTGCACAAGCCTGTGTGTGTGCGGGTCGGGTGGGGTGTAGTGACTGCGGGTCTGCACGTGCGAGCTGGCAGATGGGTGGCTGTGTCAGAGGACACGTGTGTCCACGTGCACGCTTGCCCGGGGCGGGCCCCTCCCTCCCGCACAGCTGCAGGCTCGGAAGGGGGGGCGGGTCGGGGCTGCTCTCACCCCTGCTCCCCAAGGAGGCGGCCAGGCCAAGGTGGAGGCTGAGGCCCAGCCTGAGCGCGGGGCGGGAGCCGGGCCAGGGTGTGTTTCCTGTCCTACTGGCGGCGGCACCTTGGGACGGAAGGTCGGCCCCGCCTCAGGAAGGCACTGCGGGAGCCAGCTCCCCCTAAGTTCTTCCCAATGCTGCCCCCCATCCCCCGCCCCTCCAGGAGCCTCCCCCAACCGCTGCTGCAGCCCCAGCAGGCTCCACCCCTAGAGCGAGTGATCTGGGAGCCTCTGGCCCGTGGCCTGAGCGCGGCATTTCCGGGACAGGCCCGTGAGGGCCTCCCGGTCCTCCTGCACCTGTCTGCGCTGAATCCCTACCTTCCTGAGAGCCCAGAGCCCCACCTGACGTACCCCCCGAGTCCTCACTGCCCTAAGGAGCAGTCGGGGACCCCAAGGTGGGCAGGGTTTGCTTAGGGACACATAGGTAGCCCTGGAAGGGTGCAGCTGGACCCTGAGGAGCCCAGCTTCCAGTCCCAGAGCCTGTGACTGATGCCCACACACCATCCCCGGATTGCTGGCTGCGGCGTGTCCTGGCTGTGCGGCTGCTCTGGGCCCCACTGAGCTTGACTCTGGGAGCAGCGGGGCTTTAGGGCAGGACCAGGCACGGTGGCCCCTCCAGACACAGCGGGAGAGGTGGGGGCTGAGGGGCAGCCCCTACTGAGGCTGCCCGTAAGCAGGTACTGAGCAGACTGCTGGGATGCCCACCCTGGGTCACCTTGGCCCGGCCTGAGCAGCCACCAAATCTTCCCCTTCATGGGGACCTGATCCAGCATCAGAAACAGCAGGTGCAAAGGCACTGGGGTCGATTGCGACCCCTTGCCTGTCATGGAGCATTTCTGTGGCACTGTCTGCGAGCCAGGGCTGTGCAGGGGCGACAGATCAGCTGTCGGGGCACAGGGGCGAGGGCCAGGCTGCTAGGCCATGTCCTTTCTTGAGGAAACAGAACTTGAGACAGGGCAAGAAGACTACCTGGGAGGGGGACAGTCCACAGGAAGGTGGGTGTTGAGAGGGACCCATGGGGGCCGCAGAAGGAGCCCCCAGCAGTTCTGGTCTGTGTGCCCCAGAGGCCTGGCAGGCTGATTCCGCCATGGGGCCGAGGGGATGATGACCCTGATTGGGAGTCAGAGGCTTGTGGAGAGTGTCGGGGGGGGGGCCCCCAGCTGGGCCCCTCCCCAGGCCTTTGCCCCTCCCCCATCACCTGCCAGGTTCTGGGACCGGAGCCTTTTCGGATCTGCTGTCCCCCACGTGACTGTCCCGTAGCTGCTGTCACAAATGACCACAAACTGGGCTCAGATCGGTGCTTATTGCCTCCCTGTCCTGGAGGCCAGAGTCTGTCGGAGGCCAGAGTCTGTCCGAGACCAGGGGCTGGTTCCCTCTGCGGCTCAGACGGAGCATCTGCGCCCAGCCTGTCCCAGCTCTGGGGGCTGCTGGCCACGCTTGGGTCCCTGGGCTTGTGGAGGCATCACCCCAGTCTCTGCTGTCATTGTCACCTGGCCGTCTTCCCTCAGTGTTTCTGTGTCCTCTCTTCTTAGGACACTGGTCGTCGGCTGTAGGGCCCGTCCTGAATGACCTCCTCTCAATCACCTTCACATCATTGCACCTGCAAAAACCCTTTCTCCAAAGAAGGTCCCCTCTACAGCTCTGGGGTTGAGGTCTCGGACTTACCTTTTTAGGGGGGCACCACTCAACCTAGGACATCCCCAGACGCCAGGGATCTGGAGGCTGCATCTCCCGGCACTGCAGCCCCCGACAGAGCAGGACCCCCAGACACAGAGAGCCAGGAGGGGCAGAGAGCCCACCACATGGTGGAAGTGGGGATGGTGACTTAGCGAGCAGGCAGCGCCGGCCTGCCCACCAAGAACTCGGCCTGCAGTTACCACCTCCGCGCAGGGCGGCAGACAGACAGGCTCCCGGCTCTGTGGGCCCCGGTTCCGGGGGCTGCAGGCACCTGCCCGGCAGAGGGGTCAGCGATCCCCACCACGCCGCGCTCCGCCAGGCCTCTCACTAGGAGGACATCCCCGCTCAGCCCTCAGGCCCAGGCATGCCGGCTGGGCCCAGGGCTGCCCCGTGCCTGCCCACAGCAGGAGGTGCCTTCCGGCCCGGCTGTGCCCATGCCAGGCGGGGTGTGGACCGAGCAGAACCCCCAGTGGCCTCTGACAATGGGCGGAAGCCTGGCTCCCAGCTCACCCGGCCCCGGGGTGGTGGGGCCGGGACTGAGCTGGGTCTGCGGCTCCCGCGCCAGAGGCTTCCCTGGCTCTGGACGGTGGGGAGGGGAGCTTGCCTGTGTCCCTAGGAGCACTGCTCGGGGCCCGACCCCCATGTGTGAGGTGAGGCCGTGGCCCCGAGGGCCCGGGGCTGGCTGCACACACAGGGACTGAGACCAGGAAACGCCCAGCCTGGTCTCCCGGCCCCGCAGAGGAGGGTCCGGCGGCCCAGCTGGCCCAGCAGCTGCCGACCCGCTTCCTCGGGGGCAGCCGGTGGGAACGGGCTGCATCTCTGCCTCCCAGCCCCTGGGCAGCTGCCCCCTGGGAGGCCTGGTGCTCGGGCTCAGGTGTCCTGCACAGCCGGTTCCTCTGCCTCTTCCTGTCCATCCATGGAGCCAGAAGGAGGGTCACTCCCCAGGGGCCGCCAGTGAGGCGGGTGGGGTGGCCGTCTGGCTGCAGGCAGGCCAGGATGGCTCTGACACCATCTCCAGCTTCCCCGGGGCGGGGGGGGGGGGCGGGGGGGGCGCCCAGGTGTGTCCACAGGGACATTCCCCCGAGGCCCCTTCCCACGACCCCTATGCCTACCCTGCAGGGCAAGGCCAGGCCTGAGGCCGCGCCCATTCTGCTGGGGCCCATCAGGGGGTCACGGGCTGAGGGGCAGAGTGGGCTCCCGGCCAACTGGCCCAATGAGGAACCCTCACTCCTCAGCCACGGGTCCTTCTTGGGGGAGGTCAGGATCAGGACCCCATTTCGTGGGCAGGAAGGCTTGGCGCCGTGAGGGTCCCGCCCAGCCCCTTCCTGCCGCGTCAGACCTGCCCTGGGCGTCACCGTGGGCCTTGCTGCAGACCCCGCCGCGGCCCCAGCTTGTCTCTCGGCCCCACGGAGCCTCGCTATCAGGGTTTAAATCTTGGCTCTGCTAAGCCTGCGTGCGGTGACCTCAGCTGAGTCACATGACCTCCTGGTGCCTTGGTTTCTTCAACTGCCTACGGGGACACTTACAAGGTCTGCATCACAGGCCGTCTGTCGTGGAGGTCACAGGAGCGCCCGTGAGAGCCCCGCAGCAGCCCGTGCGGCCACTGTCCTGTCCTTGTCGGCCGCCTGCTGCACTGTGGCTCCAGAGCCCCTGCTCGTCCCATGCGTCGCCGAGCCCTGGGCCCCGGCGGCTCACGCTTGAAATGTTTTCAAACCACGAGCTGGAGCTCGCGCCCCATCTCTCCGCCTGCGTCTGCGGCCGCCGGGCTGTATCTCTGGGCCACACAGCCACACGCTGGGGCCGGCCTGAGAGCGAGAACCCCCTGGAAAAGGCACCTCAGTTTTGGTGGGCGCCAAGGAGCAGTTGGGTGGGCTGAGCTGGGGGGGATGGAGCACTGAGGCTGGGGGGCGGGGGATGAGGAAGGCAGAGCTGGGGGGCGGGGCTGTTGGGCCCTGGCAGGCGGGAAGGCGGGCCTGTGCCCTGGGGGGTGAGCGCGCCCCGACCTGCGCCAGCCTCCACAACTGCCGTATCTGCAGGCCCAGGGTGTGGCCACGGGCGAGGGCTCCCATCGCTCCCCGCAAAGCCACACAGAAGCTGCTGTCGGCCCCCAAGCACAGCTCCGCTCACACAGCCTCGTTCATCCTCCACTCCCTCGTCCCTTCCGCAGACAGATGACCCTGGTGGGGCCTTGGGCCGGTCTCCTCCTCTCTGGCTGAGGTGTCTCCTGGACCGTTGGGGGTGCATGGTCCCCAGGATGTGTCAGCCAAGGGCCTCTGGGGGGTGAGGGGGGCAGGACGCATGGGGTGGGGCTGCTGCACTTTCCACAGCTCGGCCAATGGCAGCTGCAAGGTTGGCTCTTCCTGGGGCTCCCCGGAGAGTTCCGGAATCCTGCTCTCACCCACGCACTGCAGACAGAGGCTCCCCGGCCCGTCCTCCCCCACTCATCCCTTCCTTTTCTCAGGGCTCCCGATAATCCCTCCCCCACTGCAGGGCATGGGGGGCCGGCTGCCCTGCGCGGGGGCTCCCCTCGGTCCCTGGGACGGAGGAGGAAGCTGAGGCTGCCAGGACTCCCACTGCTCCTGGAGGGTCCCAGCCTCAGGGTGGCCCCCCGACGGGCCTCCCTCACCCACCCCCGGCCTCCTGTCCCCGCACTTCTGCCCCTCTCAATGTGCCCGTCCCCTTGGGCCCTGCCCAGCCGGCACCTCACCCCCAGCACCGCCCAGGCCCTGGGAGCTGAGGGCCTGGGGTGGGGCAGTCGCAGGCCGCCCCCCAACACGTGCCGGTCATGCCCACGCTGCCAGGTACACTGAGGGCCAGGGAGCGGTCCTGGAAGCCGGCCCCTCTATGAGACGCAGTGGGGCCAGGCTCCCACCCCTTTGCCAGACGGCGGGGGGCAGCCAGGGGCTTGGGGTCAGCAGCGGGGTCCGGTCCTGCCCCCCCTGGGGAGTAGTCACCCCAAGACAGGGAAGGAGGAAGCTGGGAAGACTCCTGGGAGTGCAACAGGGAGTCTGAGACAGAGCTGAGCAGACTGCCTGAGCAGTTACGGCCAGAAACGCAGAGGGTCCCCGGTGGGGACGGAAGGCCCCAGTGCCTGGTGGGGGCCTAACTGGGACGGCAGGTCCCTCACCCCCCCCCCCCCCCCCCGGCAGCCTCTTCTCCCCGGAGGTGACAGCTGGGCCTCGGGCGCGTTTCAGCTCCGGAGCCAGGAAAGCAGCCAAACGAGACCAGGGCTGCCACGCTGGCCTCGGGACCGGCTGCCTCGGCTAAGGACCCCCTGCCCTGTCACCGACCGACCCGTGGAGACCCCGACCCTGAAAACGCACCCCTGGGAAACTGACGAGTGTTCCACTGGCGCCCTCCCCTCAGCTTCCCGCCTGCGAGAGAGAGCAAAGCCGCACGAGCAGCGGGCGCGCCCCCGCTGGGCAGCAGCCCCTGCCCCTCCTTCCTCTTCTCCTTCCCCCGGCTCTGCGCCCACAGCCGGAGGCTCCTGAGCTCTACGGTGGGGGCGCCGGCCTCGGACCTCTGCCTCTCCGCTGCTGCGTGGCCTCGGCCTCGGACCTCTGCCTCTCCGCTGCTGCGTGGCCTCGGGGCTCAGACTCGCCTCTCTGAGTGGGGAGCTCCCACTGTTCCCTGCAGAGCACCTGCTGCCCACCACAGCCAGCCACCTCCTGGGTGCTGGGTCCCTGCCCTGGTGGAGCTGCCACCCTGGTGGGGGCAGCAGTCTGGGGGGGCAGCAGTCTGGGGGGCAGCAGTCTGGGGGGGGCAGGGCCTGTGGGCAGCATCAGGGACATCTGGGAGGGAGCGTTCCAGGCAAGAGAACAAGCAGCCGGAGTGGCTCTGACAGGTTCCAGGACAGCATAGAGGCCAGGCCAGCTGTCCCAGAGGGGAAGCTGGAGACACGCGAGACCGAGCAGGGGACAGAGAGGATGGGCCTGCGGACCCTCCACTCCCCAGGGCAAGAGCTGCCCACTTGGCAAGGCTCCCCTCCTGCCAATGGAGTTCCCAGGGGGGAGGACCAGGGACATGGGGAAAGGGACAAAGGGCCAGGGTTGGGGGACTAGGGGCCTCAGAGGCTGGATTTACGGCCTCCTCTGACCCCGCGGGAAATCAGCCTTGTTGTGCAGGCGGAGTCACTGCTGACCAGCCTGGAGTGGGATGGCTGGGATGAAAGGCCCAGAAAAAGGATTAGCTGTGGCCCAAAAGGCCACGCAGGGCGTCATGGCAACTGAGAGGCCACGGAGCCGGAGAATAGAGCCTGTGTTAACACCCCGCAGGCCTCCCCGACAGGGGTTAGGGGCTTGTTAACCGGCTTACCAGGCGGCCAGGCCCTGCCCATTGACATGGAAATCCAGCCATGCCGTCCATGGACCCGGAAGGGGCCTGCAGGACCCTGAGAGTAGGCAGGGCCCGGGACACTGGGCTGGTGGGGTGAGCAGAGGGTGGGTGCGGGGCCAGGACAAGACCGAGCCCTCACCTTCCTCCCTGCACCCCACATGCTCCCACGGCCGGGCCAGGCTACAGAAGGAGGCCAAGTGTACACGGTCCCAGCAGGGATGGATGCTCAGGCCTGAGAAGACCCGGGAGCCATGCAGCCCGTCACCCGCTGGACGGGCGCTGCTGAGGCCTGCGGGGAGGGGAGTCAGGGCGGGCCCAGAGGGAGACTTGCAGCTGCAGCCGTGGGGCCTGCTGGCCGGAGCCGGGCGGCAGCTCAGTCCCAGACTTGCGAGTGGGGCCTGGGCTGCGCGCTGGGCAGGGGTGGGCCGTGGCCAGTGCCACCGGAGGCCGTCTGACACCCCCGACCAGGCTGACCCTTCCTCCCAGCTCCACCTCCAGCTCAGACTTCCAGTCTGGAAGCCCCGGCTCTGAAGTGACCTGTCCCCTCACTGGCAGACAGTCTTAGGGCACTCAGAGCTCCATGCTCTCCTCCACGGGGAGCCCCTGTGCAGGGCTCTGCCCCCCATCGCCCCAGCCTCGCCCACCCACGCTGCCGCGGGAGGCCCCTAGCCCCAGGCGCATCCCCGAAACACACTGCATCGGGGGAGCTGCCCCAGTGCCAGCCTGGCCCGCTCCTGGGAGGACTGGCTGTGGGGGAGGCGGCACCTGGCCTTTCAGACCTGTCAGTCAAGTCGGGCTGTGCTTGGGATTGGGGAAATGTGGCCAGGGCGGGGTGGGGGTGGGGAGGCAGCGCACCCCAGCCCAGAGCAGGAGGCCTGGGCTCAAGCCCAGCAGGAAAGCCCCTTGGGAGCCCAGATCTGCTGAGATGCTGGGGCAAGCCTGAGGGGTGGCGGGCGGCAGGTGTCTAAGCCCCTGTTGACACAGGATTGCAGACATCTGGCAGCCCCTCCCTACACGACCGCCTCCCTTTGGGCTCTGGGCAGGCCCTGGGATCTGGGACAGGGCAGCTGCCACCATGGCAGGACCTCAGCCTCCACCCCGGCAAAGTGGGGTGCTGGTGTGCACACTGAGGGTGCTGTGAGCTCATCTGTCCCCTCTGGCAGATATGGAGGCTCCTACAGAGAGAGGAGCTGCCGGAGCCTGGCCAGCCGGGGGTGTGATCGAGGAAACTGAGGCTCAGGCCACTGGTGAACCCTAAAAAACTTCTTGCGCCTGCCCCCATGGACGCCCCATGCCTCCACACCAGGCCCTCCAGCCTCCTCGGGGTGACGGCACATGTGTCCCAGCACAGCAGCCACAAAGGGGCCCGCCAGTGTGGGGAAGCCCACGCGCAGCGGTCAGGCGGCGCCCCCCCCACTGTCGGTGTTGGGTTTCGTCAGGATAAGCCCCCAGCTGCACACAGCTGGTGGGGGGCAGGAACCTGAGAAGGCTGTGCCCCCCTAGCTCCCAGGGCAGGGGGCCGCGGCGCCCATCAGAGCCTGGGGCTGAGATGGCAGGCCTCACCCCTGTCCTCAGCCCCCCAGCTGCCATCTGTCTCTGTCCTTCCCTGGGAAAGAGGAGGGGCCGGCCCGCATTCCTCTGCACATGGCCCCTCCCCATATCAGCCTTCCCAAACCTTCTTCCTTCCTAGAGGGCTCTGGGACCCCCTCCCTGAGGTGCCTGCCTGCTGCAAGGGGTCTGGAGACCCAGGGTAAAAACACCCTCCGTGAGGCAGCTGGCCCTCTCCCCGACCCAGTCTCCCTGCTGGCCTGTGGACACATCCCTGTCCCCCCTTGTCCTCCTTTGTGGGGCTCAGGGACGTCCTGGAACTGGGAAAGAGAGCTGGAGGGGGCCTGAGAGAGGAAAGCCACTGGGTACGGGGGCTAGGGGGCCAGGTTGAGGGACTGGGTCAGATGGGCACCCTGTGCCCACCCTGCCCTCGGTGGAGGTCTTCCATGAAGAGACAGCCTGACCAGCTCTTCTGCCACAGGCCCTGCGTGCGGTCCCAGCGGTAGAGGACTCCCTGGGTGGGTGACAGAGACCATGGGCTGGAGACGAGGGAGAATGGGTCCCAGAGGGAAGTGTGGACACCTGCGGAGAGGGCCAGACTGTAACGCTCGTGGTCACAGATCCCGGAGGAGGGGGTGCTGGAGGCCAGGCCATAGCAGGGTGCACAGAAGTTTGCCAGGCGAACAAAAGGATCCACTGCAGACCTTGTGGTTCCTGAACTTCTGTGTGGGCCTGGCCCGCGAGCCTGCTGTGTGCTGGGCCACTCGGCACAGGGACAGGGCCGTCCGCAGGGCTGCCCCCACTCCCTCGCAGTGGGGGACTGTCGGGTCCTGGCCGGGACACCCAGGGAACGATGGGACAGTGAGCAGAGGGCCGGCCCAGCCTGGGGCAAGCTCTTGAAGGAGAGGTTTGCCAGGCGCGGGGGACAGGAAAGCAAAGGCCTGGTGGCCGCAAAGCTAGAATGTTGGGGGACAGGCCGGGAGACCAGTGGGGAATGGGAAGTGTGGTCCCCTCTCTGGAGGGGGTAACAGCGCACCCTGTGAGTGCAAGGTGCAGCCCCCCACCCAAGGCCTCCATCCAGAGGGCCCTGAGCCCAGACCTAACTCAGGAGGGGGCACTGCAGTGACAGCTAAGGGGCACCCCAGGGTGCTAGGGATGTGTAGAGAACAGGCGTGGGCACCCAGGGACACACAATCACACACAAAGACACATTCAGAGACAGGACACAAGCATAAGCCCCCCCCCCCCCAGCACACCAGCCGCCAGGAGACCCCCTTTCTTCCCAGCCCCTTTCTCTGGCCCTTCAGCAAAGCAGTTGCTCGAAACTAATTGAATTTTCCGCCTGGGAAGGGCCTGGGGAGTTAAGGGCGGGGTGGGGTCTGGGAAGAAGCTTGTTAACAGGCCTGGCCCTCCCCTGTCCTACCCCCAGCTCCTCCTCTCTGCAGTGGGGGTGGGGGTGGGGGTGGCGCGGGAACAATGGGCAGCCAGGCAGGACGCAGCCCCCACCCTGGCCAGGGCCTGAGTGAGTGAGAGGGGGGCCCGCCCTGCCTGCCAGGGCGGCTGCGTGGCTCCCTGGGCCTCAGGGCCCCCTGCCCCACAGAGGACGGGCGAGAGGGCTGGGAGGCCTCTGAGCAAAAACCTGACGCGCCCCACAGCAGAGGTGAGGGCCGCTCTTTGAAAATTGGGACCCACTGCCCCAGATGGGAAGACTGAGGTCCAAGCAGGGCCCTGGCCGTGGGCCGGCACAGGGGCTGGTGGCTGAGCAGGCCGGCGTGTGGTGCAGGAGGGCATGGGGGGCAGTGTCACCCCAGGTTTACGCCAGATGTGCCCAGCAAGTGTGCATGATGGGGAGGAGGAGTAGTACTCAAAGGGGTCCCCACTCACAGCCTTTGTCCTTTTCTGGGCCCCTGTACCACCTGTGCACAGGGGCCGTGGGGTGCTGGCCTCAGACATGGGTTAGCGCACCACACCCTTCTTCAGCCCTCTGCCACACCCCCCACCCCACCCCCACACCCCCGGTTCTGGGCCTGAGAGGCTCCTACAGGCAGGGGAGGTGACCGCCCTGGGACTTCAGACCCTGGGCCATCGGGGGGCTGGCCTTCTGGGGGGGCCCAGAACTGTGCCAGCACTGGTGGGTGGGGGAAAGGCATGGCCCAGGGTCCTGGAGACTAGGAAGGAACCTGTGAAGGCTCAGGCGGGACACTGCCATTCACCATCTGTCTTGTCTCAGCCCCGCCAATTACGCGCACACCCGCCAGCCTAGCACCCCCCACCCATGCGCTCCCTCCTGCACAAGCCGCAGGCGATGGAGCGTCCAGGCCCAGCCCCCAGGGTCACTCACAGGGTCACTGCCTAGAACGAGGTCACTCCTAGCAGCCACGGGGGAGGAAGGCGCTAGAGGTGGGGGAGGCGCAGGGACAGTCCTGGGCTGTCAGACCGCAGAGGGGTCCGCTGCAGAGTGTGGTCCTCAGAGGGCGGGGGTGGAGAGGGGGAGGGGGAGATGGAGCAGACGCTGCGGAGACACAGATTGAGGGCCCGGGACAGTGAGAGACAGTTATGGTGGCGCTTAGAGCAGAGGCCCCGTGACTGAGACCGGTTCCCAAGTGCAGGCTCGGCCCTCGCTCCGGGGCCAGGCAGCCCAGAGTTCCCTGCAACCCACCCCCACCCAGGGCGTCAGGAGGGCGGACCATGATAAGCCCAGTCGCCTACCCCCCGGGGCATTTTTCCCCCATCACATCATCCTGGGCTCAGTCCAGGGCCCTGTCCCCAGCCCTGGGGTGGCCAACATTCCCCCACAAGACGCCTGGAGCCAGCAAGGGGTCTGCAAGGGGCCGTTCCCACAGCCCCTCGGGGCCCGGGGAGGCCCTTGTGCTGAGCTGGGAGGCGCAGCGAGTCCCCTCCGTGGCCCACGGTTGGGTGCCTCTCAGCAACCACCCATGTGATCCTCAGGTCCTGGGCCAGAGACCAGGGGAGTCCGCGATGGCCTCTGTCCTCAGAGGGCCCCCGTTCTGGGACGGTGGGGGTGGCTCAGGATGCAGTTCATGGGGGGTGACAACCGGGGTCTAGGAAAGAGCTGGGAGGAAGAGGAAGGCTGGGCCAGGCCGAGCGAGAGGCGCTGGGGGCGGCCCTACCGCACCCCCTGTGAGCCTCCAGTGCCCCCTGCACCCTGCCCCATTGGGTCGGATGGCGGGGGGCATGTGAGTGGATGGACAGACGGACGGACATGGGAGCTAGGACTGATGGCCGAAGAGCTGGGTGGTGGAGGAAAGATCAAACCAACAGATGGATGGGCGGGTGCACAAAAGGCAGAGGCGAACGAAGAGGGAGCCATGGGTAAATGACAGAGAGGACAACGGTCAGAGGGACGAATGGATGGACTGATGGGCAGACCACAGGTGCGTGACGCGGAAGGACGTGGCAGGCAGAACACTGCTCCCTCCGCCATCCACGCCCAAATCCCCAGAACCTGCGACTATCACCTTACGCGGCAAAGGGACACTGAAGACGTGACGAGGGAAGGAGCGTGAGAAGGAGGGATGGGCCTGGACTGTCTGGGGTCCCAGGGCCACCACGGGGTCTTGATAAGTGAACAGGAGAGTCGGGGGTGACAGCGGAGGCTGAGCGGCTCCATCGCGGCTCCGGAGGTGGGGCCGGGGCGGGCCGGGGGCGTCCAGACGCTGGAGAAGGCCCGGAAGCAGGTTCTGCCCTGGAGCCTCCGGCAGGAACCAGCCCTGCCCGCACCGCCGTCTCAGCCTGTGAGGCTCATCTCTGACCCGGGAAGCTGGTGCAGCCCCATAAACGGGGGGGTGCATGGTCAGAGGGACAGGTGGGCAAAGGTCAGGGGTTCGACACCCCAAACCTCCAAGATAACCTCAAGCCCCGAACCTGTAAGACGTGATCCAGAATGTGCGCATCCCAGCCTGCTGAGGTGGACGGACACCAGGAAGGTTTGCTCCGGGTCCCAGTCCGGCCCTCGCCTCTGCACCCGGGGCAGGTGGCCTGCAGGGGTGAGGAGGACAGGCTTGTGGGGCCACTGCCCGCTGAGCACCCACCGCGCCTTCCTCCGCCCACCCTACCGCAGCCCACGCTCAGCCCACACGTGTCCACGCAGGCCGCCCCTGGCTCCCACATGGACACAGACCGAATGGCCACAGAGGGAGGGGCTCTGCCCTGCTCTGTTCAGACCTGTGACCTTGGCCATGTCCCTGGGCCTAGTCTGGGTCTCCATCCCCGGGTCTGTGGGCCGAGGGGCTTGGGCCCCCAGTAGCCACCAAGGGGGGTGCGGGGGCAGCAGGGGCACAGGAAGGAGGCTGAAGTGGGGGTGGGGGGGGGCCGGCCGCCTGGCCCTCGCACATGTTTCTGACCAGAGGCTTCCTCCCCCAGCCCCTCTGGGGAGGGACCGTAATGAACTTCTTCCTGTTCAGATCAGAAGCCGTTTCCAAAAACATATTTCGAAGGGTTATTTTGCAAAGGAAATGTTTTTGAAAAAATCTCATGTCCCGTCCCAGCCCGGGGAAGTGGGAGCAGCAGTCAGATTGGGGACAGGGGTGGGGTGGCCCTGGTGGCCACTGTGAGCTGGCAGGCTGGACTCACCGCTGGGGAGGGGCCGGCCAATGAAATGGGAGGAGGGAGGAGGGTCCCCACTTCCTCCTGCCCACTCACAGCCTGGCCCTCACCTCCCCCGGGCCCGCCATTGTGTGGCCCAACCCCACTCCACGGACCTCACACTCGCATACGGCCCACAGGGAGCACAGCTGCCCGGGACTCCGGCCTCACTCCCTGCCCACCATCTTGTCTTCGCCCCCCACGGGCTGCTCCTCTCCTTCCCCGGAAGGTGCCCAGGCTCTTTCGTGGGCCCAGCGACAGGCATCCTGCAGCCAGATGGGAGCCCACCTGAGTCCAGCCTGCCCTTCCACATCCCACTGCCCCCTGGGCACCTTGTGGGCACTCCTTTCTCCTTGAACTTGACCCTTGCTCAGGCTCCCCAACCCATAGGAGGCCCCCATCAGCCATGGAGTTATACACACAAAAGGTTTGTCTTTGCTTTGCTTTTCTATCCTGAGAAACTTGTTGCAAAATTCCCACCGTCACAAAACAGACTTGAAGGCAAAGGGTAAGGGACGGGGGTGCCAGGGCATTCTCGACCGTCAGAGCCAGTCCCGAGCCCAACCGTACCAACTCCAGGACAGTCCACAGCGGCCCACCGCTCTGTTGGCCCCGATGGGCCCCCTCCAAGGCCAGTGACCTTAGGCCAGCCCCACAGCCCCCCTGGACCTTCATCTAGACCCTTCCCCTCCTCCACCATGGCCTGAGTCCCCAGCAGAGAGTGAGCGTTTACTAAATGCTGAAGGAATGGATGGATGGACGGATGGATGGATGGATGGATGGATGATGGATGGATGGATGGGTCATATGGACCTAGATGGGGTCTTGCAGACCCAGAAGCCCAGGCTGAGCCCGGGGCATGGAGGGCCAGGCTCCTCAGGCAGCTCCTCTCTGCCTCAGTCTCCCGACCCCACCCCTACCCTGACCTTCGTGGGTACTCCCTGGCTGCTCCCAGAGCTGCCAGGCTGCTCAGAGGACAGTTCCCAATGCCCTGGGGACCAGCCAGCGGAGCGCACTGTCAGAGCCTGTGTGCCAGCTGCGGGGTGTGGCCGAGGGTGTGCAGGGCACAGAGGGGAGAGTCCCAGCCATGCATCCTTCCCGCCACCCACATGCTGTGGTCTTCAGACTAGTGACCAGTCTCTCTGAGCCTCGGCTTCCCCTCTGGGAAAATAGGGGCCTAGGAGGTGAGTCCCTCGGACCCTCTGAGGCCCTGCACTGAGCACCCATCCAACCCCACCTGCTCAGCCGCCCACAGTGGGTACAGCCCCATTCCACCTCTGGGGGCCATCCAGGCCTGGGAGCATCTGCGAGGAGGCCCCTTCCTTGTAGGAGCCAGGGCCCCATCTGGGACTGAGCTCCCTGGACTCCACACCCTGCCCCCCAGCCCCGCTCCTGCTCCCTCTGACCCCGTCTCTCAGGAGCCTCTGCAGCGCTCTGTCCGCCTCTTGGCCTTTGTAGCCATCACCTTCTCTCCAGGTCTCTCTCTCCCTCCCTGTCCCCCACTCTGGCCAGGGCTCCCATGCCCCCCCCGCACAGGTGCCCTGGAACCGGTGTGAGGTTATTCAGGAGCCGGTAGCTCCTGGGGGTCTCGGTGGGAGCGTAGGAAGCCTGTGGGGTCGGCCTGAGCAGACGAGAAACCCGTGGCACTGGCCAGGTGGGGCTTCAGGGAGCATGGGCCAGGGGCTGGGGACAGCACTGCCCCCGCCTGTGTCCAAGGCAGGGGCTCCCTGGCAGTGCTGGGCCAGAGCCCATCCCGAGGGGGTTCTAGGTGGGGGCAGAGTGGTCTCCAGGCTGCTAACTCAGCCTTCAGAGGGGCCGCGGAGGCCCCCACGTGGCTCCGCCCAGCCTGTCCCTCTCACGGGCGGCCTCAGCTCACCTCCACGACCCCAGTTCCCTCTGCAGATCATCCTCGCTTGCCTCCTGGGCAGGGTCCTTCTCAACAGGCAGTGGCCACAGCTCTGAGACCCCCCGCCCTGCTGCGGCTGAAAGGCCCCCTCTGCTCCTGCCATCTCCATTGGGCCTAGATCCGCAGCTCAGATGCCATTTAAAATCTGTGTAGGGGCCATGTTTACAAATTTATAAACAAGCCCTGGCTGGTGTGGCTCAGGGGACTGAACACTGGCCTGCGAACCAAAGGGTCACCGGTTCGAGTTCCAGCCAGGGCACAGGCCTGGGTTGCGGGCCGGGTCCCCAGGTGGGGCAGGACTGTCCATGGAGCACGGGGCCCCTGCAGGCACCACCTGCCAACGGAGGCCCCCGGCTGAGGGTGGGCGGTGGAGCCCAGGTGGCCGTCCAGGTGAAGATCCTCACTGGATCTGGGTGGAGACCCTGCCGCCTCCTCTGGAGCCTCTGAGAGTCAACAGCCCCAGGCACATCCGGGAGGGCGGCACCTGGACAGGCAGGTCTGTTTGTTCCCAGGACACCAGTTCTGGCTGCCCATCAGCACGAGGGGGGGGGGGGGGCTCCCCATTGCACCCCAAACCACCAGTCCTGGCTGGGTCCCACCTGGACTCCATGACATTGTGGGGCCTCCGTGTCCGGCTCCCTGTCCCCCGGCCTTCTGGGCCCTTGGCGGCTTAATTGCTGAGAGCTTCAGCCACTCCTCCACCAGCCCCCTTCCGTGCCGTTGCAAAGCCACAGTCAGGCAGGAGGAGATCACAGTCCTGACCTGCGTGTGCTCAGGCTGGTCACAGGTGTCACCGTGCAAGGGGAGCCTGCCTCCTTCCAGGCGGGCTTTCCCAGACCTCCAGGCTGGTGGGAACAGGCCAGGCTCCCCTCCCCCCTGAGGGCCCCTGGGCTCCCTGCAGCGCAAACCCCACTGGGGAGATGGAGAGGCTGAGGCCCTTGAGAGGGACCAGCCTGCCCAAATCAGTGGGTGTTCATGCCTCCTCAGCCCAGGCCAGGGTCCCCCCCGGGCCAGCAGCACTTGGGCCGCCTGCCCAGCACACCTGGGGGCCCAGGCCCCCTGATGCCCAGCTGGGGCTCTGGGCACCTGACTCTGCAGGGCGCCCACCGGCACCGAGGAGACCATGGCCCAGGTTGCTGTGCCCAGCCAGGGCTGTGGTGGCCCTGGGCCGCCCTCCCAGTCCCGGGGGACAGGCCCAGGAGCAGAGGCAGCCCAGGGAGCGGGACTGCTGTGCCCAGTGTGCAGCCCGGAAGACGGAGGCCCAGAGGCCACAAGCTTGAGGGGGCCCTGCAGACAGGAGGCTGCTGCAGACCCCGACCGTGTGCTGTGCCCAGCACAGTATCCAAAGTGGGGCTCTGACGCCTGGCTCGCCCAGTCCCAGCAGCCCCCAGACTGGGGACAGGAGAGGCAGCCCTGGGCTCCCCCTCCTGCGGGACCATCGTAGCCCCCGATGCTCCTTGGGTGGGGGGGAGGCAGGAGCCGAGGACTGCCAGGCTGGGCCGGGCACGCGGTGCAGGCTGGCTGGCTGAGCCCCGCCCCACAGCGGCAGGCGCTGGTCCTGCCGCCTCTCGGCTGCTCGGAGCTGCCCCCTGCAGGCCCCGCCGGCGCTGCCGGTGCCCGGGAGAGAGGACGGCACGGAGGGGTGGCCCTGCCCTGCCGCCTCCACAGGTGGACAGGCACAGCTCCATGCCCCCTCCAGCCCCCGCTAATAAGGGACCAGACACTGATGGGAAGGGGCCAGGCCGGGTCACCCCTGCTGGGGCCCGGGGGGGGGGGGACGGGGTGAGGGGAACCCCCTGTGGGCCTGGGGCCACGTGAGCACCCACCCCCCTGTGACCGCCGGGGATCTTGGGCCACTTGCACTCACACCTGTGCTCACGTGGCTCCCGTGGGCACACGCCCGGCTCGTGCTCACACCCAGCCGCACGCACTCTCATGCACACTCACGGAAGGCTCCGCAGCAGCCCCGGGGCCCCGTCCACCCGCCTGGCTGTTCCGTGGGGCAGGTCCCTGGACGGTGCGGCCCAGGAGCCCACGGCTGCCCTGAGAGCTTGAGGAACCCTTGCCCGTCTCCCCGACACGCTCCACAGGGCCCCGTCCGGCGGCCTCCACAGCTCAGCCACCAGCAGGGGCATGGGGGTGGGAAAGGCCCCCTCCCGGTTCCTGTTCCCCTCGGGAATGCGCTGACCCTAGCGCCCAGTCTAATCCCAGCTGGGTGCTGCTGACCCAGCTGCTGAGCTAGCCCGAACAGGGCACCGAGGGAGGCTGGGGCCAGGTGGGGTGCCGTGGCGGGGCGGGGCTCAGACAGGCCCCCAGAAGGCCAGGGCAGGGGTGGTAAGCCCATCTCCCCTCCCCCAGTTCACGTGACCAAATGGGAGGGTCTGGGTCCTTGGGGGCTAAGATCCCGGGGAGCAGAGGCCAGCAGGGCCCTGCCTCAGGGCATACTTCCTACAGGAAGCAGCCCTTTCCTAGGTGTCTGAGGATCTTAAGAAGTGACATTTGAGTCAGATGGGGCTCTGAGAAAATGGGGCAGGGGCTGGGTGACCCTCTCCTTGGTGCCTGAATGAAGCACCTGTTGTGGTCGGAGAGGCCAGGACAGCGAGAGCAGCGGGGGCAGGGAGGGGCGGGGCTCCGCACCCCCCCAGCCCCCCAGCCCCAGCCTATACCCCAGGCGGGCCCTGCCCACCCACAGAGGCTGTTGTGATGGCTCTGCAGGTGGGTGAGGCCTGGCTTGTCGGGGAGGATGCAGAGGGGCTCCCAGCCACCTGGGCTCCTTCCCCGCAGAGCTGCCCTGTCATCAGACTCTGGGCCGAGATCCCTGCCCCCCACTGGGGAGGGAACACTGCTACCCCAGGGGTCCAGATGGGTGGAGAGCCCAGGCTGGGGCAGGCGGGCCCAGTGGGGCCCCCATGATCGCGACCCCAGGCCTCCCTGCCCCCCCCCCATGCCCTGCCACCCCTCCCCTCCCCGTCTGCCTGCAGTTTGAAGCCTTCTGTGCAGAGGGCCTGGCCCCGGGCTGGAACCTGCTGGTGTGGGGACGCGCCGACTCTGGAGAGGACAGGTAAGGGACGGCACCCTCCCCAGAGGTCCCACCTTGGCTTTGGGCGGGGTGACTGCCCAGCTGTCTGCTGCTCTCACGACCCCATGATGCCCCCAGGTTTGAGATCAACTTCCTGTCCGAGACGGGGGACATCGCCTTCCATGTCAAGCCCCGCTTCACCGGCGCCGCCTTGGTGGGCAACTCCTTCCGGGGCGGCCGCTGGGGCCAGGAGGAGGTGTCCAGTGTCTTCCCGCTGGTTTTGGGAGAGCCCTTCGAGGTGATGGGGGCAGGCAGCCTGCGGGGGGGCAGGGAGGCCAGGCCACGGGTGCCTGCGGAAGTGCCGGGCCACCTGCATGGAAGCTGTGCCCCAGGTCCCAGCTGCACTGCTGTCCCCACCTGGGGCCCACAGGGGACATTTACGGGTGAACGGGCCAGCGCACGCCTCAGGGCGGGTGGGTGCAGCCAGATGGCCCCCCACCCCCCAGCTGCCAGCACCCCCCCAGGAGAGAGGCGGGCGTGGGCCTGCGTGGCTGGGCTCTGTGTGGGGAGGGCCCCCGGCCCCCTGCCTGTGCTCACGGGATCCAGAGGGCCCGTGGAGCTAGACCAGGCCCAGGACCCGGGCGGGCTGTAGGTCACTGGCCGCCCGCCTGCAGGTGGAGGTCAGCTCGGACGCTCAGCACTTCCACGTCCACGCCCAGGAGCACAACGTGCTGCAGTTTGCCCACCGCCACAGGCCGCTGGCCTCCGTCACCCGGGTGCAAGTGCTGAGCGACCGCCGCCTGGCCCGCGTGGAGCTGGCCCGGAGGGGCCTGGGCTGGGGGTAATGTTCCCGCCCCCCCTTTGCTGTGCGTTCTTGTGCTGGGACCCCGGCAGCCCGGAGGGGCTGTCGGCCTGGTCCTGCCCCGGCTCCCTGTGCTGGGTGTGGGGCCAGAGCTGAGCCAAGGTCCCAGGAACGAGCCTCGGCCATCAGCCACCCCCTGTCCAGGGGAGCCACCCTGGGGGGGAGGGGGGAGGGGGTGGCTCTGGGATTCTCTGTCTAGCTCCACATTCAATAAAGTCTGAGCAGCGTGCAGAAGCCCGGCCGCCATGAGAGCTGCCCACTGTGCTGACACCCCTCAGACCACCCGCTGGGAGGCCCCTCAGCTGCCTCCTGGGTGTGGTGGCAGGAGGGTGGCAGGGAGGGAAGGAGGCCTGGGGGCCACATCTGGGGACAGGGAGCCCTGCTGGGGGTCTCCCAGCCCCGGGTTCAGACCGCAGCTTGCCTGTGGTCTCTCCACCATCTGCTAGATCCACGTATCTGCCACCCACCCATCATCACCCATTGCGTTTGTCGCCTATTCTGTCGTCTGTCATCTATCACCCAGCCGTCTGAATGACGCTGATGAGGCCACAGCCTGGGCGGGGCCCACAGGCATCTGCCTTTAAGGGGCTCTTTACAGAAAGGCAGCAGGTCACCGCGGCTCGGGCAGGCGGGCAGAGCGGTCGGGCCTGGACTGTGGAGCCGGCTGCCTGGGTCTGAGTCTCAGCTCCCCTGCCCACGTGTGACCTGGGGCAGTTCCTGGACTCCTGGGGGCAGCTGGGGCGTCTGCTCCTCGGGAACAGTGAGGCTCGAGAGTACAGCTGACACTTGTCCTGCCGTCACCTGCGTGGAACTTCAGATAGCACAGGCGTCTGGCCCACGCCTCGTGCCCTCTCAGGTTTTACAGGTGGGGAAACAGGCTGGCTGGGGGAAGAAAGCAGCGAGGTGGGGTGCAGACAGGGGGGGCCGGGGGGGCCTCCTAAGAAGCCATCTGGGCCATGGAGCCCGACAGGGGGGAGCCCGCGGCGCCCCCACCCCCAGGTGGGACAATGGTGGCTCCAGCCTCCAGCAGCGAAGCTTCCTTCCTGTCTCGCTCCTGTCCCGCCTGCCCCCTCCTTCCGTCCGTCCGTCTGGCTGCCTGTGTCAGGGAAGGGGTGGGGGCGGGCGGGTGGGCAGACCTTGTGGACCAGGCCTGGGCCTGGGGAGGGCTGGCTGGGTGGGGCGCGCATCCCGGCTCAGAGCACACGCCCTGCTCATCTTCGGGCCTCAGTTTCCCTACAGACAAAGGCGCCCTCCTGGAAAAATGCTGCGTCCAGACTAGAAGATGCCAGGCTTCCTTTCTCGTGGGGGGTGGGGGGCGAGCCTGGGGACAGCCAGAGGCTCCGAGTCAGTGGCACAGTCTGTCCCTGAGTTGCGGGGCTCTAAGCAAGGGCCAGGGCCGCCGCACGTCCCAGGGACCGAGCCAGGCGCCGAGAGCAGCGCCCCTCCCCGTGACCTGGGCTCGCAGAGGCCAAGCGACTTGTCTGCCGCTGTTCAGCCAGTGAGGGCGGAGCCAAGCTCCTCATGTCTGACGGGCTTCGTGCACACGTGCGCACACACACACAAACATGCACACGTGTGCACACACGCACCCTGGCCCTCGACTGCTGGCCATGGGCTGAGCCAGCTTCGAATCAGCCCCTGTGGCTACTTCAGGTTACAAGCTGCTGTTGGCAAATCAGGCCCCAGCGGCCCCAGACCCCACCTCCTGGTGCCTCCGTCTCCCCACTTCTGAATGGGGAGCAGGGAACTGTGGTCTCAGAGTGTAGCCCCTTCTATGATGCCCACTGCCTTCAGCACTTGGGGCGGGTGCCAGTGTGGCTCGTCTGTAACTGCATCCCCGGCCAGCATTGCAGCCCTGGTTCTGCAGCTCAGATGACACCTCCACTGGGAAGCCTTCCCTGACCTCCAGTGCGCTCTTACGTCTTCTGCTTCCCTGTACCCCCAGCGCCATCATGCTGCCTCACTGGGGGTCGGGGACTGGGTCTCGCCCAGCCCCAGCCCTGGCTGCCCCTCAGCATGCCTGGCTCTGGGAGTGTTGGCTGAGTGAATGACTGAGTAAACCCGTGAATAATCAGCTTGGGGGAAATCACGCAGAGTCCTAAACAGGCTAGCGGTGCCCCTCCCAACAGAGGCCACGGGACCATGGAGGCTTCTAGTGCACCCCCTCCCTGGATACCTGGTCTCTGCACTGAGAGGAGAGAATGAACCCCACCCCACCCCTCCCACTGCGGCACCGCCAGGTCCCTCGCTCCCCCGTTCACCCGCCTCCTCTCCAGACCTGGAGCGCACAGGCCACCTCTGCCTCAGGGCCTTTGCACAGCAGCTCCCTGCACACCCAGCGCACAGCCTGGCCTCTCCTGGACGCTGCCTCCTCTCGCATCCCTGGCTGTGTTTATTCTCCATCGCCGTTGCAATTATGGTCCATGGATTTACCTGCTCGCAGGTGCGCCGGCTACCCTTGCCTCATTGGACGGTCAGCTCCAGGACAGGGGCCAGCCACCTGCGTGCTCACCACTGGATTCTCCAGACCTGGCACATCTCAGGCACCAAAAATAGCTGTTAACGAATAAATGGAGGCAGACCCTGCTTGAACCCTGCGAGGGACAGGCAGCTCACCACTACCCCATTTCCCTGCCACCTGGAAGCAAACTCCAGAACTGACATCCATCTCCTCCTCCCCTAGGCCCCCTGGGAGAGCCCACATAGTCCATGACACTCTCCAAAGACCCAAAGGTGCCAGCAGGGGACTGCGTTCCAGCTTGTTCCAGCTACAAGGGCTCTGGGAGGCCACCAGGGCAGCCCCTCCCTGCTCCTGGCAAATCTCTGGTGTGGGGGTAGGACTGGACCCGTCTGGGGGGACACAGCTGCCTTGACAAGGAGGCTGTGGCCCTTGGAAGGTCAAGTCCACAGGCTTCCAACACCACCGACCAGCCAAAGGTCCCAGGCCCTCCGGATCGTGGAGGAGAGAGCTCAAATGCCCCCAAGCCAGATGGCCAAATGAGGCCACGGGTGTTGGTCAACAACAGGGACGGGTGGGGTCTGTGGCTAACAGGAAGGCACATGCTCCATTGAGCTCAGCAACGCACAGGGAAAGGGGGTTCAGAGTGGGAAGACCTTCTCATTTTAAAAAATGTCTAGTTAAATTGCTGTCTGATACCTTTGTGCCTCATTGGAGACCTCTGCTCTAAAACCAGCTGTTGCCCTGTTCTGTCCCACGAGAGCAGAGGTTATCAGTCATGCCAGGGCGGGGGTGCCTTCCTGGTCTCCCATATTCCAGGCCCTTCCTCAAGCCCCTGCGGGTCGTACGGAACAGTGTGACCAGCAGAGGGTGCTCCAGACACGGCTCCAGCACCAGGACAGGGTGGGGCTTGGTTCCCACCGAGTGATGTCTCGGGCCCGTGGGGGGCCTGCAGGAGCACGGTAGGGAGGATCAGGCACGGCCGCGCCCCACCTGCCTTACGTGCTGCAGAGCCCAGCGCCCGGCTCTGGGCAAAATGACAGAATGAATGAAGGCTGCGTGGACTTGAGCAGATAGAACTTTCCTGAGCCTCAGTTTCCAGTTCTGTCAAGTGGGCTGGCCGTGAGGAGCGTCAGCACCTGGTAAGCGCAATGGGGTGGGGTCCACCTTGGTGGCGGGGGCTGGGCCAGAGCGGCTCCCTGTGGGTCCTGTGGGTGTCTCCAGCCTTCCTGCTACACCCACATCGTGCCCGGACCAGGTCCCCCTCCTCGGCTCCCTGATTCCTGCTTCAGGGTGAGGACGTGGTCCCTTTGAGGCCACGATGAGCCCAGGGGAGGCTGGCGCTGAGCTCCCAGCGAGTGTCAGCGTGACCCGGGAGGGCTGGGGGCCGCCGGGGCTACAGGGACACCCCTGAGGGCCCTGCTTCTTCGGGAACCAGGTGGGCTCAGCGGCAGTGCCATGCCCACGGGGACGGCCCGGGCAACGCCTGCAGAGGGAAGTGAGCTGCCAGCGCCGGGGCTGCGGCCGCTGCGGCCGGTCACGGAGGCGCCCGCAGCGGTATTGCCGGCGGCCCAGCGCTGGCAAGGCCTGCGGCCTCGGAGGCCAGGAACAGGGGAGTGGACGCAGAGCTCTCCACCCACCACCTCTGGAAGAGTTCAGAGAGCCTGGTGGCAGGGGCCGAGGGGGGCAGGGGAGCAGGAGAGCCCGTCTTAAACCTGCATTTTCATCCCCCCGACAACCTCTTGTTATGAGAAACTTCAACCACACAGGAGAGTTGGAGTAACTCTCTGAACGGCCCCTGCCAGTGGGCACGAGGAGCTGTCTTTTCAGCACCCAGGGCCCCCTGCTCCACCCCGTGGCCACAGCCCAGGGCACTCACGGTCCTCCAGAAGCTCCTGGGGCCCGAAGTAGAGAGGCACCTGGGGCAGGGCCACTGTGGGCGGCTCGGAGGGCATGCAGGAGGGCTCTCCTCACCTGGGGGTCCTTGCAAGGGGCCTGTAGTCTTCTCTGTGGGACACCTGCTTGGATAAACCTGAAGGCTTCCCTCCTCTTCTGTCCTCCCGAGCCCCAAAACAACCATGCAGGGGCTCAGGATCAAAATGGGGGACTGTGTCCCCAGCTGGCACCCTTTCTCTGCAGGGCTCCTCCCGACTCGGGGTGGTGGTGAGGATTCTGGGGCCAAAGGAAGCCCCGCCCTGGGGCAGGACTGCAGCCAGGGGGCCGCTCAGGGCCACGCACAAAAACAAGGGACGGGGACTAGGCCCTTGGGGCTCGGCAGAGCAACTGGCCTTTCGAGGCACTTAGAGGGGACCTCACGTGTCCTCCCGAGAGCCCTTTGAGGTTGGTTCGCTGTTGCTTCCCACAAGTGGGACTGCAGACACAGAGCAAGGGAGACACCCACCCGGGGCCACAGTATGTCGGAGGCAGAGCTGTGGCTGGAGCCCGGGCATTCGGGCCCCATCGTCGGATGTCTGCGTGGTGCTGGGCTTTTGCTGCTTCTCTCCTCTGTTTTAGATGAGGTCTTGACTGCAAACATGGGCTTCATAAGCGTGACTCTGGGGGACTCTGACCCCCATGGCTGGAGAGGGGCTGGTCACTCTGGGCCTTGGGCAGGCAGGGAGAGGAAGTGGGCAGAGCCAGTGGCCATGTGGCATACAGGCTGAGGGAGTCGGGGACACCAGGAGAGGACCCCGCGTACTCTGGCCAGCTGCCTGGAACATCCCGGAACTCGGAGAGGGGCCACCTCCTTCCGGGGGCGCCAGGCCCTGTGCCCCACGGGGGGCAGCTCAGAGGGGGGGGCGGCAGCAGGCACAGTGCCCCAGAACGTGCTCCGACCCAAACAAAACTGGCCGTGGTGTGAAGACCCTGGAAATGGACCCCCACCCGCTCTCCAGACCGGGCCCCACTCCTGCCCACCTGCCAGCCAGCCATTCAGAGCCCGCTGGCCAGGGACCAGTTCCAGCCCGAGGGACAAAGCTGGAGCCGGGGTCCTGGGCCCGGCAGACCCCGACAGGCCGTTGGCTTTGCTGTCTTGCGGGGCCCCTCACCATGGTTACGGCCCACCCACAGCTCTGCTCAGAGGCGGGCATTGTTTGGGCGCCAGAGCGTGGCGCGCGCCCAGGAGTCCGGATGGCACAATGGCCGTGGCGTGCCTTGGGCCGCGAACCTGGAGCCCAGCGCTTTCCCACGCTTCAGCCCTCCTGCAGCCCTGGGAAGGGGAGCAGGCCTGGCTTTGGCAGACAGGGAACCCAAGGCCCAGAGAGGACACAGGTTCCGGAGTCAGGGCTCTCAGCCATCAGACCCTGGTCGGGAGCTTCTGCCAGAGCGGACGGTCACTGAGCCGTGGGCGGCAGACACACCTGGGTCAGGGCCTGCAGCCTCCCCGGCTCCCTCTGCCCCTCTGCTCCAGTCTCAGCAGACCAGAGAGCACGCTGCGGACACCCCTAAGCCCCAGACCTGGGCTCCCCAACCGCGCTGCCTACGCGCCCCTCTCAGCAAGAATCTCCCCCACAAATGGTCACCTTCCTTAACTCCTCCCATCCGGTGGGAGGGGCACTGTCACCTGCCCCTGTCCAAGTGCTCACCTTCTCTTTGGAGACTGGTGCCCGCCCCGCACAGCGTGGTCTTGGGGTGCAGGTGGTCCCAGGCTCTGCCTGCCCACCTCAGAGGCTGAAGGACCTGGGGGGTCACTGCACGGACCAGCCAAGGACAGGCCGTATGGCATCATCGGTGTGGTCACGAATGGAGGTGCAAGGACAAGTCTGTCGCTGGCACCCGCCGGCCCGTGGACGCCACGGTTACACTCAGAGGCAGTGACGAGAGCAGCCGAGAAAAACGACTCGTCCCCCGCAGGGACGACGGGGATGGTGGGCGGCTGACGCCTCAGGACTGAGCCAGGCAGCGGGGACAGGGCTCTGACGTGTTCAACTCCCCAGGACTCCCACCACACTGCCCTTCCACACGGAGGCGATGCACAGACGTCCCCAACGTCAAACGTCTGACCTGCTGTTCGCAGGCCCGTCTCCCACTGAGCCAACGGAAGCGCCCCCGCTGCAAAGGAACGACAGGCAATGGGGACGCGGGGGCGACCAAGGGAAGGACCGGAGTCGCCAAGGCAGTTCTGAAGGGGAACCAAGTGGGAGGACGGACAGGACCCCATTCCAGCTCCCCCGGTAATGCCCCAGGGCCGACGGGAGTGCCGAGTTGGCAGAGGCGGAGCGGAACTGAGAACCTGCACATGGGCCTTGTGCTCACGGTCAATTGACTTCCGACAAAACGTACCAGGACGGGCCCACGGATAAAGGACAGGCTTTCCAACGAACAGCGCTGGGCCAGCTGGGCATCGGAGAAGCCACCAACGACAGAGCCTCACGGCGCACACATTGGAGGGCTCCACAGAGGAGCTAGACGGTGCAGCCTCGCTGAGGAAACAGGACATCCCTGGGACCTGGGGCTGAATCCGGAAAACACTGGGGAACTGGTAATCATCACAAATGAACACCTGTCTGCAGAGCACAGACCTGATAAGGGACTCCCGCCCAGAGCCGGGGACAGACACAGCTCAGTGACAAGACGCCCACCCCCCCCCCCCCCGCGCTGGGCGAAAGGCCTGAACCGACGGCTCAGAGAAGACACACGAGTTGATAACGAGCCCATGGGGAGAGGACCAACGTTATCAGCCATTAGGGACACGCAAATCACAGCCACGGTGACGTGACATGGCCTGCTGACAAGGGTGGTGGCCATCAGAAGGCGCTCCAAGGGCAGGTGAGGGTGTGGGGAAGGCAGCTTCTTTAAGGAGGTAACTTTCTGCAGGAGCCAGCACACCCGCCCTCGGGATGGCCCCAGGGAGCCGGTGGCACGTCCACACACAGACGGGCTCATGGGCACAGCTCCGCCATGGCCCCACATGGGGCACCATCCAGGCATCTGTCACCTGGGGTGAAGAAGTGCTGGCCACCGCCCAACGGACACCAGTCAGCATGACAGGGACAGCAGCACTGAGCGATGTGACAAAGGGCTCCCCACCGCATGCGTCTCCCTGGGGCCCTCCCTGGCAGAGGCACAAGCGGGTGCAGGCCTTGCCTGGAAGGGCTGAGGAAACCCAGACTGTGGTGACGGCCGTAGGGCCGTGGGGACATGCTCTAAACCCGGACCACGATGACAGCCATGCCACCTGTAAGCTCACTAGAAGTCACTCCCAATGGGTATGTTATGTGAGATGTTAATTTTACCTGAACCAAGCCATTTTAAAAATTGTCACTTTAAAAATTGTGTGTGTTGTACTATTATGTTAAAAATACAATTGCTAAAATAAAAAAAAAAAAAGCGAGAATTTCCTGCCAAGATGGAGGCCTAGATAGACACGCTGTATCTCCCTCCACAACTAAAAAGGAACACAACTACCTCAAAACTAGAAACAACTGGAAGTTCCAGAAAATCGAGCTGCATGAAAGTCCAGCAAACAAAGATATAAAGAAGAAATACTCACCCAGACAGGTAGGAGGGGTGGAGCAAGGACAGAGAGGACGCGGTGTGGTGGCAGCAGCGGTGGTAGCAGCAAGTGGGCGGAAAGAACAGTCACACATTTAAAAAAGTCAGGAGGGACACCTGGGGAGCACTCCCAGCTCCAGGCCAAACCATGCAGCTCATGATTCAAGCACGGGGGAAAATCAAGCCTCATTGCTTCTGACTGTGCAGACCAGTGGATGTTGGAGTGCAAGCAGAAACTGCCCGTCTCAGCAGGGTCTTCTTGTTTAAAGGGCCCCCACGGTTCTAGAACATCTGCAGAACCACCCATTCTGGGAATGATGGCCAGGGAAAAACCAGAGGGACACCAGTCCCATACGGAAGTGGACAAGGTGCCTGGAAAAGGGGCAAGTGCTGAGCAAGTGGCATTGTTCCCTCTCAGACTCCTCCCCCACATACGGCGCCACAATGTGGTGAAACGAGTCACCCTACACTGACGAATCCCTAAGGCCCCGCCTCTTACAATGTAACAGGTGTGACAGCTCTACCTAAGACACAGAGGCAAACAAACACAGGAGCTTGTCAAAATGAGGAGACAGAGATGTACGGCCCAAAAGAGGAAACAGATCAAGGTTCCAGTGGAAGAACTAAGCAACGAGGAGATAGCCAACCTAACAGACATAGAGTTCAAAACACTGGTGATAAAGATGCTCACAGGCTTGACAGATATGCTTAAGTATGGCAAACGCATAAGGGAAGAAATGAAGGCAATGCTAAGTGAAACGAAGGAAAATCTACACAAAATCAATGGTGAAGGGAAGGAAACCGGAGTTCAAATCAATGATTTGGAACATAAGGGAGAAAAAAAACAGTCAACCAGTGCAGAATGAGGAAACAAGAATTGAAAAAAGTGAGGAGAGGCTTAGGGACCTCTGGGACAACTTTAAACATGCCAACATCTGAATCATGGGGGTGCCAGAAGGAGAAGAGGAAGAGAAAGAAATTTAAAACTTATGTGAAAAAAACAATGAAGGAAAACTTCCCTAATTTGAATAAGAAAATAGACATACAAGTCTAGGAAGCACAGAGAGTCCCAAACAAGCTAGACCCAAGGAGGACCACACCAAGACACATCATCATTAAAATGCCAAAGGTTCAAGATAAAGAGAGAATCTTAAAAGCAGCAAGAGAAAAGCAGAGAGTTACCTACAAAGGGATGACTATAAGACTGTCAGCTGATTTCTCAAAAGAAACTTTGCTGGCAAGAAGGGACTGACAAGAAGTATTTAAAGTGATAAAAAGCAAGGACCTACAACCAAGATTACTCTATCAAGAAAAGCTCTCATTTAGAATGGAAGGGCAGGTGAAGTGCTTCCCAGACAAGGTAAAGCTAAAGGAGCTCATCATCACCAAGCCATTATTATATGAAATGTCAAAGGGACTTACTTAAGAAAAAGAAGATCAAAACTATGAACACTAAAATGACAACAAACTCACAACTATCAACTGAATCTAAAAAATAAAAACAAAATCCAACTAAGCAAACCAGAATAGGAACAGATGTGTAGGTATGGGGGTCATTCGGAGGGTTATCAGCTGGGAGGGGGGAGGGGGAGAAATGGGGAAATGGTGCAGGGACTAAGAAGCATAACTGGTAGGAACAAACCAGACAGGGCAGAGTTAAGACTAACATAGGAAAGGGTGAAGCCAAAGAACTCACATGCACGACCCATGGACATGAACTAAGGGGGTGGGATTGCTGGAGGGAAGAGGGGTACTGGGCAGAGGGGAGCAAAGGAAAAAAAAATTGGGACAGTTATAACAACATAATAAAATATACTTAAAAGAAGAAATGCATAGATGTAACTCTTTAACAAAAGTTGTACAGGACTTTTATATTGAAAACTACAAAACACTGAAGACAGAAATCAAAAAGGTCTAATGGTCATGAACTAGGAGACTCAGGTCACCAAACTGACCTTCTGAGTCAATGGAATTCCCTTGGAAACCCCAGGGAGACCTCCTGCAGGTGTGGGCGAGCCGAGGGACGCACAAGGGCAGAGGACGTTGAAGGAAGCCCAAGCCGCGTCAGAGGGCGGCAGTCACGGTCCTGTGCGCGGTGACAGGCAGACGCCTAGGTCATGAGTCGACGCAGCATAAGGGAGAGCGAGTCCGTGAGCAAAGGCAGCAACGGAGTGTCCCCGGGCCTGTGGTGACCTCAGCCTAAACACCGCAGCTCACGACACCAGTCACAGGCTTCACTGTAGAAGAGAACGTTCTGAAGGCGACCCAGGAGCTCTGCAGCACCAGGTGAAGAGACGGCAGGCGAGTGAGGAGGCCCAGCCCCCGGGACAGTGGCCTGGGGAAGGCCAGCTCCTGCCAGCTTCCTGCTGGGGCTGGGGGGGGGGGGGTGCTCGGGACACCCACCGTGAAGAGGGGGACCTGGGGGTGTCCAGAGGCCTAGCGGTCGGGACCAACCCCCAGCCCTCTGTGGGGCCACTGACCCCTGCAGCCGTCCTGGCTCAGCATCCGGGCTCTGAGCTGCCTGTGCCCCCCACTGCCCCCCAAAAGCACAACTAGAACGTGGCTTCTGTGCTGAGCACACCCGACAGAGACTACCACTCAGGAGGTGGGCTTCACAACCCTCCCAGGTGGGAGGTGGGCCCACCACTGCAGCCGTGAAATTGCCTGCAAGCTTTGACCAGCGAGCCCCGGGCACGGCGCCGCCTGGGCGGACTCGGAGCGGAGCCCCCTGGCCGAGCCCCAGCAGGTCAGCGCTTGAGCCGAGGCTGCCCCCTGGTGGCAGGTGCGGGGACCAGGCGAGCCCAGCCCTGCAGGGACATGGCACCGCCTCGGGATGCAGATGTTGACCTTGACCCTGCACCCCATGCATTGCCCCCATCGCACCAGGCTAGTGACCCCACCCTGCCTGTGTCCAGCGGCCCAGAGCCCGCCATCTTGGCTGGCGAAGACCCAGCCGCGGCCCAGGGAGAGCCACAGCAGCCACCAAGGCCCTGCAGGGGTCATTGTGCCTTGAGGGCAGGAGCAAACAGGAAGGGGCTGGGTGGGCAGCTGGCACCAGGACGCTGCCCCAGCCTCGGGCGCCCACATCCAGTTCCCTGGGAACCAGTCAGCGTGCGGCAGCGTGCCCGTGGCTCAGCGGTTGCCCGCAGAGCATCCAGGGCCTCCCAGCCCCGAACCCTGCCCAAAGCCGGGGGCTCTGGGGACCACCTGACCGGCTCCCAGGCAGCAGCCCCGTGGCCAGAAGCCATGGGACTCAGTCAGCCTATTCCTGGGCCTCACATCAGAGCAGCTCAGGCTTTGGTGTCACCTGGTACCTGGGCTGATGCCCAGGCCAGGAATCCCAGGCTTGTGGGCCCACAAGCAGAGCTGGAGGCCGTGCCAGCTCAGGAAGGAAGGGCTGGGGCGGGCAGCGGGGCTGCTGATTCCGCCTCGGCTGTGGGCACGGGGTCCCCACCTCGCAGGAGGACGTGAGGGTCTGTGGAACGTGACAGGCACCCCCAGCCCTCTGGGCTGCCCGGACATCTTTGTTCAGGTCGGCTTAGTTTCTCTTGTGGCCTTGAGACCTGCCCCTCCGGGGCCATCAGCACAGGCTTCTGGAAGGAGCCCGGGGCCACAGCTAGAGCAGGTGGCCTCAGACTTCTTGCCGTCTTGGCAGGTGAGGAACCAGCACCCGAGTGCAGGCCTCTTGCTCCCCCAGCCGCCCCAGGTGGCGGGGGCTCCGCTGCATGGGAGGGGCCCCACGGTAACGGACGGATGTCAGGCAAGGCCTTCTTGGCTCCGCCCATGGGCGCTCCCGGGGCAGGGCTGCTCCCGGGTGGGGCGGGTGTTTTCCCGAGCGCTGGGTTTTTCCTCTCCTCGCCTCTGCCAACAGAGCGCCACCCTGTCCGCCCCAGTCCGTGCAGTGGCCTGTCCGCTACCTGCCCTTTCTGCCAGCTCCCCGCTGGTCTGTCGCCACTGGTCTCTGTGCCAGGCGTCCTGAGGCTGTGCCCGTCACCTTCCTCCAGCGCAGGCTGGCTTCTCGCAAAGGCTGGGCCTCGCTCCACAGCCTGGGGAGGCCCGAGTCAGGTGCTGCGAAAGGGTCGGGGAAGCTGGGCTTTAGGGTCACAGCACCTGGGGGCCGGGTGGCGCTGGACTCGGGTAGGCCGGCTCAGCCTCCCTGGGCCTCAGTTTCCCCATCTGAAAATGGGACCAGTCACCCGTTATCGCAGACTCAAAAGCCTGCGTTTCCAGGCGATACGCCTTTTCCCACCCAAGTCCCCTCCCTGGGAAGGGGCCTCAGTCGCCTTTCTCATTGGAGTGTAACGCCGGTGGACAGGCACCCGGGAGCCATGCACACAGGCCGCGGTCAAGACGATGCGGGCCCTCCACGCAGAGATGGCGCATGAGCAGAGCGGCCCACGGGGACAGAGTTCCAGGCACAAACACAAGCCCCTGCCTCCTCCTGCCAGAGACCAGGCAGACCCTCCAGGGGGAGATGGCCCCCCCACGCCATCCGCCACGTCCCCTCAGTCCCCTCCTGCCCTGCCCCCGTCCCACAGTGCTGAGGAGCTCTGCTCTGGGAAACATTTCTGGAACATTTTAGAACCAAAACATTTTTCAACCCAGCCTTTCAGAAGCCCAGGCCACTTTCAAAGCCAGCCTACTTTGAAACCCGACACCTTGAAATCCACTTGGTGAATCTGTGCCCCAACATTGTGAAACCAAAATGTTCTGGAAGCCTCCGGAAAGAAGATCCGCACGCGATGGAAGAACACCAGCTGGAGACGGCACCCGGCTCATCACTGTCTCTCCCTCTCAGTTTGTACAAACGGCTGTGAAGTGAGGGGTCCTGTCAGGGCTGGGTTTCTGCTGCAATGCACCCAGGAAGAGGAGGGCTCACAGGGTGCCTCCTCGTTCCTGGGGGACACACTCCAGCCTGCAAACGGGGTGGCGTCCGGCCTGGGAGGAGGCTGGCTCTTCTCCCGTGCTCCCCAACTCCCCCCGATCTGCTGTCTCTGGGGGACAGCGAGGGTCTGTCAGGGCCTGTGAGGCTGTCGGGGGCACCTTTCCACACGGGTGCCCTGGGCCGGCGAGGGTGGCGGGCAGCGTGGCCTCCCTGGGCTTGCGTTCCACCGCTCTGCCCCTTTGTCATCCACTGAGGTTTCCGCTCAGTCTTCATGGGGCACCTGTGTGCCCTCAGGACACAGTGACACCCAGTTACCATGAGGCCAAGGAGGGTGGCCTTGTCGTCCGGGCAGATCTCCCAAGCCCTGCGTGCGTCTGGAGTGCCTTCTCCCCACAGACGGAGCGAAGGCACCGTCTCCTCCGGAGGAGACGCAGGGCTGGTGCTTGGAAGGGACAGGGCCCCACCCGCCACGGCCAGTGAGCACGGGCAGCCCCCCAGCTGGGGTGAGGCCGCTGCATGGGGATTTAAGGAAGCGGCGCGCCTCCTACGGGCTCCCCTCCCGCGGCAGCCTCTGTAAGCATTTTTGGCAATAAAAACGGAAACTCAGTTCTGTAAGGAAATTAAACATAGGGTTACCATAAGAGCCAGAAATCCCCCTTCTGGGTCTACACCCCAAAACACTGAACACAGCGCACCTGACAAGAAAAACAGAAGACCTGGGCGCAGGACCCAAACACCCTTGCACACCCACATGCCCATGGCACGGTTCTCAGCGCCGAGAGGCGGGAGCAGCCCCGTGTCCACGGACAGACGGACAGACACCAGGTGCTCACGCACGCCCAGTGGGGTGCAACCCACAGTGGAATGTCACTCAGCCAGCACAGAAGGGCAGCTGCGGTGCGAGGGGCCTGGGGGACTCACATTCACAGAGACAGGGAGAAGAGAAGTGGGGGCTGGGGAGGGGCTGGGGACGTTTAATGGGGACAGAGCCCCGGTTTGGGAAGATGAGAACGTCTGCAGACGACGGTGGGGATGGCACCATGCAAACACGCCTGCATCTAAAAATGGCGGGGGAGGCAAGTTTCATGGTATGTACGTTTCAGCACAGTTTTTAAAAGAACCAAAATTAATGCCAACTGAAAGCATCACCACCCCCACCCACGACTCATCCAAGAAAATGAATTCATGAGGTGAAGGGTCTTTCCCTGTGAGAAACCCTTTCTGCTTAGCAGGAAGGTCAGCCATCCAATGGCAGACTAAAGAGCTTTATTATCACCATTATTTTACTGGGTGAAATAAGCACTTCAAAGACTCCTATTCCAAACTGGCTTAAAACGTGAACTCTAGTCCAGGGCACAGGCGCTGAGGCTGAGGCTGCAGGTCGCTGCCCGGCCCCCTGGCCGGCTCCTGGGGCCTGCAGATCTGGGCCTCGTGCCCCCACCCCTGCACCCGGGAAGGCCACCGCCCTAACTAAGGCTCCCGCTCTGTCCTTGGGCTCCGGTCTTGCCCCCAGGACCCAAGGGAGCCCTCCTGCACCAGCCTCTGCTGACCCAGGCTGGGCCCTCACTGAGCACTCTGAAGCCCCTCCAACAGTAAAGGCAGGACATCGCCCAGAAACGGGCAGGGCGGCATGTCTGCTGAGCAACCCAGTGTTCTGTAAGGTGCCCAGAGGGCAGGGACAGCACCCAACCTCTTCCCACGTGAGCGTCTGGAGGTGCTGACTTACTCCGGCTCGGCCGGTCAGTTCACGGGCTGCGGAGTTGAAAGCACAGGAAATAACGCGTCCCCAGCCCGACCCAGACTGACTGCAGCGTGATCCCCGGCCTTCCTCCCGCGGCCTGTGCTCCCAGAGCTGAGTGGTGCCTTTTACCCGGGTGACGTGCCACCACACGGAACAGAGGACCCAGGAGCAGAGAGAACCTGCTCACAGGCCAGTCTGCAGAGCCCTGTGCGCGGACGCCCTGCTGAGCGGCCGGCCGCCACCACCTCCCCGCCCTTCTCTGTAAAGCTCGGTGCCGTCCCTTTGCAGATCAGTGTGGCCAGCGCCCTGTGCCAGGAGGTGGGCGTCCAGGCTCCAGCTCGAAGTTCAGATGAGACACCTCCCGGGACCTGGGCTGTCCTTCTCAGGTCACCTGCGCAGACACGCGGCACAGCCTCCCCTGGGACTCCGGGCCCGAACGCGGCAGATCGTACAGTGCAGAGGGCTCACACATCACCGACGGTCCCCGCCAGCTCCTCGTCACGCAGCGGGACAGTGCCACCCAGAGGGCCCAGGCAGGCCCGTGGGAGGATGCACCCTGGCCCCGGCCCCCTCCCGGCTGGCTTGAACTGCTCCAGCAGAGGCCGCCGCTCCCGCCCCGGTGCTGGCAGTGCGTGGAAAGACCTGGGAAGCTCCAGGATGCCAACGCTGTCCACAGCTAGTGAACAAGAGCCTGTGTGCCGGGAGGTCACGGCTTCCCTTCGTTCCTGGGACACTCCAACCCTGCCCGACCAGGGCTCGGGGCGGCGACTCCACGGTGTCCGAGGCGGGGGCCTGGGGGTTCAACGCCAGAAATCCAGCTCAGAAGTGCTTAAGCCCACGGGCACGCGTCGGCCACACCTGCAGCCTCAGGTGCGCACACGCCCTGGGTGCTCCGTCTCCCAGTCTGGTGCCCTCACGGCGTGGCCCTGTCCCGGCGTGGCTCTCCCAGGAGCTGCAGAGCTGGTCACAGTGCTCCCAGCTCCTGCCCCAGCAGCCGGGGGAAGCCCCTTCCCAGAGAGTTCCAGCCTGGGCACTGGGCCTCACGGTCCACACCCGGTGTGAGCTCCGCCAGAATGAGCTCCGGGCTGGGTGCCACAGTCCTGTCCAGCTCTCCTGGGCCCAGGGCGAGGGACAGACTGACCAGAGGAGGAATGCATGAGTGCAGGCAAAAGCGACAGACGCCTTCCACTGTCGTCCTTCCAGATTCCTGCACCCAGAGAAACGTTTAAGGGTTTTCAGGTTAGGTCTAAGCTGGCCAAGATGCATCTTCTCGGATTTTTAGGTTTGGCGCGTGAGGTGGGCGGGAAAGGACATAGAGGTTGTTAAGTAAATGAGCCATAACCCCTGGGGCATCTGCTCGGGGGAGTGGACCCCCTCGGCTGTGGGACATCGGGAGCCTGTTTGTTACTTGGCAGGGCGGGGCCCCCAAGAACAGAGGGTCAGTCCCAAGCTGTGCCAAGAGCGGCACTCCACCCCTCTGAGTGGCTCTCTGGTCCAACTGGGGAAGGCACACGACCAGGAGAAAGACCCCAGAAACCCACCGTCCTTGCAGAGCAGCGGAAGGCCTCCCGCCACAGGGGGCTGCAGAGGGGAGGGGAGCACAGTGTCCTGTCTGGGAGGACAGAGGGAGCCGCAGCGGCTTTAAAGGGAAGGGGAGCACAGGACAGGAGTAAAGAAGCCCTTCTTCTCTGGAGCGGAGACGGACGTGAACTCCCCCAGGAACGGGCCAAGCTGCCCTCAGGACGTGCCCACAGCCCACAAGCAGGGAGCTCGAAGCCCAGCGAGCCTGCAGCCTGGCCCCGGCCCTCAGCTGCGGCGCCATGGAACACATGGGGAGGAGGATGCAGCCTCCCGCTCACGGGCCCGGAACGAGGCCCTTAGTCACTCGTCTGTTCATTCACTCACTCACACGATGAAGTCGCCGCACGGTGCCCACGGTGCGCCAGGCCCTGCTCCCCACCTGGGAGAAGTGGGAAGGAGACTCAAACTGAGGTGGGGTGCACTGCCCACGGGTGCAGATTCCGCTACAATAAAACCCACGGACTCCAGCCCTGCAGCCTGTGGGCTCCACACATGCTTGAAATGGAGCTTTGTGGGCCGGCAGATTAGGCAGCCACGCTCCTCACGGCATGTGCCTCACTCTGTCCCCCAAACACTGCCTGCCCTTAGCCATGTGCTCCGAGCTGAACAGTTGCAGGGCCGCTCTGCAGGGGAAGGCCGGCAGGTGGGGCCCCTCCTCTAACTGCCCCCAGGAGTGGTGGACCCAGGTTAAAGCCCCACCCTCACCAATCAGACTGTGACACCGGTGCACGGGCGCAGTAACCACGCTGCAGAAAGAAACGGAGACCCTGACCCTTGCCAAACACAAACTCAAAACTTGTCAGAGTAGAATTTCCTTCAAAATAGATGGTGAAGGCACTGGACACCTGTACTCATTAGGAGCTATGAGTGGACACGCTGTATCAACACATAAAACATAGATACGCTGTGTCAACACGTAAGGAAGTAGACACGCTGTATCAACACTAGAAAGTAGGTTTGCTGTATCAACGCGTGAGAAAGTGTATCAGAACATTTAAGAGTTAGGAGGACTGACAGTGTAACACACACACACAACTGAAACTGTGCTACACATCGGGGTGCAAAATGAGCAGCCCCAAAGCCAAGGTACAAGTCCAGGGCAGGCTCCGCCCCACGCAGCCACATCCTCTCCCAGGCGGGACAGGCACAGTGCCTGGGTGGCCCTGCTACGGGCTCAGCAATGACACACAAGGGGACCTTGTAGTACAAACCACGGTGGTGATGGTTGTCTGTAAGAATGTGAATGTGCTTACTGTCCCTAAATTGGGCACGTAAAATGGTTAAAAGGTAAATTTTATGCGTAGGGGACTACAAAAAAGAAAAAAAATGGGGGGAAGGTTACCAGATCAGGAGAAAGGTCTCTGCCCCCCTTTGCTGATCTCCTGCACCAGCGTCTCCCCCAGCAGCAGCCGTGGGCAGGCGACCTGCCCGCGGGGCGTCTTGAGCTGCCTCTTCGTCAGCTCTGAGCCCAGGACAACGGAGGAAAGTTTTCCAAACACCTCAGCCTTGCTCCTCCTCCCAAAGCCAGGCCAAAGATACGGCAGCGCCTCCGCCTGCAGCAGACCCCCACTCATCCAGTCGCCAGCACCCCCCTGTCAGTCCCTCACCCCTCCTGCCCACGCGCTCTCCCCAGCTGGACCCCCGGGCCCCCGTGCTCCGCAAGTCTACGCACGCCCAGAGGCCGCGGGCTCCCACAGGCCGGCAAGAGCAAGGGCGCCTCACAGCAAGGGGAGCACAGGGACAGCTTCCAGCACATGGTCCCCTCTCCAGGGACAGGACGTCCAGGTCCCATTGCTTGAGATTAAGAAGTCACGGTCAGACGTGACGCCCAAACATCATGAAATGACAGCACCCTTCTCACCAGTTACACGTAAGACTGCAAAGGAATTTCACCCAGATGTTTTGAAAGCCTTCTGGACTAGCAGACGGCTTTACTGAGTCAGAGCCATCGGATGTGACGACCCCAGGGTCAGTGACGGCCTTGAGGGTGAGCGTCACGGGAGCTGGGCCCGACCGGCCGGGCCTGCCTTGCTGACGCTGGGAATGTGCGCTAGGGATAGACCCCAGCCAACCATCGCCGTCACTGCAAGCCTTCCCTCTGTGACTCAGGCACAGAGCGCAGCGCTGGAGGTGACATCCTGCCTCTGGGCCTGGGACCGGGCAGCACCGCTTCCTTGGACCTGAGCTCAGATACAAAGCCCTGATCTAAGCCCCTGATAAAAGAGCGCCCGCTTCGGAAGCGCCGTCTGCTACGCTTCGCACACACCGGTGGGGCCTGGTTTCACAGGGATGGGCATCCCTTCTCTCGGTGGCATTTGCGAGTGTGAGCGCCGGCCGGCGCGTGGCCTGGAGCCCCACTGTGTGCCCTGAATAACCGCACACGCAGGCGGGACAAGCAGATGCAGGGTTTACTCATTATTTCCTCCTCCCCGTCTCATATTAAATATCTGAAATATATTAATCTTAGAAAACAATATTAACACAGTACTCAGGGAGCCCAGGCCGGGCGTGAACAGTAGGCCTGGCCCACAGAACTGCAGGGAACTGTAAGGACGGGAAGGCGGGCGTGGCGCGTCCCAGGAGCGCTGCAGGGCTGTCTGCCGCCGCCCAGACTGGGCGGGACAGGAGGCCGTCAGCGCCCACCCGCACCCTCGTCCCCGAGCAGGTGCCCGGGCCTGGGGTAGCCGAAGAGCACGAAGTCGGCCTCGTACAGCTTGTACAGCCGCTGCCTCCAGGCCAGCGGGACCTGGGCAAACCAGCCCTCCGCCCAGCTGCTGGCCGTCCTGTTGCGGTAGCTCGGCGGGAAGCGGAGCCGCCCGTCCACCCTGAGCAGCCGCAGCAGCTGGGCGGCGTCCTGGTCCAGCGTCTCCAGCTTGCCCACGAAGTCGTACTGGATCTGGCAGGGGTGGCAGAGCCGGTGCACCTGCCGCCAGTGCTCGTTGAAGGGCGCCAGCTCCTCGGTGCGCGGGTCCAGCAGGTACTGGACGAAGTGGGGGAAGGTGACCCGCAGGCCCGCGCCGAAGGCCTCGCGCACGGACGTGGGCGGGCTGCTGTGGTTGGCGTAGGCCCTGAGCATGGGCACGGCGAAGCGGCGGTAGAACTCCTCGTTCTCCAGCTCGAACTTGCTGCGGAAGGCGGAGATGAGGCGCACGAAGGGGTCGCGCACGAACAGGAACTTGGTGTACTTCTTCAGCTTGACCTTCATCAGGTGGCGCGAGAACTTCCCGTAGCGGCGCCAGAACTTGTTGAAGGTCAGGTGGGCGCTGGAGTTGTGCACGTACTCGCGGGGGATGTCCAGGGGGTCGCGGTAGGGGGCGCCGCGGTCCAGGAGGCTCTCGCTGAGGACGATCATCACGCGCTTCCAGTTGGTGCACGCCACCTTGGGCACGTAGCAGTAGATGACGCCGTGCCGGTCGTCCACGATGAGGTGGTTCAGCTCGTAGCTGGGGATGTCCTCGAAGGAGCGCCCCTTGGCGGGGAAGGCGAAGCTGGCGTTGGCGCAGAAGTCCCTCAGCACGGCCCTGCGCTCCGCCTGCCGCCCGTCGGGCTCCGGGCCCTGCAGGGCGTCGTGGCGGGACCAGTCGTAGCCCCGCACGCTCTCCTCCACGCCGTCGGGGGCGGGCCTGCCGGAGGCGGGCAGCGGGGCCGGCGTGGCCTTTCTCCCGGGGGCGACGCTCTGCTTTGTGCCGGAGCCCAGCAGCTTCTCCAAAAACTCGTCCACGTCAGAGGCGAAATCCCCCCCGGTGGCAGGCCCGGGGCTGGGGAGGGGCTCCGGGGCCTGTGGCCTGGAGAGGGCCGTGTGCAGGTAGAAGTGGGCGGTGCCCACGTTGTCCCAGTACACGATGATCAGGAGGATCATGAACGCGGAGCCCAGGACCACCCATAGGCGGAACAGCCGCGTCCTGGTCATCCTGTCCCTGGCGGGCGGGGCCTCTCGCCTGGGCCTGCTCACTCTGGCTGCATGGAGAGGCTGCCGGCTGCTCCGGGGACCTGGAAAGGCAACGGAAAGCCGAGTCAAACGCGGGGCCTGGCTAAGGGTCCCTCCTGCGGGCTCCGAGTTGGGCGGGCGGGCAGGCGGCACGGGCTGGTGCTCAGGGGCTTGGGTGCTCCTTCCATGAGGCCATCTGCCTCCCCCCTCCGTCCTCCTCCACGCGCTGGGTCTGGGTAGGCCGCCCGATCGGGAGCTCTGGCTTCTGCGTGTACCAGAACTAATGCTGCTCACAAGGGCCCAAAAGGACGAGTGACTGAGGAGGTGACTAGAGGCCCTGCGGAGAGGCCTGGCAGAGCCACCACTGGGCAGAACACAGACCTTGTGAAGAGGAGGCGTGGGGGTCAGAGCACAGGAGGCAGCGAGAAGGTCAAGCTCAGCGCAGCTGCAGTTTAGACAAGAGTGAAGATGCCCCCTCCCTCGCAAAAAAAACTTTCCCTGTGTCCACGTAATCCGAATAAACACAAGAACAGACAGGCCCCTGGGTGTGGCTGCGTGCCTGGGCCCCGCCCTCGCCCCGGGGGAAGGGTGGCCTGGCGCGGGTCAGTGGGAGGGAGGGAAGCGCCCGTTCTTGCCAGGCACTGTCTCTGCTCCAGCGGCACAGGGAGGAAGACGGTGTGAGCAACTGTTTGGCTAAAGGACACTGACTGGGTTGCTGGGGACCCCAGTGGGGGCACTGGCTCAGAGACCCCGCCAAGGATGGGGGGGGGTGGCGTGTCCTTCCCAGAGAGGTCTCCCTGCCCCTGGCTCCTGAGGGGACTCCTGGCCCTTGGACATCCTGCCTGACGGGAGCATCTCTGTTGACTCGGGGGCCCTGACTGTTCCCCGTAGTCAGCAATGTGGTTTAGGAGGGGGGCTTTGGGTCACACAGCGTCTGAGTGGGCTGCAGACTGAGGTCGACCACACGGGGGGGGGGGGCGCGGGTCAACACATCAGCGTGATGACGCTCCGATAAAGACTGGACACAGAGGCTCAGGGGACGTCCCCGGCGGCCGTACAGCAAGCAGTACCCCACCTGCACTGGGAGGGACGGCCGGACGCTCCCCTGGGGAACCCGCCCGCCCTCCGCGCCGGCCATCCCGCAGGCCGCCCCTGCGTCAGCCCCTGGCGGGTTTTGACATGACTCCTTTGCTGTGAGAAACCAGAACTGGGAGCGTAGCAGCCCAGCCAGCTCTCAAGCCCTTCCAGTGGACGATGCCCCCGATCCCTGCTGGCGTCAGAAGTGTGAGAGAAGGGAGGCTGGAAACTGTTCCTGCCTTTGCAGCGACCTAACAACAGAAGCATCTTGTTGGCAATACACGTTCTACTTAAGCCAAACGCCAGCGGAAAAACCACCCCCACCGCGTCAGCCTCGCTGAGCTGGGAGCCGGCCTCCCGCTCCTGCCCCGGCCCCGGCCCCGCCCCCGGGAGCAGGCAGCAGGTGCTCTGACTCCCCTGCGGGAGCTGGGCCTCCGCCCCCACGCCCCGCAGCATCACTGGCACAGCCTGAGGTGGCAGCAGGTGGGGCAATGGACACCCTGCTTCCTGCCTCCCCCCCCCCCCCCCCCCATAGAGAACATCGGCCTGGTAAACACTAATCAAACGAGGCCACCTGCTGGGGTCAGGGTGCCCGCAGTCCCCGGCCAGATCCCCCAGCCAGGGTGGCTCAGCTTAGTTAGGCCCTTTCCCCCACAGGGTCCAATCCCACAAGCCACTGGCCCAGAACCCGGCCCACCCTGCCACCAACTGAGACGAGTCACGATGCAGAAAGATGAACCAGAAAGATGAAAAGATGGGCTGGCGACCAGAGCTGGACGCCGACATGGGGCTGAGCGTTCAGCTTCCGGCACGTTGCCAGCTGCCCGGGAGGGACAGACGTCTGCACTCGACACCAGGAAGAAGACGGCCACTGCCGCCCCAGGTCCTGGAAACCACCCTGCCGCCCCGGTACCTGCCGGGCGACGGCTCTGCGTTGACTGTCCCCTGGGCGGCTCTCACGGTCAAAGAAAGTCTGTCTCCTTGGAACAGGACGCTTGTTTACTTAAAGCCACTCTGACTTTTCCCTCCGCGGTGCGTTAGCGCTCACGGTCACGACCTTTCAGTCTCGCTACACCGAACGCCTGCAGACGTGTCCTGAGTCGGTGCCCTCCTCGAGAGCCACGTGCCCGGAGGCGTGGCTTACGCCTGAGCTTCCATCCCTCACCTACAGCACGTGGGAGTCCCTGCTCCCCAGGGCCCCTGAGAGCATGGGAACGAGAGACGCCAGCTGATGCCGCAGATGAGCAAGGAGCTGTCTCTGCACCGTACCCCTGGCCTCGACCCTTCCTTCTCCAACAGCCCTCGCCACCTGTGTCACTTAAACGTAACGTGAGCTTTCCGTTATTCTCATGCTTGTCGCCAACAGGCAGTTCCCAGCAGTCAAAGACTGTAAGTTTCAAATCGATTTTACAGTAAAAGCATCTAATTGACTTTCAAAAGTGCTGCTATGAGGCCTTGCCTATATCCATTTATTTAATCCTCGCACTGACAGTGGTGAAGCTGAGGCAAAACAGGCAACGTGCCGGAGTCCACGCAGCCAACAGCTGTCCAGAGCCGGCCTCCGACCCGACAGCCGGGGGGACGGCCCGCCCCCTACCCACCACGGCATCCTGCCAGCTGCTCCACGCACATCTGTGCGGCACTGCGCGGTCTGTGCAGACCCTCGGATGTTTTTCAGCTTTCTCTCTGAGAATCCACTTCTTTTTACCCAACTAACCACCTTCTGAGAGTTACATCGAGCGACCTGAGCTGCATTCAGAAGTCCAAGGTAGCTTCAGGTGTCGCTGACCGAGGGCCCTGGCAGAAAGACCCGACTCCCCGCCGGTGCTCCAGCTCTGCACACACCATAGGAGGCAGAAGTCCCCCACGTTGCCCACCAGCGCAGCCCGCAGCGCTCTAGAGAGCTCCTGGGGTGGCTTCGGCGCTCGCCCTCTGCGCCCAGCCCTGCAGCAGACGCTCTGGTGCCGAATTAAAACCCCCGCTGTGAGGCAGATGGGCATGTGGCACCAGCAGCACACAGGTTATTTGCTTATAAATCGACTTCACTGGAATTCGGTATACCCCGCAAACTCAGCCCGGCAGTCTATCCAAACAAAAATAAGCCATAAATGGTCACATTGACGGGAATGGAGGGTGGACGTACATCCCAGAAGACCTGGATGAAAACCGAGCCCAAACTTGGCTTCGGAAGGGAAGTGCTCTCCCCACAGAGCGGGGCCCACAGCTGGCCGGCTGCTCCCGCTGGTCTCCGAGGTCCCTGGCGGCGTCTCCGTCGATGGGACTTGAGCACACGCACACCAGTCCCATGTTCCCGAGTTAGATCTCACGTTCTCAGAAGACAGGTGTCGTATCTGCTAAATCCTCCACATTCCCCCCAAGACTCAAACACCCGATGCATGTGGTATGTGACTCTGGAATCCAAATCACTCACCTCTCAGACTTAAGTCAACTGAAAGAAATTGCCTCAAGGTAAGACAATGACAATAAACTTCACCACTATTAGCCGAGAATCTGCTGGAGGCTTTACCTTAGAAACACACCCAGACTCTAATCTCTCAGCCCCTCCATGGCCCCATCCCGACCCCCCATCCCCGCCCTGGTGCAAGCTCCCCGCTGATTCGTGCAGCAGCCGGACTGGCCTCCCTGCATCCGCTTCAATCATAGAGCCCAGGCTTCCCACTTCCGGCCCTGACAACGGCCTGTGACAATCCCCATGTGAGTGAGATCCCATGCTCTCATTTCTTCCACTGGCCCCTAACTGGCCCCACTTGGGCCACAAGGGTCTTGCTGTACCTCAACACCCCCCACCATGCCCCACTGCCTGGCCTGCAATCCATCCTCTGCCAAGACCACCCACGCAGGGGGACCCTGTGGCTCGATCCCACACTTGCTTCTGACCTTTGCTCAAAGCTCACCTCCTCCGTGAGGGCGGCCGTGATCACTCCCGGCTGTGCGCCCCACCCTCCACGCCCGCCGCCTTGCCGGGCCACCTCCAGCACCGTGCACTCCCCAGTTCACTGCGCACGGTCTACCTGCGCAGAATATAAGCTTTCAGAAGGGAGGCAGGCACCTGACCTATCGCAGCTGCAGCCTCAAGGCTCAGAATAGCACCTGCATACAGCAGGCGCTCAATAGCGTGCTCATGCTGACGGCAGCCGCAGCGGCAGATACAGAGACGCACAACTGGCCCTGACGTAATGATGTACGAAGCTGGGCGACAGGCAAAGAAGGGTTCACAACACTTTTCTCTTTACAGCAAGCGAAAGGAAAAAAAAGCTGAACAAAGTGCCAAGTCTCTGACAGGGGCCCACAGCCAGGAGACAGGAAACAGAGGACAATGACAATAATGAAGAGGACACAAAAGAATGAGGGAAGTGGCACCAACAGGCAGGACAGGGCCTCTTCTCTCACCCCCGGAGGAAGTTTACTGCGACTTTGTCCTCATTTCCATCAAGGTGACACAGGTATGTTTCCAATTAAGTTATTCTGGGGAGTTCATCACACGACACAGCAGCGCCCCCCGCCCCGTTCCTTCGCCCTCTTTCTTTGCCGCCGAATCTCCGGGATCTCTTGCCAGCCTCACCCCCTCTGGACCCTACACGGCCCTGCCCTTGTCACCGGCATGCCTCCGCCAGGCAGGCACGTCATCGCTTCGATCAGAGCCACAGTCGGCCATCTGAACACCACCACCGTGTCCAGGCCGACCTGGCAGCGCCCCGTCCTGAGTTCTCTGCTCCCGCACACGCTTCATCTTCCCGGGAACTCGCCACAGCCCTGGTGTTCGTGTGCTTTGTTTCCTGTTTCCTTATCACCCACCCGGCCCCGGCTCACGCTGCCTGAGTCTCCTCTCCAGACGCCCAGCGCATGTGCCCTGTCAATTTTACCTTCTCCCCAATCTTTGCAAGGATCCTCTGGACAGCTCAGGTTACAGGGTGCCTGGTGGCCGCACCCGGCAGGCAGCCCAGCCTCTGGATCTCACCCAGTGATTTCCCCTCTTCTGAGGAAAACCCAGTACCCCCTAGCTCCGTCTTTCCGGATTCACCGCCCCTTTTGAGAGAGCACACCTGCCAGTCACTTCCTTCGAAGGTCTCGAGAGGCAAACTTTGGGAGCCTATCTGAAAACACCTTTACTCCACTCCCCTTCGCCTGAGTATAGAGTTCAAGATGAAACACATTTTCCTTCAGAATTTTGAAAGCCATCTTGTCTTCCAGCTCCCAATGCTGCTGCGGAGCGGCCCCCATGCCATTTTGCTTCATCCCGTGATGACCCATTGGTGGCCTGTTTTTATTCTTCCTCTAGAAGCTGGCAGTCTTTTGTCCCCAAATTCTGAGAGTCCACCACAACGTGCCTTGCCAAGGGCATGCACAGGTCTCCAAATTCTCGAGCCAAGAGCTTCAGAGGCACTTCCAAGTAAAACCCTTGCTCCCCAAACTTGCACTCGTCACTGTTCCAGACTCGGCACCCCTCACTGTCTGTCTGCGCTGGCTGCCCACACTCCATCCAACTGGGAACCGACCAGCCCGGGAGAGTCAAGGGCACCTGCGTCTTCATCGCTGCCGCCAGTGCCCTGCGGCGCAGAAAGGCTCCCTCCTAGGAGGTTATCTCGTACCATTTTGTGGACAATTCCATCCAGTTTCCTTCCTTCCTTCCCGTCCCTTTTCCTTCTTTTCCATTTTCTTTCTTACTGAAACTCATTATTCAGCCGTCAACCTCCTGATCTGACCCTTTAACTTTTTTTCTCTTTCTCCCTCTCTCTGCCTTTCCGCTCCTCTTCCTAAGTCTCTCATCTTCATCTTTTGCTGACCCAGGGGTTTCTTTCTGGCCCCCTGCTCTTTTCTCAGCGCGTCCTCGTCCTGGGTCCTGGCTGCAGCATTTTCTCCCACTGGCCTGTGCATTAGTGACCGTCTGCTTTTCAAGTCTTCTTCCTGCACACCCTCCTCTGCCTGCAGGCGGGTTCTGGTCCCTGGCTTCTGAATCAGAGGGTTTCTCCCTGAGTCCTTGGTTGCTTGGAAGCTTTGAACCCTGGGAGGGGTTATTAATTATGAGCTTTATTAGTGAGTGAACAATCCAGCTGGGCCTCCTGGCTGGGGACGCCTGATGTCACCCTTTTCAGGTCTTTGCTCTAGATCTGCTCAAAGGCTCCTCCACTCTCCTGCCTGGAGGGAAGGGGCAGCAGCGAGTGCAACCTCAGGGTTCTGCACAGACCACATTCCTCTCCCCGCTTCGGCTGGGCCTGGTGCTTCCGGAGATGTTTTGAAAGTTCTCCCAGCGGTTGCGGAAAACCCCCACCCCTTGGTCGACTGCAGGAAGTATTGAGTTACTGTGTGGGTTACTTAGGCCTATCTGTTGGCAACTCATTGGACGCCACCAGCCCTGGCTGCAGCCACATACCCATTCGGTAGGTGTGAAACTACCTGCTCCTTTCTGAAGCGAAAGAGAAACAATTTTAACAATTGACACCAAAGATTAAGTTCCTTGTAGATGATGAATGAGCTACAGTCGCTTCAGGGGCAGCCAGCCAGTGAGGTTGTGCACCTGAAGGGACCGTGTTCCTGCAGAAATTTGGAGAAAGCTGCGATAGCAAAGCCACGGCAGGAGCCTTAAAGACGCTGACGTCACGAAGGTTCCTGAACATCGCCGTAAGATGAAAAGAAAAAAAGAAAAAGAAAAGTAACCAGTCCCTTCCCCAGAGATGGCACTCAGCCTTGAGACCGTTCTAAGGAGACTCACGCTCAGCCTTGGCAAACGTGCAGCGGGCGATGACAATCAACCACGCCCCGTGTCACCACCAACCTGCGGCTCCTCTGCCACCCGTCCCCACGCCTGTGTCCCCTGGCGTGTGTCCCTGGACTCTGTCTGTCTGTCTGCTGGAGCCCATCGCAGCCCGCACGGCCCGCAAGCTCCGCACAGAAATCACACGCGTGTCTGCCTGTCCCCTGCCCGAACTTGCTTCCGCAGAACTCATCGCTGCCACGGGCCCTGCGCTTCGGTGACCAAATCACGGCTCCTTTTTCTCTTCCCTCCCGTCATCCCACCGGGGACCACGACCTGTGCCCCCCCCCAACCCCACACCCCGACACCGCCCCAGCCCAGCCCGCCGTCCCGCCCTGGGACCCCCGCTGCCTCTCCCTGGGGCCGCTCTCCCGACACAGACCTGGCACATCCCCCGGGCCCGGAGGGCTCCTCGCCAAGGAGGGCAGTGCCCGGCGCTCCCGGGCCCCCTGCGCGGGCAGATGGCGCCCTCCGGCCCCGGAGCCCCTCCCAGTGCGCGGGCGGGGGCTCGGCCATCACGCCGACCGCCGGCATCAGCGCCCGCAGCCTCCGCCCTCCCGCAGGCCCATCCCTCCGCGGTCCGCTCCGCGGCAAACTTGTCCGGCACCCGGGTAAGCTCGGCCGCTCGCTCCCCGGTCACCATCCGGAACCGCCCGCCCTGCGCTGTGTTCGGGGGCGGCCCCAGCGCCCCGCCGGCTGCGCGGGGAGCCAGGCAGCATCGCCTGGAGGCATCGCCCGAGCCCTGGAACTGACCGCGGCCGTCGGGAAGGGCGCAGCGCGGGGCTGTCCTGGCCCCACCGCCGGGGCCGAGCCTGGGCGCCCAGCGCGACACGGGCCGCACCGCGGGCCTCCCGGACCGCGCGCCCTCCCGCCGGACCCCGCCGCTCCCGCCGTGACCGCCTCTCCGGCCGCGCTCCGGGGCGCCCGAGAAGGAGGCGCGCCGCTGCCGCCCCCGGCCCAGCGGGCCCGGCTCAGAGAGGGCGCGCGCGGGACCAAGGTCACACAGCGGCCGGCGCGGGGCTCGGACAGGGCGCCGGGCGGGCGGAGGGCGCGGGGACCGCCCGGCCGCAGGGAGCCCGCCCCACGCCCGCGCCCCGCGCGCCCCGCCGCGCCTCACCTCCCTTCGTGCCGCGGCCGCCGCCGCCGCCGCTTCCAGACCCTCCCGAGGCCGCCTCTCCGCCGGCCCCGCCCCCGGCCTCGCAGACCCGCCTCCCGCTTCTCATCTCGCGAGAAGTCGGGGTCCGCGAGAGGGGGCCACCCAAGCCAGGGGCGCCCACCCGCCACGCGCCTGCGCGCTCCGCTGCCCGCGCGGCTGCCCCCACGCCCCTGCCATGTGGCGCCGTATTTACGACCCGCGGAGGACCCCGCCCCCCTCCCCGGCAGCCAATCCTGTTCTGCCTGCCGAGGCATTGGCTCCGCCCCCAGCGGCCGCGGCCGGGGGGCGCTGCTGCTGGAAGCCGGGCTGGGCTGTCAGTCCTTCCGCTGAGACCAGGCCGCGGGCGGCGGCCCCGACTGCGCGCAGGGCGTCGTGAAGCTCCCAGCGGGGCCTGGGACTCGCTGTGCGACCCGGGGAAGTGACTGAACCTCCCTGAGGTCGTCTCCAAGTCGGTCACCTGCGGGGACTCCGTGAGACCCGCACGAGCCGGTGCCCGTCGGCGCTAAGCGAGAAGCACTTGGTGGCCCTTGTTCTCAGTGTCCGCGACTTTTTCATTGTCAGCGCACATAACATACAGGCTACTTCCCGTCTCAGCGATCTCGAAGTGCACCGTTCGGCGGCGTTAAGTGCAGAGCTTTTCCAGCGAGCGATGTTTTACGTGGTTCCTCCCAGGGGACATAAGCCTCGAGCGCGCGCTAGGGGACCCAGCGGGAACCCGGGCATGGGCCCCGACCGGGAATCGGACTGACGCCCAAGCCACCAAGCCGCTCCAAGCAGGGCACGGGCTGCCTTCTGATGGAAGAAAGGCTCTGCGTGTCTCCCCACTCCTTCCCCAGCGCAGTCGCGGAGGCGGTCCTGTTGTGGGGCCCGGAGACCCTGCAGCGGAGGAGAGACATCGAGGCCCTCCTGCAGCTTCTATTCCAATGGGGAAGACGACAAAAAAAAAAAGAGAGTATACCAGCCTCTCCTTTGCATTGATAAACAGAGAGGCCCACTATCCTGTACCCCTTCCAGCTACCACCTCAGCTCACCTCCCAAAGCCTCGGCCCTTTTCCAGGGCTCCCTATCCCGAAGCCCCACTGGCTCCCCTCCCTGGAAAGAGGTTTCCCCCGCGGGCGGGTCCGGGACGGCACAGGGCAGGAGCGCTCAGATGCAAAGATATCGGTTACCTTCTGGTTGTTAAGTTGGGTGGGAGATGACAGCCAATGGCGTGTCACGTATGAATAATGTTCAAAGCCTACAGATATAGCAGCTGTGATGTTTTGTGTGTGTATTAGTTTGCTAGAGTCACTGGAACGAAGGTCCACAGACTGGGCTGCTCAGACAACAGAAATGTCATCTCTCAGCTCCGGAGGCTGGAAGTCCAAGGTCAAGGTGTAGGCAGGGGGGCCTCTTCTGAGGGGGCAGGGAGGACCTGGTTCAGGCCCCTGTCCTTGGCTTGTTGATGGCCGCCTTCTTCACGTGTCCTCACACTGCCTTCCCTCTGCGTGTTTCTGTCTCCGTGTCCGAATTTCCCCTTTTTATAAGAATACACTCATACCGCATTAGGGCCGCCTTAACGACCTCACTTGAACTTGGTTTCCTCTGTGAAGATCCTGTTTCCAAGTCAGGTCACATTCAGAGGTACTGGGGTTAGGACTCCCTTAGCCCATAAGGCTTCTACAATAACCGCCTTTTATATGCCGTTTTCTGCTAACTACCGGTCTGTCAGGACAGTTAAAACACATTTATCAACCTGGACAACACCAAGTGCTGGGGAGGATGCGGAGTGGCGGGAACTCCCTGCATTGCTGGTAGGAAGGCAAATGGCTCAGCCTTTTGGGAAACAGTCTGACGGTTTCTTCCAAAGCTAAACATAAGTCTAACACACCACCTACACACCTGTGCCTCAGTCTTTACCTAAGAGCAATGAAGACTGACATTTGCACGAAATCTCACACCTGGCTGTTCTTAGTGGCTTTCTTCCGGGTTGCCCCAACCTGGAAACAAACCCAAACCCTGGGACAAGCAGTCTATGGTGCACCTACCCACTGGACTCCGTCTCAGCGATAAAAGGAACAGATTGTCAAAGTACAGAACAGAGCAACCTCAGGAACTCAAAACAAGGCATACTGTGTGATCCCATTAAGGTCACATGCTGGAAAAGGGGCAGGTGCTTTCCTTCCAGGGACTGGGGCTGACAAGGGGGTTGGCTAAGGAAGCTGTAGGGGTGATGGGACCAACAGACTTGTCAAAACTCATAACACTGTACCCTGAAAAGGATAAACGTTGTCATAAATGAATCCCACCTTCATTAAACAATGTTTTAAAATGTCATTTCTCCCAGCTGAGATTTTGCTATTTGTGAAGAAGTGGTGCAGACATTTACCCAGCAAGCCTGCATCTGAGACGCTCAGTTAATGTTTCTATGAGGTCAGCAATTCCCAGACTACCCAGAAATGGTGCAGAGGGTCATGGTGCCCCTGATGAGAGACAAGGGTTCCCTGGTCAAATAAGAGGGGAACACAGGAAACAAAATTGTACTGTGTGATTAGAGCCAGCCTTCTCAGACTAGGCCGAGATAAAGCATGTTGGGATTTTAGTTTCCCTGTGAGTTCTCCAGTGCCCGGGTGGATTGGTGAAGGTGTGTTTGGATTAAATTGAGGTCCAGGTGCCAGGAGCCAGAATCTCACACTACGAAAGCTGTTTGGTGAACTGGGACAGGCTCGAGAGGGCTGCGGGTCCCCAGCTAGAAGAGCTGGGGGCAGGCAAACGGGAGGCAGCTGGGTAATGGGGGCCGGGTCCCCTGGTGGGGTGGTGAAATGTTTTGGAATGAGACAGAGATAGTGTTTGTGCAACATTGTGAATGTGCTGAATGACACTGAATTGTTCACTTTAAAATGGCATATTTTATTGTATCGATTTCACCTCAGTTAAAAACACACATGCACGCACACATGACTCTTACATTAGCAACACGTTTACTTACCTCTCTGCAATAGCTACACAGTGTCTCCTCACAGATAAGGTAGCCGAGGCTCAGAGAAGTTACCCAACTAGCCAAAGGCACACGGCTGTGTAAGCGACAGAGTCTGGACCAGAAGCCAAATCCGGGGCTCTACAGCCAGAGTCCCCTGCACTGCAGTGACCCCTCAACCCGGAGGCTGGCTGAGCCGGCCAGGTCCTCCCTGCAGACGTCCTCATTGTGACTTTCCCCTCCCCCGCTCGTGGCCCAGGACCCCTCCAAGCTGGTGGGCCCCCGTTGGCTGCCTTTCCCCGCAGGAACTTTGTTGGTGGCAGCCCCCCCGGCCCCCACTGCCCCTGTCCCCTTCAGGGCCCCTGACTCCCTGTACAAAGGCCATGGCTTCCCCAGAGCTTGCCACAGGCCAGCCTGGTCTCTGTGCTTCAGTCTATTTCGATGTCCCCTACAGGCGACGGCAATTTCTGGTTTCATAACCAGCATTGCAGCAGAAAAAAAGATAGAAGTGCAGTGGCCTGGGCCCGGAAATGCCAGCGGCCACTGACAGAGCCCGCTGGGGGACCCGAGTACACTGGGTGTCGGATCAGTGTATCCTAGGGGAGGGAAAACCACAAAGAAATGGTATAAGAATTGCAGATTCAACTGCCTTTTCTGCAGGTGTTGGAAATGGTCAGGAACCTCCAGAGTAACGGTGAGCTCAAGTACCTCAGCGCCACCCAGGGTCACCGCCTGGTGTCAGGTTCAGAGGGCGTGTCCTGCTGGCAGGGCAGGGTGGGGTCACACAGGGGAGGTGGGAAACGGGCCTGCTGCCAGAGAGTCCCTGTCCCCTGGGACCTCAGCAGGAGCTTCAATCCCCACACCTGTTCGATGCCGCAGGCAATACCCCAGCCCCTGGTGCGGCTCCGCACACTGAGGGCTGCGTGAGCTGGGTTGGCGCCAGCAGCATTTCTGCTGGGGACCTACCCAGCTGTCCCCTGCCGGCTGTCCCCACGCAGGGGACTGTCCTACCCGGTCTTGTGGCTCCTTCAGCTGCCTCCGCAGCGGTTGGATCAGCGCTGTGTTGTTCTTCCCAGGACGGGGAGAAGTACCTGCCTGATCTTCGTGAAATCCCAATGCAACGCATGGGCTCACCTCCCTTTTCCATTCGGGTAACTGGCCCTGGACCCAGAGACCCACCAGCATCACCGGCATCCCCTGGAGCAGGGGGTCCTCGTGAAGCCGCCCTGCCTCAGCCTGGGCCCCAAAGCAGACCCTGAGGTGGGGTGCAGTTTATACAGGAAGCACTGACTCTGGGGGCACTGGGGCCTCAGTCCTGGAGGCTGTCCACCAGCGGGGGAGGCTGGTCCCCCATCCCTCAGGGAGGGGGGATTCCCCAGGCTGGGGTGGTCCCCGGCTCCTCGGGGCACGCAGGAGGCTTCCCGCACCTGGCACCGGAGCTGCGCCTGGACGCAGGTGTGCACAGAGAGCGCCGAGGTGCGCAGGGCCTGCACGGACCTGGTCCTCCCGGGCAGCCGGCACACCGCTGTGCGCGACGCCGGTGCCTGTCCACACCGGATCGGTTTCTGCGGCTGTTCTAACGGGCTCACGGGGACAGCAGACAGTCCTCCCCTCGGCATTCGGGGCTGGAAGTCTGCAGTCAAGGTGTGGCAGGCGCCTCCCTCCCGAGGCTCCCGGGCAGGGCCCTTCCTGCCTCAGCCAAGTCCTGGGGCCCTGGCTGTGCTTTGGTGGCTGCATCACTCTGGTCCCTGCCTCCGTGGTCACATGGCCATCGTCTGTCTGTGTTTTTGTGTCCTCTCCTCACGAGGACACTGGTCTATGGATATGGGTCTCACCCTAAATCAAGGATGAGCTCGTCCAAAGATCCTTAACTAATGACATCTGCAAAGACACCATTTCCAAGTCAAGTCCCATTCTGAGGTTCCAGGGACGTGAATTTGCCAGAGGAGGAGGAAGCTGACCCTCTGGGTCTCAGGCCAACCTTCCAGGAAGGGTGGCCTTGCTAAAGTCAAGGGCAGAACCCAACTCTCTCCCTTCCTGGGAGGGGCCCCCACTGGTCGCCTGCTCCTCACCCAGCATGCCACACGCGCACACAGATATGGACGCGGATATTCACACGCATGCACGCACACAGACACACACAAGGGGACTTGAACAGACAAGGTGTGTTCACACCACACAGAGACACGCTCACATAGACAAGGCACCGGTGTGCACACACCCAGCCACACACAGCCCTGACGCGGGACTCTGAAACCCAAAGACTAACTGGGGCCCATCAGCTCTAGAGCCAAGGGGAGACTCCTTTCTGCAGGGGAACCCCAGTCCCCGCTGGCTGTGGCTCTGACTCCAAAGCCCAGCACCGTTTCCATGCTCAGGTCCGGGAATTCTCCCAGAAATGCTTGTGCCAACCACATGTGTGTACGTCTACACGACTGGCCTCATCCGGACCCCAATCACGTCACACATTCTGCCATGAGCCCTTATCCTCTGTGTCGGTGACTCTGGGACAGCTGCCCACACCAGCAAATAACAGACCTGGGGCTGTTTGAAACAGAATTCATGTTTTACACTAGCTGATACGTGAACGTGGCAAAGCTCCAAACGCTTCGAAAATGGGCATAAGCCCGCCCACTCCTCTCACCGCCATCAAATCCCCACTGGAGCGCATCCCAGCTGTTTCATATGACGCATCCAGGTAGGCATGACAGCCCTGCCCCTATACAAGCACAAACATTGCACATACACGTGTATGCAAACACAGCCCTCACCAGGCCTCCATAACCCACATCTGCTCCTCTTTTTTTTAAGTGTATTTTATTATGTTGTTACAGTCGTTTCATTTTTTTTCCCCTTTGCTCCCCTCTGTCCAGTACCCACTTTCCCTCCAGCAATCCCCCCTCCTTAGGGTTGTGCATATAAGTTCTTTGGCTTCCCTCTTTCCTATATGATTTTTAACTTACCCCTGTGTATTTTGTACCAACCAGTTATGCTTCTTAGTTCCTGCACCATTTCCCCATTTCTCCCCTTCCCCCTCCCAGCTGATAACCCTCCAAATGATCCCCACACCTATGATTCTGTTCCTGTTCCGGTTTGCTTAGTTGGATTTTTTTATTTTTAGATTCAGTTGTTGATAGTTGTGGGTTTGTTGTCATTTTACTGTTCATAGTTCTGATCTTTTTCTTAAGTAAGTCCCTTTGACATTTCATATAATAATGGCTTGGTGATGATTAACTCCTTTAGCTTCACCTTGTCTGGGAAGCACTTCATCTGCCCTTCCATTCTAAATGAGAGCTTTGCTGGATAGAGTGATCCTGGTTGTAGGTCCTTGCTGTTCATCAGTTTGAATACTTCTTACCAGTCCCTTCTTGTCTGCAAAGTGTCTTTTGAGGAATCAGCTGATAGTCTTATAGGCACCCCTTTGTAGGTAACTCTTTGCTTTTCTCTTGTTGCTTTTAAGATTCTCTCTTTATCTTGAAACTTCGGCATTTTAATTATGATGTCTTGGTGTGGTCCTCTTTGGGTCTGACACACCCAGCACTCCCTTCAGTTCATCCTTCCCAAGCATCAAAGCATCGGGCTGGGAGCCTCACCTATGCCTGTGTCCTGGGCCCTCCGCCTTTGGGGTACACATGCTCCTAGCACCTTCTTTAAAAATTGATTTTATTTACTTATTTAGGGAGAGGGGAAGGGAGGGAGGCAGAGAGGGAGAGAAACATGGCTCAGTTGCCTCTTGCACACCCCCAACTGCGGACCTGGCCCCAAACCAGGCCTGTGCCCTGACTGAGAGTCGAACCAGTGACCCTTCAGTTTGCAGCCGGCGCTCAATCCACTGAGCCACACCGGCCAGGGCACCACTTTAGACCCACCTTTCTAGTGACGAATGACAGAGTTTGTTCCACCCCCAGCTCGGCAGTGTGTCTTCACTGCCCTGAGGGCTCAGACTGTGAGCCTGTTACGAAAGAGCAAGAGCCCTCAGCAATGTGGCAGGTGTTGTCCCGGACCCTCAGTCCCACGATCCTGCTGCTGTCACCAGGCCTGCTGACAGCGCTCCGGCCGCCCTCCACTGGGTCCTGCGCCACCCTCTCCCAGGACACACGGACTGCTCCCTGCTCCATGGGTGCCACGCAAGTGTCTTATCAGAGGCCTGTCAGGACCACCGCCTGACCCCACGGCTCCGCTCTACCCTCTCTGGGCACCAGCTTGCAACAGTATCCATTCGTCTGTTCTGTTTGCACCCCACTAGAAAGCGAGCTGGGGGCAGGCCCTGGTCCCCCTCATGGTGACCACTGACGTGGACCTTTCTGCGACGAGCAAGTGCATGGACAGGCGGGGGGGGCGGATGGAGTGAAGAAGTGAATGAACGAGGCAACAGATGAGTGGACCAGGGAACTAACGAGTGTGAGTGAGTGTGAGTGATGCAGGTGAAGCACGCACGCCCAGGGAGGGTGGCTTTGAACCCTGTGGACACAGCCTCTGTGCCCCCACAGCCTCACCTGGCCACCCACTTTGTGGGCGATAACGGTGGCTCCCTCCTTCAGTTCCGTGTCATTGAGTGGCCAGGTCCGAAGCGCTACCCGTGAGCAGGACACCACGCAGCTGTGTCCGGGCCTCGGTTGGGTCCCCCTTCTCTTCCCTTCCTCGCTGCCCCCCACCCCCAGGGAGCACTGAAGGCCAGAGAACCCCACGCCCCTCCAGGCCTTCACGCCTAACTGGCAGCCTGAGCTCCTGTCCCACAGGACTACTCAGAGCGCTGTGATCAGTCACCGCCTGGGTCTCAGGCGGGGAGACTGAGGCTCGCCCATTGTCCCAGCCCTCCCCGTGTCCCTCGGCTCCCAGAGAAGATTCATGGGCCCCGGAGCATCACTCTACCTGACCTCCTGCCCCCTCTCAGGGAGCCCTCGGAGGTCCTGCAGGCTTGCAGGCCCCCGGCCGTGAGTCCTCTATCACGGATGACCTGTGGGCCCCCACAGCCTCTGCTGTTCCTTCTGTAAGAGGGGACAGCTCCTCCCTGGGCGCAGCCTACGGGTTTGGGGCAAGTCCCTGCCCAGTTCACTCAACAGTCAAATGGGCTGAGGTTCCCGTCACCCAGCTGGTGGGTCTGGTCAGGCCTCATGGGGTCTGACTGGGGCCAGGTGAAGGGGCCTAACCCACCCCATCTGGGGGTCCTGGTGCAGGGAGACTCGGGGGCAGGGAGTGAAGGCGGTGTCTGGAGAAGGGGGTCACTATGTCCCGCACAGGCGGTGGGTCAGGAGGCTGCCTGGAGCCAAGACGGCAGACTCAGGGACACGCTGCCCTGCCCAGGTGACCAAAGGGACATCCACCAGGAGCTGCTGCTCCTTGGGTTCCATCTCCGTCACGGCGGGGCTGCCCAGGGCTGGGGAGGGGCCGGCGGCGGGGCGCGAGGGCAGACAGCCTTGGGGGCCACGTTGCAGCTCCTGGTCCCCACTGCCCGGGCTGTGGAGACCCGCCAGGCGGCAGTCCCACCCGGCCCGCTGACATCGGCGGCCCCGGGAGCCCAGCTGGTCCTCAGTGCCTCGGGGTGCCGGGGCTGCCTGTGCTCTGGTGGGCTCAGGCCGACTGCACACTGGCACGTGGTTACGGCTCCACGCGACCCAGCCCTTATGTCTCTGTGCTGACCTGACGCCACGCAGCCCCCAGGCTCCGCCGTCAGCACCTCCCCTGCCTGAGACCTGCCTCAGCCGTGGCCCTGGTGCTTTTCACCGAGAGGGGCCAGATGCCACCGGCTGAGGCCCGTGCTGACTACAGTGACTCACACCTGCACTTGGACACGAACCAGAGCCCAGTCCCTGAAGTTCCGGTCTGAGACCCCAACCACAGGGCTGTGCAGCCTCAGGCTAAGGCTGCTTGAGATGGCCCTGGCGCCGGGTGGCAGCAGGGTGGGCTGGGCAGCTGGGCGGGAAGGGCAGACAGTGCTGTCCTCCTCACCCCGTTCCCGCCCCCCGCCCCCCCGCTCCAGTCCTGGACCCTAGGCCGTGGCTCCGCCTTGAGCAAACCCCTCACACCTGTGCAGCCGAGCAGGGCCCAGCATCCACACCCTGGATGGACGCACACACGCAGGGTCCACGTCCACGCCCTGGACGGGGACACACTCGTCACATCCCGACAAAGGACCAGCCCCGGGAAACCCACTCCTACAGCAGAGGCGACTGACGGCAGCAGGCTCGGAAGTCTTTTATTTACAAACCACGTAAAACCGTCACAACTGGAAGTGTCGTCACGAGAGGCTGGTTTCCTGGCAGCCGTGCGGCCGGCCCCCGCCTGCGCCCCGTCTGAGAAACGGGACAGGAACATGGCGCAGGTAGCAACGGGCCGAGGACCAGCGGCCGGCAGCACAGAAGCGTGGGGCTCTAAGAAGGATGAACAGACGTGCCCGGCCTTGGAAGGACCCAGATGGGCGCCCGTTGTGGGACACGCCCAGGGCAGGCAGCCTAGACGCCAGCAGTCCCTGTAGCCGCGGGCGAGGGCAGGGGCTGCTGAACCCCTCCCAGGACAGCTGCTCCTCCAGCCACATGATGGTCAGGCTTGTGCGCCTCCCAGCCGAGCTCCGAGGGCCCGTCTGCCGGCCTCACTGCGGTTTACACGCTAAGCCCTGGGTCCAGGGGGCAGGTCACGGCGGGCAGCGGGTCACAGCAGAGAACGGGCGGGACTCACGGGGCTTTGCTCACTGCCTGTTCAGTGGGGACAGGGCTTTAATACTCGGGGGACCATAGGGCAGCAGCCAGTGACGACTCAGCATGCCTCTGAACTTGACACTCCCAGGGCAGGTTGCAAGGGCTCTTTCTCCGCAGGGGAAATGACGCACGTAGGAAAACACCTGAAGACACCGTTTCCAGACTGGGTGGTGCATTCCTTCCCAGAGCTCAGCAGGAAACGCAGGACAAAACGGCAAGGGGGGTGTCCCCACCTGCTGCGTGTACATGTGACAGAGCCTGCAGCAGCCACCACCACTGGGGGCAGGCAGAGGCACCCATCCCGGCCGCCGCCCGTTTAAGGACAGGAGAAAGACAGTGTGTTCACACAGGTCTGCTTTTATTTCCACATTCAGCCCAGCGCTGCACCGCTCCCCGCCGGTGTCCACGCCCCCGGGGCAGGACAGTCCCCACAAGCACAGCAGGAAGCCACGCTGGGGACAGTCCCTGGGTGCGGCACCGCACTGGCGTCTCCCGGACAGACACTGGTGGTGTGACCTGAAGACCCAGCGGGAGACTGAACGCGGCGCCCACCAGCGCCCACGGGACGCCGGGGTTAAAGGCACAACTCTGAAGACGGGCGTCCCAGGGGTCCGTCCAGGGCGGCACAGGCTGTCTGCAGGGACGACCAGCTCCGGCACACGGTGACACTGCAACCGGGGAACATGCCTGACTCCGCGTCCTGCACTTGGCAGCGAGCCCAGTGTGCTGGGCGTGTCCCGGGTGGGTGCCACCCACCACCCCTCCCTGCGCCGGGGGCAGGCGACGAGGGCGGGCTCAGCTCAGCCCGACGCCTCTGCCATGAGCCACAGCCCCGATGGCGGAGCAGCGTCACCGCGTCACCGAGGACGCCAGTCGCTTGTCCTGCCCGACACCCAGTCCTGAGGAGCGAAACCTCTCAGTTCTCCTGTCACCAGAGTAGCATCGGGGTCCCTGCCCTGCACCCGCCACACTGGAACCCTGCTGCGAGGCGCCGGCCACCCTGACAGCCGGGCTTACACTTCTCTCGTCCCAGCTCACACGCGAGGACTTTATAACCCTGAGAGCATGACACTGACGTCCACACAGTGCCTTCAACATGTTCTACCGTGCGTGTTAGCTGTGTTGACCACAGGACGCAGACTGCTCCCTGAGGAAGGTGTCTTACCACAGTGCTCTCGGTCACTCCTGGTTCCCGAGGGGAATAATTTCCTCCGTGACAAAGAACTCGATGGTCTCCTCCTCCCAGTCGTCCACGTTGCTGTCCAGCTCGTCGGTATCCACTCCTGGAAGGGGAAGGAGAGGCTGAAGCGGGCCTGCGGCGGCGGGCTGGACTGGGCTGGCTTCCGGGCTCCAGCCTTGGGGACACACACAACATGCAGGCCAGCCACGTCCTCGGCTAAGGACGGCGGGCTCAAATGCGTGGGAAGGTGGCGTGGAACGCGATTCTTTCATCACAGAGAGCTGTCACACAGCCCCTGACGTTTACTGAGCAATCTGGGGGATCCACACAAGACACAAAAGGAGGAAAACACTCTCTTTCTCTCACACACACTCTCACACACACCCACACGCGCGCACACACACTCACACATGCACACGCTCAGCGGGTTACCTCCCCGCAGCTCCAGGCGCTTGTTCTTCTGCTCCATGTACAGCTCCTGCGCCATCTTCCGGTACTTCCGGAAGTCCTCCATCATGGTTCGCCGCCTCTCCACCAGTTCCTAGCACAGGGTCAGGGGTTACAGAGCTGACACTTGACTCCTGCCACCCTCATGGTGTTGCCGAGTCAACACGAAGACCTTGTGTCAGCAGCAACCCCACATGGGACAGCGGAAGGACACTCTGCTTCAGAGGAGGCTGTCAGGGCAGGAATGGGGCGCCCGCTCTCCTTTCTCTTCCCCTTGCTGCTGTCTCCCCCAACTTCTGTATCTGAAAAGCCAAGAGGGCTACAGGCCCCAGCCCTGGCCTGCCCACCCACGGGATCCCGTCTCTCCCGTGGACACGCCCTCTACCCTCAGCCAGGCACTGGCTCTTCTCTGCCATGGTGAGATGGTGGCCATATGGGGCACGTCCCCCAGCACGGAGAACAAGGCTGACCTTTGAGGCTTTGGACTGGCTCAAGCGATCCTTCTGTTCAAAGATTTTGGAATATTTCTTCAGGTCTTTTCTAATTTGCTGAAACAAAGACAAGTCACTCAGGATTTACGTGCACAAAGCGAGAGCCCTCACCGCGACCTTCCACGCTGCCAGGGGGGGACGACACCCACGCGACAGGCGGGACTCACCTCTGCGAGCCCCCAAGGCGGCGGGACGTCTGCACGACAGCCCTCCTTCCCCAGCTGCCGCCCCGCTTGCTTGGCATCCGCCCCACGCTCACGTGAGCCCACGGGCGGCTCTTCTAGTCCCACCAGGACGTCGTCATGCCCCGCCCCCCACCCCACTTTGTGCCAAGCTCCTAGAACAGTGCGGACAGACCTGAGGCCACCCCAAGACCTGAGACTGGCCCCCAACTGTCCTCTCCCCTTGGCTGCTCTTGTTCGAGCGTCTCTTCAAAGGGCTGCCGAGACCCACGGTCCTCCTGCTCGCTCGGTAACATACCTTGATCTGATCCTGGCTCAGGAGCGTCGGGGGCCGCGGCCGCCACAGCAGCTGGCAGAAGCGGTCCTTGTTGTTCTTCTGCAGGAGGCGGCCCTGGAAGGTCCACAGCCAGTAGGCGTTGTCCACCTGAAGGGAACAGAGGCCAGGCATGGCGCTCGTGCACTGGCTCCGGCACGCACCGGGGACCCGGGATCCGCAGCAGCAACGGGGCCACAAAACAGTCCCACCCGTCTGTGGGCAGATGGCATGCAGGTGCTGGCGGTCCCTGAGGACGGCGAACACACCACAAGCCTCGCCCTCTCTGAGGTACACTCAGTGCGGACAGTGGACACACGAGACACACCAGAGCCTGGTGTCGTGCCCGCAGTGGCCACACCAGGGCTAATGCAGCGCAGGCTCCCACTGGGCCAGGGCAGACCCTTGCTACCCCTCCAAACGCAGCCCCCTTCAGCCTCCGTTACTCGTGGCAAGACGCTCCTGGGGAAGGAAGCAGTGCCCTCCTTCCTGTGCTGTGACCTGGTCACAGACCAGGTTCCAGGGCACCTCCGACCTTGGGTGCCAGGAAGGCCCCGCTGAGGTTCGGAGGCAGGCGAGGCCCGGGTCCTGGTCAGAACGCAGACTTCACTCCAGATGCCATTGGCAAGTCTGTGCGCCTGCAAGTTCACGACTCCACTGAACCGAGTCAGTCAGCTGACGCGAACCTCACAGGCCCCAGACGGACAAGGACAGCCCAAACCAAGACCCGCCTGAGGAAGAGGCAGCCGTGCCAGGACACACCAGCAAACCGGGGCGCCCTCTGCCTCCTCGCGTGCACTCCATGCTCACGCCAGTTGCCGGGGTAACTCTGAACCCCAGGGAGGGCTGCAGACAGCGACGCTGAGAAGACGCGTCTGCTGCAGGTGACGAAGCCGTGGCAGCTGAGATGCGGTCTGACTTGGGAACGCCTGCCGGCTTACGCAGGAGGCTGCGGCCGCGGCTGCCCCGGTCAGAGGCACGGACGGCCCGCCGCGCTGCCAGGCGAAGGCACTGCACTCAGCGGGAGCCACACGTCAGGTTTTGCATTTTGGATCTTTTCCCGGGCCGGTGCTACACACGTGTCCTTGCACTACTCACGGGGACCTGGGCCTCAAGTGGAGGAAACCTGTACTGAGGCGGCCTGGGCTGAGCACAGAGGGCCAACAAACTGTGCCACCAACAGCCACGCCGTCTGCCCGAGGAGACGAGGGCCAGCGCCGCCCTGCTGGGCACGCTTTCCAAGGTGGAGAGGCAGCCGCAGGCCTGGCACCGCCCGGTTTCAGAGCCAGGCGACCTGGGTCCCCTACCTTATGGCTCCACCAGGACACGGAGGTGATGACGTAGCGCCCGGTTGGGTCCCACTCCACGTCGGAGGCCATGTAGTGCTCGGCGATGTTCATGACCGTGCAGTCTGACGTGTCCACGAAGGCCAGGGCGCCATTCATGCTGGGGACACAGACAGGCCCGCCTCACCAAGAGCATCCCCAGCGCAGTCTGCCCCAGTCCTGCCCTGGCCCCACCCTGGAGAGGCCCTGCTGCTAAGGTGGACGTGGGGGACGACGTGGCAGCGTCATTTCGTAGGGTGCGGCCTCTGCGACAAGCCCCCAAACTACACAGTCAGTGCCTCTGGCAGAGCGGGGTGGGGGACAAGCAGCTGGAGCGCATCCGTGCACTGGGCCAGGATACTGCAGGGTCCTCGCCGCCCGCGTGCTGCTGTGGGAGCCGCTAAGTAAGGACACCAGGGGGTGGCGGGGGTGGGGAGCGGTGAGTGTGCGTGTCCTCGCTGCTACGCCCCGAGAGGAGAAGGGAGGCAGCCTGGCTGGCTGACTGCGCAGTCCTCCTAGCTGCGGGCTTCCCCCGGAGGCACTGGGCTTCCTGGAGGTGTCCCTGCTTAGGTGTTTGTACCAGCGGCCGCCAGGCGAGCACGGCAGACGCCTGCTTTATCCCGCCAGGTCCCGGCCCAGCCCAGGACACGGCACAAACACCCTGAATCATCCGCCCAGGGACGAAGCTGGGATAACCTCCCCCGGGACCACTCCAGCTCTCAAGGACTCGGACGGCAGTGCCACATGCAGAATCCAGCGGCGGACATGCAGGCCTGGGGTCGGGGTCTGTGCAGAGGCCCACGCGTTGCTGTGCGGGGACTGGATGGCAGACACCCACCTCCGCAGGCCAGCCAGCACCACAAACTGGCCCTGGGGGCTCCAGAAGATGGTGTTCGCCTGCTGCTTGTCGAACATTTCTGGAAGGAAGAGAAGCATCGGTTTTAGGTCCCGGTACAGGCTCCGGAGCCGGCGTGCGGCAGGACAGGGGCTGGCGCCAGCTCGGGCACCCTCGTGGGTGTTTGCAGAAGAGCGTTCCCACACCCCACGTGCCCGCCTGCGGGGAGAAGAGCCCAGAACCGGTCCTGGCAGCCCCTGCAGTCACGGCTGCCCTGAAACACAGGGACAGTGCCCTGAGCTGCAGCCCAGTTCCTGCTGCTACTTCACGGTCCCAGCGACGGACGCCACTGGGACGCGACAGCAGGCCAGGACCCCAGGTCCCCTCAGGCTCTTCCTCACACGTCTTTCTGAACTGCATGCTCACGTGTCCCTTCCAAACTGCCACCTCCCCCAACACCCTCACTGCCCTCTTCCTGAATGGACCCGTGGGGCCCGCGAGGGGAGAGTCCTCGCCGGGGCGGGCAGAGCCCAGGACCCCAGCGCAGCCTGGTGGGCGGGCTTTGCAGCCAAAGCCAAGAAGAAAAAGAAATAGGACAGCTCTGTGAGCAGAGGTCCCTCCACAGCCACCGGGCGTGAGGGAGCCCGTGACCCCCGGCCGACACTGCAGCCTCACGGAGGGCATGACGCAGCGTCCACGAGGCACCCGCACGCCTGCTGGCTGCTTGTGACCATTTGCAGTGAGACGCCGTCTCCGGCCCCTTTGCTCTCATGTCAAAAGGAATTAATAAAAATCAGCTTGGTGACAGAGGGCCACTGATTCTTCCATGACTACTGCTGAGCCTGAGGACGTGAAAACTACGTTCTTCCCAGAATTAGCTCAGAGAAGCCGTCCCTGTCCCTAGGGTGGAGGGATAAAACCATCCCTGTGGTCAGAAGCCCTGTGTGAGGTCCCTGGAGCATGCATTGAGCGGGGCGTCAGTGCGGCCCCACCTCTAAAGTGGGGACTGGGGTCTCACTACCTCAGTCACCACATGAGAAAAGAGGCTGTGAAGTCACTCAACACCGCGGTGTTTACTGAGGACCAACAGTGTGCTACGCACCAAGGGCACAGGATGGGAGCCCTGTCAGCCCGGGGGAATGGACCAGCCCTCCCAGGAGGGGCCGAGTGAGGGTGAGGACAGGGCGCCCACGCAGAGGAGGGGAGGCAGTACATGCCCCCAAGATGGCAGCTCCGTCCACTCCAGACAAAGGCTGGAAGCTCAAACGTGGACTCTGCTGTGTGAGGCAGCTGCAGCGGCGCCACCTCTCCGTGGATGGGACAGTCCCCGCCCCCCACGCCAACCTGCCCGCCCTGACACCAGGCAGGCGACGCCACCTACTGATGAGCTCGATCTTCCCGTTGCTCTTCACGTGGTAGAAGGACACGGATATGCGAGGGGCCTCTCCATGCAGCACCGCGAACTTGCTCCCATTCGGCTCCCAGGCAAAGGCGATGATGGGCTCTGTGACAAGGAAAGCACTCCTATCGGTCCCTGTCCGCCGGTCCCCACATTTGTGCCAGGGGCCACAGAGCTGGCAGAGGGACAAAGGCGCACGTGGCACGGAGCTGCGTGGCCTGCAGACGTGGCCTTCCCGACACTCGCTGTGGCGCTAGCAGAGAACCCGCGGCCTGCGAAGGGCTGGCCTCCGCCCCATGTCTGTGTTCTCCCTGCCTGTCCTCCTCCTGCCTCCGGCAAAACGGGACAGCCGAGCTTTGCTGCCACGTGAAGGCGGAAGTGCAGCATCTGAACAGCTGTCCCGGGTCCAAGGCAGCTGCCTCCCACCGAGCACCTGCAAGCGCCGGGCTCTGCAGCTGCCCGGCTGGCACGGCACGGAGACCCGGCCTTGCTCCGCCCGCCCTCTCCTTGGCTCTGTGCGCAGCCTGCCGTGAGGACCCTGACCTCGGACACCTCACACACGTTCTCTAAGGCAGAGACAGGCGGCCACTACCGCGCGCGAGGACCAAGCCCGGCGTTTTGCCCGCACGGTGCTCACGTCAGGGCCCAAGGCCACGTGTAAAGCCGCGCGCTAGGGCTACATGACTATGGAAGGACTCCAACAGAACTTGCCTTTCATTTCAACCACATCGACAGGCACCTGCTTTTCCCTCATTCGGAAGATTTCAAAGTTTGTGACAACACCCTGATAAAAAAGAAGAAAGGTGACACTGTGGAAAATGAAAGTACGAGGACAAGTGACCACACCCCTCGGCACGACACAGGAACCCCCAGGTGCCGATGGACGCAGGGACGGGGACAGGCTTGGCGGAGCTGGCCACTCACTCTAGCCCAGGTTCCACTACAAACACCTGCCCTGAAGGTCACATTCATGCACAGGCAGTTCACACATCTGCCTGCAGCCCGCAGTGCAGAAAGCACCACCAAAGGGACGGATCCGAGTCCCTCTGACAGCGGGATCCTGCAGCAACCCCTGCACGGCGCAGGCATGTGGAGAGCGGGGCTGCCCACACGTGCACCGGCGGACGCGGGTGCCGTGTGGCGTGCAATACAGCTGCCTGGTGGTACGAAGGTGGGAGGGGGCCTGGAGGACATGCTTGGGGTGGAGGCCAGGCGTGGAGGGCCACTCGCTGTGCAGCCCCACTCCTGTGACACGTCTGGAGCGGGGAAGTGCAGGGCGAGCGAGAGCACAGGGAGCTGGGGGTCAGGAGCCGGCGGGAGTGTTGGGGGGCAACGGGTGCTGCTGCTCCATGTGCACGGTGTCCTGCGGTGATGAACACAGTCTGGAGCTAGGACAGTCATGACTGCGTTGCACACGTTTGTGAAAGCCACTGAATCGCACACTTTCAAAGGGTGAGTTTTGTGGTATGTGAGTTATGTCTCAATAAAAAAAGTTTGCAAAGGAAAGAGAAACACTTCCACTCTAAGGGAAAATGGGGCATTTTTTATATCAGCATCATATAATACAAACAGAAAGATATGGGGGCAGACCTGGGTCAAACATGGTGTTCTTTAAAAAAACTAAAAAATACGCAACACATTCATTTCCCCTCCAGAGAAGAGGTGGTGCCCAGAACCTTCACTGCACAGCTGACCCTCGAACAACACAGGGCTGGGGTGCCCGCCCTGTGCAGTCGGGAACCCACACACGACCGCTGGCTCCCCAAACTGCAGTCGTCCTTCCGTACCCACAGGGCACTGGCTCCAGGGTGCTCAGGACACCCAGCCCCATGGATGCACGAGCCCCCAACATACAGCGGCCCCTGCAGCCAAGGGTCCCCAGTGCTGCCCCACACGCGGCTGGCTGGATCTGCAGACATGAAACCTGGGACTCGGAGGGCCAACCTACAACGGCTGGGAAGAGCCCCGGCGCAGGTGCACCTGCACAGTGCAAACCTGTGTGGTTCGAGGGTCAGCTGCACCCCTCTTGAACGCTGAGCTGCGCGTGCGTCACCCACGCCTGGGCTCTCCGCAGCTGCAGTGTGACCGGAGCTCTGGCTGTGACAGGCAGGCTCACTGCTTCTGCTGTCAAGGGGGTCTGAAAATAACCCACAAGTCCAACCCAAAAACCCACGAACACCCTCCGAACAGGTCAGCGGCACAGGACGGCTCTGCCCACGGCACCTGCGCACCTGGGTCCCTTTGGGCGTCCTGTCGACTTTGACACACAAGTAGTCGCCATTCTTCTGCCAGTGCAGCTTGCAGTCCACCACGTTGAACAGGTTCCGAACACGGATCTCCTGCCTGCTTGGGAGCTGCATCAAGGTGACCCTCGCCGGGATGTCTTTGTCCTCAGGCACCCAGAAGGCTATGATGTTTCCCCCCGGAGACCAAGAAAAGTCTCTGCAAGACAAAGCAAATAAGAGTCACACATGGACAGGCAGAGCAAGGAAAGTGTCCAAGCTCACTGGCCGCACAAAGGCTCAGCAGTGAGGCCTGGTTGGGAGCCGACCACCGAGAGGTGCTCCAGGGCCACCTGAGTGCATTTCCTCCTCACCACGAGCCTGGGCACGACCCACTCTGCCAGGGAGCAGACAGAGGTGACGATGTCACCCACTGCGCCACAGCCCAGCAGCCAGCACGCAAACCTCTCCCATCCACGTCCTGTGCTGTCAGCAAGTAAAACCACTTTAGGCTGATGGGCCGGCCATGTGGCTGCTGAGGCCCCACTAGGGCTACAGGGAAGCCCCACAGCAACAAGGGCAGGACAGGAAAGGGTGCGGCAGTGCCCGGCCCTGTGGACATATGCGAGGCTGCGTCGGTGAGAACAGGGGCCCCGTTTCATTCTGGTCACATGCCCAAATTCTGCCCAAGAACGTAAGAATGAAGGAAAAGAAACGTGACTCCCTGGCAGGAGAGGCACTTCAGTGCGGAGACACTGACCCCCCCCACCCCAGAGGCTTCGGAGACAGGCCATGGGCCACTGACAGATGAGCTGGACTCACTCTGGCCGTGAACCACCACGTGGCCACCCAAGTAACACAGAGCACCTATCACTAGCAGGGCCCCCTGCACTGTGTGGCCCTCGGGAGACGCCCTCAGCTGGGGAAGGGAGGGAGACGAGCAGCCAGGTGGCAGCAGCCCAGGCGTCCTCGTGCCGGGACCTGGACATCTGGAGCCCAGGGCTCGCGGAGGGAGGGCAGGAAAGGGAAGCCAAGAGGGACAGCCACTTACTTGATGCCCGAGATCTTCAAGCTCTTCTTGTCCAGGAGACCCATAGACTACCAGAAAAAAGGGGGTCACAGTCAGGCCAGTGCTTCAGTAACGAGTTTTTTTACACAAAGGCGACCCGGGCTCCGATGCAAGCTGCTGAGGGGCGGCGCAAGCAGAGGGGGCCGGGCAAACATGGGCGCAGCTCACGCTCCCCAGCCTCCTCCGTCCGCAACCCCCGCAGCCCAACATGGGGCTGGCAGAGGCCGGCCAGACCCAGGACCCGAGGCCCGGAGAGGCCTGCGCGGCCTCCACGCTGCACATGCAGCCCCACCCCTTCAGCTGCCAGGTGAGGGACGCCCCGTACCCCACCTGCGCAGCTCAGCCCTCGGCCACAGGCCACTCACAGGCGTCTCGTAGATGCTGAGGGTGTCCAGTGTCATCCTGGCGAAGAATCTGCCGTCGTGGCTCCACCTGAGGAGGAGGAAGACAGTGCCAGGCTCCGCCCCCAGCAGCCACAGGGCGGTCGCTGACCCCACCCCTCCTTACTTAAAAATCGGCCAGTGGGCGGAGCTCTCACAGTGGAAGCCCCTTTTCTTCTGCCCGGTGAGAATGTCCCAGATGATGATGGCCTGAGGGTCGTCCTGCGTGTCCATAAGGGGACTGAAAGTCACCAGGTACCTGTGACAGAGGGGGACACGCTGACGGCCTCCAGTCCTCTCCCTGAGGTCACAACTCTGCGGGAAGCAGCAGGCGCGGGAGGCTGTGATGCAGGCCCACGACTCACGCCGGCACGCCCCCAGGCCCAGGCCCTGACCGCTCTCCCTGAGGATTCCCCCATGGAGCACGGCCTCCATCCCTCCGTGCGGTGGCCCTAGCTGCCGAGAGGGTGAGGGTCACGGGAGAGGAGGAGCTGGAGGCCTCATCCTGACCCTGCTTGTCACCCTGGCACATAGGTCACGTCTCACTTGGGTCCAGCTAACACACACACGGCTGCTGGCCTGAGACGCCAGTTACTGCGTGCTGAGGACACATAAAGATAATCACATAAAAACTGCCTCATCAAAGGGAACAAATGTCCACCAGGTAGAGGTTTACAGGAAATTCAAGGATCAAAGCAAAAACGGCGCCCCAAGGATGTCAGTAGTCAGCCACATCAGGAAGGGAGGACGGCTCAGGGGCCACCTGGTCCTGTCCTAACAAGTGAGCACCAACGTGCAGCCCAGGGAGGGATGCACGGGTGCAGGTGAGCGCTGAGACATCAGGACCGAGGCCCTGTGTCCCCCGGCCTGGACCTAGGCTTGAACTACCCAGCTGTAAATAAGAGCAACGCGGGGGCCCACAGGGAAAGCTGAGCGCACGCGGCGGCATGACCGAGGAGCCTGTGACACGGGGCCTCCGTGGGTCCCACCACGAGCAGTCTGCGTGGCCAGAGGCTGAGCTGCAGCAGCGCAGCGTCCCAGGGCGACAGAGGAGTAGCTGCGCGTGCGCCGGGGAAGGCCGCTCCAGGCACTGAGGCCGGGGCCGCAAGTGGACGCCGCACGGCCAGGGCCTTCAAGCCCCTCGCACCCACCCGTCACAGAGCTGTCCTGCACGGCCCCTCGGACTGTCACACATAGGGGGCCGTTCGGTCACAGGAGAGCCATCAGCAAAATACGCGCTCTTGGACTAGATCCCAACCTGACGGGAGGGCAACGTACAAAGAACACCAGTGGATCAAGTGAGAAACTGGAACGGTGAACACCGCATTTCCTGTAGTTGGTAACGGCACGGGCTTGTGTAGAACCTCCTGTTCCTGGGACGTGCACACTTGGGGGGAGGGATGTGATCCTTCAACTCACTCCCAAGTGGCTCATGAAAAAATGTGCCCGAAAATTTGGAGAGGAAATGGCAAAGCAATGCAACCGAATGTGGACTGCAGAACCGGTGAGGGGCACACGGCAGTTCTCCGTGCCCGCCCTGCCGCTTTCTGAGCGTGAAGTTACTGCAAAATAAAAAGGTGTGAGAACGGTCCGCGGAAGGCCGGCCAGCGCCGATAGGCGCAGACTCCGCAGGCCTACCTTTCACAAGGTGAGAAGTCAATGAGCTGAACGCCCTGGTGGCTGAACCTCTGAATCTGTTTGAACTTCTCTCCCCCCCAGAGCGCAATGCCTCGCTGATGGAAGGTCGCCAGGTAGGTGCCCTTGGGAGACCAGCGCACGTACGTCTCTGTCCACCGCTGTGGAGGAAGCCAGGCCAATGTTAACGTGGCAGCCGCCACCAAGTACGCTCCTCCTCCGCCGAGGGGCCCACCCTCGCACGGGGGCCTGTCCTGTCTGCTGACTCCCCCCCTCCCCCCGTGGGAAGGACACAGAGGCCGTTCTCAGAGACGGCCCCTCGGAGAACAGGGCACCTCGCCTGCTCGTGCCTTGGGGCCCGCCCCCACCGCAGCAGACACTCACCGCTCTCTCTTCGATGGAGACAGGATCCTTCACGTCATTCCAGAATATGGATGTGCGGTCTCCACTCTCAAATATCACACTGTACTGATCTCTGCACTCTGCCTCCTCAAGCCAGTAACGTAAGTTTCCCTGGAAGAACCAAAGGCAAGCGATGAGACGTACTTGGTGAACTTTTACCAAAGAAAACTTCATTCGTAACTACTGCTCGAAGGGGTTGGTCCATTCCGTCGGCACCTCTAACTCCCAAGGAGTCTGTCACTTCAAGCCAAGAGGCCAGCCAGCATTTCCTTCAACCACCTAGTTACCGAGCACATACAACATACCAAGTCTTTGAAAGGCTGTTTCTCTGGGATATCCCATTCGTCACTGATGGTCATGTACCTGGAAAGAAAGACACGGCCTAGCAGCCCAGCCAGTGGCGGCCACGCCGAGGCTCCCGGCCCAGCAGCAGTCAGCCAGCCGTCACTGACGCCCACCGAGCTGCGTCATATCAATGTCACCACGAACGACACTTTTCAGGGACCTACGGCGCTGCAGCCCGGCCTGACCCCCAGAGCAGGGGCAAGGGTGAGTTTAGGGGATGCTGGCACGGGGTGGGGCAGCTGCTGGCTAGTGTGAGGGGCCAGGGATGTGAAATGGTCCTGCGGGGGCCTGACCGGGCGGTGGGACCACCCAGAAGGCCAGGGGCACTCCCCCCAGAACCCGGTCACTCAGCAGAGGGAATGGCCCGGACCACACGGCCCGAGTCTGAGCTCACTTGTCAAAATCAGTGAAGAGGTTGACTCTGAACGTGTGCTGCTTGTCCAGCTTGTAGCCGTCGGCGTTTTTTACAGCGTCCAAGGCGTGGGCGGGCGACGCGTACTCCAGGAAGATGTACCTGAAGCGAGCAGGAGGGAGGTGACTGGGCCCGCGCCACGCGGTCTCAGCGGCGGTGGCAGCGAAGCTCCCTCACGACGAACGTGACCCTCACACTCCGAGTCTCTAACCCATCGTCCGAGAGAAACCCACCCATCAAAATGTCTGTGACCTTGACTATGGTAATGGATTCACGGACGTGCACACCTCAAAATTTATGAAACCCTACACTTCAAAACGATCTAATTTACCACACGTCGATCATTTCAATAAAGCAGTTCCAAAACCTAAAGTCACAAACGCTACGTATGATGTTGTGTCACAAGCAACGTTACGAAGGTTCAAGGGTGTTTCCTTCCACTTAGTTCCGAACAGAAAACAGGAAGAGCATAACCAGTATTCCGTCACCTAACTTCTAAAAAGAAATTAAAACTATTCTAGGTAGGTCCCCACTCTGAATCAAAACAAGCCTGGGCCCCATCTCATTCCTGTCCCCTCAAAGGCTGGCATTCCCACGAACTGCTAACGGAGGGGGTCGGACAAGACTGGGGAGCCTGCTCCTTCCTGCCGGCTGCAGCACGAGCCGGGCACCACCTGGTCACGAGCGGACACTGCCCTGCAGCACCGCGGGGGCTTCACGCAGCCCCACACCCCACTCCTAGGCCTGGGCAAGGACCATGTGCTCAAAGGGGGACACGTGCCGGGACTGGAACTGCGAGCACTACATGTCAACTGAGGGAAGAGCGGCCGGGGCACGACAGAGCTGCTGCACGTGAAACAGAGGAGCCAGAATCACGCCAAACACAGAAGCCCTCACATGGGGTTTTCAAAGCAAACTGTAACACCGCACGTACCTCATGCCACCATTTCTAAGAGGCGTGATTTCAGGTTAACACCAGGGAAAAACTCGCTGATTATAAAGTGACACCATGCTCTCACCCAGACTAAAAACCATCCCCATTTTAGAGGTTAAAGCGTGGGGGGTGGGGGGGGGGGAGCACCGCTCAGGTTCAATAGACACACGTGGTTTTCCTGAAGCCCCGCCGGCCTCCAGACCCCCGGGCCCTGCACCCAGGCGGCGCCTGCGTCCCCTGCCCCGGCAGCGGGTCTGAGTGCCAGGCTGACTCCCCAGCCGGCAGCCCCTCAACAAGCAGCATGCCTCCCGCCCTCTCCCTTGGCTCTGCCCGCTGAGCGCCCCAATGAGGCTGGGGCAGTGACAGAGGACGCGCCAGGCGGCAACTGCCACAGGGCTTCCGACACCGAGAGAACCACCGATGGCCGTCACGACGAGAGCGTCACTCACCCTTTGGTCTTCCCATCCTGCTCTGGATAAAAGTCATTTGTGATTTTCCCGAACTTGGAGAAGATCTTGTGGATGACATTCTTGAGCTTCTCCAGGCGGTCCGGCCCCACCTGAGGGACGCTGTCCACCACGACCACCGAGTCGATCCCGTCCGCCTCCTGGGGCCGGTCCTTGAGCACGTCTCCGAGCAACTCTGTCCGAGAGAGGTTTGCGCAGTGACTCACAGGCCCAGCACCACGGCCACGCAGAGCGCAGCACCCTGAGCACACTTCCCAGGAGCCGGCGGCCTGGGCTGCCTCCAAACTGACAGACTCCCTTAGACAGCCACGACATATAGATTCCTGGCAACAACAGAAGATGTCTAAGTGGGTTTTTAAAAAGGCTTTAAATCATGCACAATGCAAACCAAGAGGCAGCCCTTCCACCAGGAACGAAAAGGACCCAGAGGGGCCGTGACTGCCCCAGGGAGCCTTCCCCAACCACTGCCACCGCCCCGCGGCCGCCAGGAAGTCTTCCCAACCCTCCTGCGTCTGAAGACGGCGCGGGGCTGAGACAGCGCTTCCCCCAGGAGCCCAGGGAACAGCCCGCTCAGGAGCGCGCCCACGCGGCGGACGCTGGCGGGCCTCCCGCGGGACAAGTGCCGCAGAGGCAGACACACACGCCTCCGAGGGCTGGGGCTCCGTGAGCGAAGCGCGCCTCTCCCAGCTCTGCTGCCGCGCACTGGCGGGGCCTGCTGAGCCTGCTCGGCGTTTACGAGGCTTCCCGGACCCGGCGTCCCACTGACCCGGGCGCCCGCCCGCCCCCTTAGGTCCTGCGGGGAGGAGCCGCGCCCACTGCGCGTGGGGAGGGCGGCCACACCCGCCAAGGGGCACTTCTGGCGGCTCCTGGCTCCGGGAGACACAGAGAAAAGCAATCCTCAAACCTGAGTAGCAAATACAAACCTAACGCTGAACGCGCCAAAGACGGTCGAGGTCGAGGTAAAACCCGCGTGGCGCCTGGCAGAGCGGCGCGGGCAGCCGGGGCCGAGGCTGAGCGGGGGGCGCTGCAGCCGGCGGCTCCCGGGATTGGGCGCCTCGGCCCCCGCGCACCACTCGCCGCGAAACCCGCGACCCCCACGAGCACCACACAAGCACGGGCCGCGGCGCTGAAGGCCCGCTCCGTGCGGGTCCCCAGGACCAGGGGCCCGGGTCGCTCGGGCGGCTGTGCGCGCCCCGCAGCGCTGCTTTGGGACTAAGGCCCGTGTCAGTGTCGCGTGTGAAGGGGACGCGCTCAAAAACTGCTTTAGAACAGCCAAGAGCAGGGTGAACACCGAAGGGAGCGAAACCGACGCTCAGGGCAACACTTAGGGTTGAAACCGGGGAGCCCGTCCGGCAGAAAGACCCCGGCCCGGGCCGCAGAGGCCGCGCCACACGGGCTCCCGGGGCCCCGCGGGGCTTCCCTGCTGCTCTCGCCAGAGCGTCTCCGTCTCGTGAAACGAAGTGGGGAGACAGGCAGCCCGTTCGGAGCCGTGTTTACAGGCGGACAGCCGGGGTGGGGTGCGCGCACGCGCCACGCACTGAAACGGGTCCACGCTCAGCGTCCACGCGGGGCTCCGAGCCTGGGGGCCGCCGCTAAGAAAACACAAGCCGACACAGCACCGGGCCGTTAAGGCTGGGCGCCCTCGGGCAGGAGCACAGGCCACGTCCGTCCACCGAATCGCACGCAAAGGCGGGCACAGCAAGCGGCAATCGACGCCGAAGCGGAGCCCGTCAGCTGCCGGGGCACGGCGGTCCGTCCGGTCCTTCCGCCTCCCGACCACGGACGGACGCCGACCGGAGACTGGCGAGGCGCCGGGCAGCGCCGTCCCCGCGGGGACTCCCTGCAGGACAGCCCGACCCACCTCGGAGCGCCCGCCGAGCCCCCTCCCTTCCCCGGGCAGGTGTCGCTGGGCCCTCGGGCACCCCCCCGGCAGGCGGCCCGTCCGGCGCTGCTCGACCCTCCCCGCCCGCAGCGCACACCGGCCAGCGCTGCCGCGGGCCCGTCGCCGTCCTGCCTCGCTCCGACCGCAGGAAAGGGGCGGTCCAGGGCCCCGCAGCGCACCTCGCCTCCGCGCGGGACACCAGGGGGAGGACGGGGGCCGCCCCCGAGGATCCCGCCCGCGTTCGGGGCCCCGCCGCCGCCTCACCTTCCTCGCTCACGTCGTCCACGAAGTCCTCGGGGTCGCTGAAGGAAGGCTCGTCCGCGTCGCCGTTCTCAGCCGCGCCGTCCTGCTCCCCATCCGCCCCGTCGGACCGGGCTTCGGCCGCCGCGTCCCGAGCCTGCTCCTCCGGGCTGTCGTCCGCGGCCGGAGCGGGGAGCTCCTCGGGCGGGGGCGGGGACGGACCGGGGGTCGCGCCGGTCGCCGCCTCCCCGTTGGCCGCGGGCTCGGCGGGCGATTCAGGCCCCGGCCGGGCCTCCGCCTCCTCGTCCTCGCTGCCCGCCGCCTCCTGCGCGCCGGGTCCCGCGGGCCGCGGCGGCTCCTCCCCCGGGGGCTCGGCGGCCGGCTGCTGCCGTTCGGGCTCGGCCCGCTCCTCGGCCGCCTCGGGCGCCGCCACGTTCTCCGCGTCCTGCATGGGCCCGCCGCTGCCGCCTCGCCGCGCTTCCGACTCTCCCAGGCCGCACCGCGCCGACGGCAGGGCCATGTGCGTGCGGCGGCGCGTCCCACGGAGGCGGGGGGGGGGCGCGCACGCTCGAGTCCTCCGAGCGCGGCCGGGGAGCCGGGGAGGGCGGGGCGGTGCCTGCCGGCGGTGACCGCGGCGCCCCCACGACGAGCGCACGCTCAGCGGCTATCACACGGGGCCCCGGGTCAGTCTGCGCGCTCACGGGCCCCCGCAGGGCCCCGCTCTGGGAGCAGGATGGTCTCGCCCAACATGGCGGCCGCCCGCCCCCGCTCCCGTCGGGCGCTGCGGCCGAGGACTACACCATGCGGGACGCCGCGGGCGGGGCGGGCCGGGAGCCAGCTCAGCACTGAGAATTGTGTGAAGACCTCGCCTAACTCACGAAGAAATGCTAGAAAAACCTGAGAGTCCCGAACGGCCCCGGCTGCGGTGCGCCAGCCTCTCACCAGGTGAGCCGCTGCGCTGCCATCACTAAGCCCCCCTTTCCCATGTCGGTGTTTAGACTCGTCTACTGACTCGGCACAAGAACGGACGAGTCCAAAATATAAACGGAGTTCCCGGCGGGCCAGGGGCGGCCGACACCACTAGGAAGACGACTTCCCGGCGCCATACACGAAAATGAGAATCGCTTTAATCAACCACGCCCGTCGCCGCCGCGGCGTCGGTAACTTCGCCGCTCCCGTTCCGTTGGCGACGGTGGCTCGGCGCGCAGAAGCCCCGCCCTGCGCCGCGGGAGAGAGCGAGCGTGGGTCACGCGGGAGGGCGGGGCCAGACCAGCGCGGGGCGGGGCTAAGGAGGGAAAGGGCGGGGCCAGACCGGCGCGGGCTGGGGCTGGGGAGGGGCCGCGCTGCCAGGTGCAGCTGGACCAGGGAGTCGACAGTCCGGCTCTGGTTCGCCCTCTAGGGACGGGCATCGTGCATCTGTATCTAGTACTTCGGTTATGCCAGGCGTGAGGACAAGTGCTGACGGGGTTGTTTGAATCGTCCGAAAAAAGGAACTCAGTGGAGTGGGGAGAGGGGGAGGGCGTGAAACGGGAAGTTGGTGTTTAATGCGGACCAAGCCTCACTCTGGGAAGATGAGCAAGTTCTAGAGATGGTGGTGGGCCGGTTTCATAGAGCCAAACACATTTCTTCTAGAGGTCACAGGTTTCACTTCTAATTTAATCTGCACTCACAGATCGCTGGGCTCCGCCAGCCTTTTTCTCCCACAAAGTGCTAAGAGTGACAAGCGGGTGACGGAGAAGCGAATGTGCCCGAGAAGCTTGGGAACGACCGACGTAGGTTTGTGGCTGCGTGCTTCTTCGGGAAGACCTCCAGGGCATTGCACGTGCTGCAGGGACTGGCTGCGCGTTGCTGGTCCCCAGTGAAGGGGTTTGTCAGATCCTTTAGTGCAGGGAATTATGAAGGTGCTCAGGATGCAAAATATACATATTGGGTGAGCCAAAAAGTCTGTGTGGCTTTTTTTCCTCCGTAAAAGAAAAGACAGTTTTCATTTTCACCAATAACTATTGATCTGGATAGTTTGAGTATGCTGTCTATCTCCCACGCGGAAGAACTTTATTGTTCTCAATGAATATCTCGATTTGATCGCTATCAACTTCAACTGGACCATGGAGCATCACCCGGCAGGAAATCTACGGCACGGAATTTTGCAAACCACTTTCGACACGTTCGAGCAATCACAGCACCTTCTCCGTACCCTGCACAAATCTTTTTTTTTTTACCTTTCTTGAAATAATAATGCATAATATACTGAAAATGATGAGTATTTTCTTCCATATTCAATATTAAAGTGGTGACACAACAGTTCGCCAATTTTGACGGGTTTTTAAATGCAGGCTGATGTGACAGCTGTCACAACACAATCCAACAAAATTGTTTCAGATGCAGTTCGTCAGCTGCGTGCTACTAGAGCACATTGTACAGGGGGAAAAAGAATCAAAAACATACGCTGAAAACCCAGCACGACAATGTGACCGTTTCTGCTTCTAACAGTCACGCGTATTAGAAAGAACTTAATAGGAGAAAAATAGCCCCCTCGTCTGTTTCCTGTTTATGTCGCTCTTCCATTCTTCCTGAGATTCCAGGTTCCGCTTCCTCCATCAGTAAATGGGAGGTAATTGTGGCCCTGGCCTCACAGGGCTGTTGCCATACATTCTGTAAAAAACGTTTCAGCCCGGGCCTGGCGGCTCCGTTGGTTGGAGCGTCATCCTGTAAGGCACAGGTTGTGGGTTCAATCCCCAGTCAGGGCACATGCCTGGGTTACAGATTCGATCCCTGGTGAGGGCCCGCACGGGAGGTAATCAGTATTTCTCTCTCACTTTGATGTCTCTCTCTCTCTCTGCTAAAAATAAATAAAGAGCCATTTAAAAATGTCCATGAGTGAAGATGAAAAAATGGACGTTTCAATAATGTGTGCAGATACACGATCTTCTCATTTGCTCTTCTTCACACTATCATCAGTGTTCTTCCCACGGTTTTTGTAGTGTGTATAATGGCCATTTGAAAACCTCATTGACAACACACGATGTGCCAGCCTGCGCCGGGTCCTGGGACAGAAACAGGACATGGGTGGAAAGACAGTGAAACCTTCGTGACATCTGGAGTGTAGCTTGTGGCGTGTGCATGTGTCATTGTCTTGGCTGTGACATGTTAAGTGTTAGCGTTAGGCTTCATGAGAACTCTCTGAGCTACCTTGGCAACATTTTTATAAATTTGAAGTTGTTCCAAATAAAAAGTTTGTTAAAGATGATTGGGCCTCAGACAGGTACTTGCACGCCCATGGCCACAGCAGCTCTCAATAACCAAAAGGCGGGAGCAGCCCAGTGCTCATCCATGGATGATGGGCAAACATCATGGGGCCCATCTGGGCAGCGGCATGCCACTCAGCCGTGGACAGAAAGGAGACCCTGCCCCTCGCTGCAGCGGTGAGGAGCCTTGCGGACGTTGTGCCGAGTGAGATTAGCCCGGCAGAGAAACACAAATGCTGTGTGAACCCACTCATAGGAGGTCCCAGAGTTGTCAAGGTCACAGAGACAGGAAGTAGATGGCAGGGGCTGGGGTGGGGTGGGGGGTGTTTCGTGGGGACAGAGTCTAGTATGGAAGGTGAGAAGTTCCCGGGATGACAGTGGTGACAGACGCCCAGCAGTGTGAATGTGCTTCCTGGCCCAGAACTGCCCACCTAGGATGCTGAAAGGGTTGATATCATGTACTTTGTGCACATTTTGCCACAATGTTTTTCAAAGAGAAACAATGTTGCAAGCCCTTATTTCTGGGATAGCTGTCCCGCCCGCTGTCTGGTCGCCTCCAGAAGGTCCTTGGCCTTTCCTTGGGTGAGCCGTCGACTTGGAATGCCGGGATCCTAGAGAAATGAACCAGGAGAAACGGCCGGCCTGCAGGCCGCAGCGGCGCCCCCCCCCCCCCGCAGTTACCCAGCTGCTCCTCACCTAGTAGGAGGCCTCGGGAGCTCCTCAGTCACTTCTCCAGGATGCTTCATCTGGACAGGGCTGTCTCTAGGGTCACAGAGCAGGGAGAGGAGGGGACAGGGACAGACCATCCCAAGGGGTCCACTGTGGCCCCCAAGCGGCTGAACGCACACCCCCTCCCCCTTCTGCACAGCCGTGCACCTGATGGAGGTGGCTTTGACTCATTCCTGGGATGGTCCTCTAAGGTGGGCCCGGTCAGGACTCAGACGGCCCTCATGGGCTCCAGGGCCCTCTCTCAGCCTGTGACCTAGCTGTAACCCAGGTCAGCACCACCAACATAGAGACAGGATCGATCGTGGGGTCCATGGGGGGGGGGTCATTTGCGCCTTATTCCTGGCCGTGCCCCGCAGCCCCCGGAGCCCAGCTGCCGGGTGCTCGGACTTCTTACTTGGTCACTCAGTCCTCAGACAAGCCGTGAGGCCTGGACTGCTGGTGTCCCTGCTGTGGGAGGGTTCCAGCCAGGGTGTGGCCTCTGCCGGGTGCCCCTCCGTGGTCCTCGCTGAAGAGGGGTGTGAGGGCTCCAGAGTGGAGTTTGTCATCGTATACCACCGGCAGGAGGGAGGAATTGCGGCAGGAGTAGGACAAAAATGCCCCTGCGTGGAGAGGTGCCCTACCAGCCCACCCCACCCTCCTGGTGCAGTGCCCCCATCATTCCCAGGGTGCTGAGGCTCACGGAGCACCTACTCCCAGCCGGCACTGCCTTACATGCTTTACAAATACCGCCTCCCTTGATCTTCTTGGCATTTAAAAAAAATTGATTATAGAGAGAGGAAGGGAGAAGTGTGTGTGTGTGTGAGTGAGAGCCATTGATTTGTTGTTCCACTTATTTATGCATTCCTTGGTTGCTTTTCTTGTTTTAATTTATATTTTTAGAGAGAGGGGAAAGGAGAGAGAAGGGAGGGAGAGAAACAATAGATTGGTTGCCTCTTGCACACCCCCAACTGGGGACCTGGCCCACAACCCAGGCCTGTGCCCTGACCTGGAATTGAACTGGGGAATTTTCAGTCTGCAGGCTGGTGCTCGATCCACTGAGCCACACCATCCACGGCTGGTTACTTCTTGCAGGTGCCCTGACCGAGGATCGAACCTGAAACCTTGGTGTGCGGGGACAGTGCTCTAACCAACGGAGCTACCCGGCCAAGGGCAGTTTTGTCAGTCTTTCTTTCATTTCAATAATTCTGGTCAGTATGTGGCAGTTGAGGTTTTAATTTGCATTTCCTTAATAACAATGTTAAATATTTTCCATGTGCTTATTGGTGATCCGTATGTCTTCTGCCCATTTTTTAGTGGGTTGTGAGCCTCTCGTTAGGGTGTGTGTGACACAGATTTTCTCGTGTGTTGGTGGCCTCTACTGTCATTTTCTTAATGGGTCTTGCGAAACCCAGAGGTTCTGAAGTTTCTAGGAAATCCACTGGGTCGGTGCTTTCCTCTTGGCTTCTGCTTTTTGTGCCCCTCGGAGAAATCTGTGCCTTTCTCAAGGTTGCAAACATTTTTCTCATGTGTGTGTTTTACTGGAAGCTGAATTTAAGTATTACAGTTCGATCCACGATCTGTTTTAAGTTAGTTTTTGTGTATAGTATGAGGTGAGAGATGAGGTTCACTTATTTTTCTAAATGGACATTCCCTTGTTCAATATAGTTGAAAAGACTCTTCTTTCCCCCATTGAATTACCGTGGCAGCTTTATTGAAAATTGATTGACCGTGTATGAATGAGCTAATTTCTGGGCTCTCTGCTCTGTTCCACGAGTCTCTCTGTGTTTCTGTATGGAAACCACATTATCTTGATTACCGTGGCTTTACAGAAATCTTGAGATCAGGTAGTGAGAGTCCATAGACTTTGTTCTTTTGGACGGTTTTGTTGATTATGCTAAGCACTTGGTGGTTCCATGTAAATTTCATAATGAGGATAAACGTTTCTGGGATAAAAGCATGCTAGCATTGCAATTAGAAGTGCATTGGGGCTGTAGATAAATTTAAGAAGAATTGACATCCTAACCATACGTTCACATGATTAGTTACTCTCAACAATGTTTAGTAATTTTCTTTCTAGCTTAGCCCATGTCTTAAATATTATCCCTGAATACTTGATTTTTTTAATACTATCAGTATTTTCAAAAGTTGTTTCCAGTTATACATTGTTAGTATGCAAAAATGTAAGAGATTTTTTTTTAAAAGACTTTATTTTTAGAGAGAGGGGAAGGGGGAGAGAAAAGAGAGGGAGAAAAACATTGACATGCAATTGGTTGTCTCTCACGCCCCTAATCAGGGTCCTGGCTCGAAACCCAGGCCTGTGCCCTGACTGGGAATTGAACCGCGGACCTTTTGGTCTGCAGGCCTGCACTCCATCCACTGAGCCACCCCAGCCAGAGCAGAAATAGAATAGAGATTTAGATCTACCCTGTTTCTTGCAACCTTGCTCAATGCAGTTACTAGTTCAAACAGGCTTTCTGGCTTCTATAGAACTCGCCACATACGATGTTGCAGCGCCCATGAATCGCGTTTCTTTCCTGAGTGCATTTTTCCTATTTCTGGCTTCTCTGGGCAGGGGCTCAACCCTGGGGGCCCTGCTGCGTGCGCGGTGAGCGTGGTGCCGGCCTCCTTCCCAGACACTCAGCGGGCTGGCACGTGGGTACCTGGTGACGGCCTCAATGCTGCACGCTTCATCGTGGCTCTTCGGATGCTTTCTGGGTGTCTGTTGAAATGATCATATGGATCTTTTCCTTTGTTCTATCAATATGGTGTCAGGGGTTGAACTGTGTGCTGCCCCCCCACCCGCAAATTTTTTTTTTTATCTATATGCCACAGTCCTAGCCCTCAGTACCGAGGCATGTGACTTTATTTGAAAACAGGGTCTTTGCAGATGTAATTAAGAGGAGGGCCTTAGGTGGGCCCTCATTCAATATGACTGGCATCCCCAGAAGAAAAAGAAAATTCCTGCGAAGACAGAGGCACACAGCATGTGACTGCAGTGGCAGGGGTGGCAGTGATGTGTCTGCAAGCCAAGGACACCAAGGACTGTGGGCAAGCACCAGGAGCTGGAAGAGGCAAGGAAGGGGCTCCCCAGCAAGTTTCAGGGGGCCGTGGCCGCCAGCAGCGTTACTGCAGACCTCGAGCCTGCGGAAATGTACGTCACTGACCGTCTGCCCTGTTAGGCCACCTGTTTGTGGCGCTTCGTTACGGTGGCCCCAGGGAACTAACGTGTGTGGTGAGCGACTCCTGCCTCCTCCTGCCCCCAGGGGCTGCCTGGGCTCAGGACCCCATCTCTGCCCCACTGCCCCACCGCACCTGCTCCCTGCCTTCCTCTTACATGCAGCCTTGAGATTGCATTCGCCCTGCTCAGATGGTTCAGGATTGCCTTCTGTCTCATGATGCCTGACTTTTCCCATCTGCAAAGTCCCTCTTCCATGTCCCATATCCACAGGTTCCGGGGATTGGAACCTCTTCGACTGGCATCATTCTGTCTACCGCAGTCCACTCTCTGACCCCCAGAGAGGCACATCCATCCCATAGGCAACATACATTTATCGCAACATCCCCAAAGTCTCAAGTGACAGCATCAATTCAAAGTCCAAAATCTCATCTAAATCTCAGTACGGCCGAAGTCCCAAACCTCACCACCAAATAACCTAAATCAGGGATGGGTGAGACTCCTGTAGATTCATCCTGAGGCCAGATTCCTTTCCTTCTGTGCACTTAGAAAACAAATTATCCACCCTGGCTGGTGTGGCTCCGTGGATTGAGCGCCGGCCTGCAAACCAAAGGGTCGCAGACTCACTTCCCAGTTGGGGCACAGGCCTGGGTTGCAGGCCGGGTCCCCAGTTGGGGGCGTGCGAGAGGCAACCATACAATGATGTTTTTCTCCTTTTTCTCCCTCCTTTCCCCTCTTTCTAAAAACCCTTAAAAAAGAGGGAGAGAAAAAAAATCTAATCCCCAAATGCAATGGTGTGTGTGGCAGGCACTCTCCCAGGAATGAAGAGGAGTTGGCAGACTGAGGTCCAAGCAACTTTGAGGAACTTTGGGATCCGAGGAGAAGCAGCTTGGTTTACAGGCCTTGGAATTAGCGGCTATGGCTCAAGGCTCTGCCCCTGGGGCGGCCGTGGCTCCACCCTGACTTCCTTCCTGGTCCCCACTGAGCTTTGTCTGCCTCTTTCCTGCCTGCAGATGCTGAGGCCCGCAGGCCTCTCTCATTGCGTCCCTCTCTGTCCCAGCTGGCAGGGACTCTGCTGATGTAGCTGGAAACCCATGCGGGCCTCCCAGGTGCGTCCTCGACAAGAGGGCCGTCCGTCCACAAGGCTCTGCTGAGTAGTTCCATCTGCTTCTGCGTCTGCGGCACACCTGTTCCCTTCCCGTGACTGGCTGGCCAGCCGAGCCACAGGCTTTCTCTCCAGAGCACCGTGCGGACGGGAGCCTTCACATTTTATTGTCCTCTGCCGTCTGGAGGTTCTTCCTTTCCATGTGACTGGAGAGCCCAATGGCCCGCTCCCCCCCGCCCCCCGGGGGCGCGTTTAATGACTGCATTTCTACCAACAGCCTGTTCACGACCATCCAGGTCGTATCCGCTAAGATGATGGGCCTCATCTTCTGGGGCCATGATAGCAGTCTGTTTGTTACCCTCCACGTGTCCCTGACAACCTGCCCGAGGCAGCCTAGGCTTCCTCTACCACGCTTCTCATTCCTCCAGTCCCTGCCTGTTCCTTGATTCCAAAGCCAGCCCCGCTCTCAGGTGCCTTTACGGGATACCCTGCTTCCCCGCACCCACGTCGGTGTGTTGTACCTTCCCACCGTGGTGTGGCATTTCATTGGATCACTCTCCAGCATATGCCATCCAGTATGCTGTTCCCAGGCAGTTGCTTTTAGCTTCTAAGAGTGAGCCTTTAAAAAAAAAAAATTGTGGACACGTGCTTTTATTTTTCTTTGGTAGCTATCCGGGCGTGGAACGGCCTCGGGGTTGGTCTTTTCCCACTCAGTCGCACGTGGGCCGTCGGCTTCCATGCTGCTTCTGGAGGCTGCTGGGTTATCTCTTCATTCACCCCGATTTCAGCTACGAAGTTCAGGGCCCTTTCCCGCCTTTGCTGGGACCTGAGCCTTCCTCCCTGTTGCCGTAGCCTGGGTTCCGACGACCTTTGTTATTTCTGAAAGCACTGGGCATTGTCCGGCTCAGCTTTTGTTCACCCTGTACCTTAAAATTCGCCTTATATCTGGCACCCTGTCTTGCTCTTAAAAAAATTTATTTTTAGAGAGGGGAAGGGAAGGAGAACAAGAGGGAAACATCAAGGCGAGAGGGAAACACTGATTGGTGGCTTCGCCCACGTGCCCCAGCTGGGGACGCAGGTGTGTGCCCTGATCAGGAATTGAACCCGTGGCCTTTCGCTTTGCCGGTCGAGGCCCAACCTGCTGAGCCACCACCGTCAGGGCACCTTGTCTGGTTCCAGCGACATGTTAAGACACACACGTTCGGGGTAAAACTTGAGCTAGCACTTCTGTGTGTTTGGAGAAGAACAGTGAATGTACTTCTGCATCAGCTCAGACCTCCGTAAGGAGTCTCACCGCTGACGCTTGGCCTTTGCGGATCAAGCCCTGGGAACAAGTAATACTGATGTATTCATTTCCCCTGTGAGCAGACTGCAGCTGAGGGCAGTTACGGAGCTTGTCCAAAGTCTCATGAGCAGAGCCAACATGTTAATGGCGTTTAAACCTTCCTGGGGCAGGACGACCACTGGAAAGGCCCTGCCTGAGAAGGTGTCTCAGGGTCACAGCGGGTCTGAGAACGTGGCTGTCCCGGTATTAAGATGACACCAATTCAGCACCTAGTGCAGTGCGCGCCACACAGGCAGTGTTAAAATGCTGGGGGCTATTAATGTTCTTAATGAAATTATTATAATTTCCTCTGCTTTTAGAGTTCCTTCCCCTTTCCCCATCTGGTTTGCAGAGCTGCAGGGGGCTTCCACGCCAAGGCCCCTAACACAAGTGGGCCGCACCCATTTCCCTGACACAGTGTCGAGGAGCTGTGGCTAGCCTAGCCTCATAGCCCCGGGGACACCCAAGGGCTGTGACACGGTCTCCGGTCCCTGGCATCCCAGCCCTTCAGTGGAGCAGCTCTGCCTCCTGAGTGTGCAGAACTCCTCTGGCCTTGGGGACCTGGAGAGTGCAGCCCATGGCACTGTTTCATAACCTGCTGTGAGGGGCTGATCACTGTCCCAATACGAAGCCCTCGGCAGAGTGCTAGGCTCACAGGCACTCCATCCGCGCCAGTGTGGGCAGTGCTTGGCGCTGTCCCCAAGCGTTTCTCTGTCTTCCAGGTGTAGGGGCTTCAGCCACTCCTTGTAAGGAATTCCAGTCATCCCCTAAGGGCCCCGTTGCCTAAGGCCTGTAAAAACTTGCCAATGTCTGCTGCTACCATTGAGTAATTGCCTCTTTGAGGCTTTTCTCTCGCAGAGAATCCAGCCTTTTTGCAGAGCTGTTTGTCCTGCAGAGAGTCCGGCTAAGGAGCCGTCTACGACTGAAGATAACCCAGTAAACCTTGTCCCTGTTGCTGCCAGATGTCACGTACACACCTACCTGCAGCTGCCCCACCCCCACTTCCTGCTGGGGGTCGTTTTCCCGCTGAAGGAAAAGACCCTGTATAAGCCCTGCCCTAAACCCCATTCCGGCCGGGCCGCCGGCAATAGACTCTTTGCTTTCCTTATCCACTGTCTCCGAGTGGTTTATCTCGCTGAATCTGCCGTAACACGGGCACACGGCAGGGTCGTGGTTCTGGTTCCGTTGTGGTGGGCACAGCCGCGTCGCTAGTTCTGGCCCAGGAGCTGTGCGGGGTGCTGTGTGTCACTTCTGGGCTGGGGGCTCATGCCAGATGCTCCTGGCTATTCTCCCTTGTCCACCGTGGCAGAAATTCAAGACGATGGCTGCTCTGTCGTCCTGGGTTTCCGAGCGCCGGTGATGAGCGCAACCCCTTTGTGACTTGGGGCCACGGAGATTTGAGATTGTTACTGCAGCAAGGTGACATGGCCCGTTCTGACCAACATGTGAACCACGGTTCCTCCTCGGATACACCACTCAGCATTGTAGCGACGTTTCTGAAAGGTCCTCAGCAGGACTCGGAAAGCCTTGCATTTTTGTCGGCTGAGTGAGCCCTCCTGCACGCACGCCTGCGTCGGCTGGCCCCCCGCTGCAATGTCGGGCACTCGAGTCCTGTCAGTTGGCATAGACGGTGCTCGGTGTTCCTAAGCGGAAAGCAGTGTATGTAACACCTGTGCCCCAAAGACGGAGGGACAGTCTGCGTGGAACTGGATTCTTGCCATTCATCCAAAGGTCTTAACAATCCGAAATTCCGTTTTCGATGTACTCATCCCTGAATGGCCCGGAAGCAGGGTCAGGACTAGCCTCGTTAGCAAGGCTCTAAAGCAGTGGCAGGCAGGTGGATCCCAGCGCTCACTCACCACGATTAGAGGAGTCCAGACTCCCCCTCCCGGGCATTCAGAACCTAAGGCTCATTCTCTTTCCCCCCGGAACACCCATGTTTCCACCTCTCCTACCCCTCTCTTTGCTCTGTGTGGAGTGAGAGCCCTGGGGTGTTCTGTCCCTTCATTCAAAGCAATTTCTTCAGGAACTCGGAGGCGGGACCTCCCTGGTCACCCCTGTTTCCTCCCCAAGCCTCGTCTCCCGCTGCCACACAAAATTCCATACCTAGCAGATACTCAAGAAACGTTTGAGGGAATAAAACAAATTTACCACCTGAGAGCAGTGATCTCCTTCTGGCCTGCACATTAGAATCATCTGGGGAAGATTAAAAAAAAAAAAAAAAAAAGCCAAGGCCAGGTCACACCCCAGGCCAATTAAATCAGAACTTACGGGGTGAGCTCCAGGCCGAGTATATCAGAACGCTCCCCAGGTCTGAGGAATTGCAGCCAAGACCCAGAGCCACTGCACGGCAGGCTGTGTGACCACAGGCAGCTATTCTTGAGTAATGTCTAATTTTATACTTGTACAATGCTTTACAGTTCCTGAGGTGCGATGAGCTTTTAAACACTTAATAGAGTGCTTATGATCTACTGGGGGACAGATAGCAGATCATACCAAGAAGTGAGCTGCGTGTGTGCGTCTGCAGAGGGGAGACCCTGGAGTCAGGGGAGGGCTGAGCAGGTCATCTGACGGGTCAGCAGCTGAAAGGAAGCCCAGGAGGCGGAAGGAAGCAGCGCAAGATAAGTGTGTGTGTCACAGGGCCCTGCCGTGCCCCCTGTGACTTGGGAGAGCTGGTACTTGCCCACCTGGAGAAGGGGGACAGAGCTTCCTGGGTCATGGTGTGGAAGGGGGCGTCCCCGATGGCGCCGGCTCACAAGGACATCCTGGCCTGCTCCAGCCAGGGTCCTCAGTGTGGCGGCCTGGAAGTGAGGCAGGGCCCTGGCTACTGGGGGACCCAGGCAGGCGTCTGGGCTCTCGACCGCGCTAACTCCCCGGGCGTTGGCGGGCATCCCTATTCGCAGGTCCGGATCCTGACTTGGGAAGAAATGCCCTCCCCGACGGAGCACGACCAAGCTGTCCAGCAGCCGCTTCTGCCCCCTCCCCTTAGCTCCAGGACGACCACAGCGCGCCGCTCTTCGATGCCTCGCGGTCTCTGCGCCCCTCCTTCTTCCTGCCCCTCCAGGATCAGCTCAGGCTCCACCCCATCCGGGGCTCCCTCACCCCGCAGGGCCGGGACCCTCGTCGGCGATGCTCCCGCAGCCCTGTTTGGGGACAGCCGGGGCCCTCCCTCCGCCCCGGTCCCGTGCCTCTGTCGGTCCTCAGTATCCGGAAGGTACCCGGGGCACCTTCTTCCCCGAGCGCCCGGCACAGGCCGGCCTGCCCTCCAGGCGGCCAGGAGCCCGGAGTGCGTGCGTGAGCGGAGAGTGAGCGCATGAATGGATGGGGGCGACCTGGGAGCCGGAGCAGAAGCGGGGCGTGGGTGGAGGAGCGAGTGCGGGGAGCGTGCGAGCGCAGACGGACGAGGAAGTGACGAGGCGGTGAGCGTGTCATGAATGAGTGAGTAAGCGCTGACTGAGCAAGGCCACGGCGTGGGCGCCAGCGGCCAACCTGCGAGGAGGAGCGGCGCACGCAGGACTGCAGGGCCACGCGCCTGGGCTGCCCGTGGCCGCGTGGCCGGGGCGGGGCCGAAGAGCCCGGGCGCCGGTGACGAGCGGGCGTGGGCGTGGCCGCGGCGGAGTGGCGAGCAGAGAGTGGGCGGCCCTGGCGGGCGTGGGCGTGGCCGCGGCGGAGTGGCGAGCAGAGAGTGGGCGGCCCTGGCGGGCGTGGGCGTGGCCGCGGCGGAGTGGCGAGCAGAGAGTGGGCGGTCCTGGCGGGCGTGGGCGTGGCCGCGGCGGAGTGGCGAGCAGAGTGGGCGGGCCCTGGTGGGCGTGGCGCGGCTGGGCCGAGGCGAGGAGGGCGGGCGCGGGGGGCGTCACGTGGCGCGCGCTCACATGACTGGCGGTGCTATGGACCCGCTGCCTGCGGAGTCAGTCGCAACGGCAGTTGAGGCGGAGGCAGACGAGGAGGCGGATCCCCCGGCGGCAGGTGAGGCGGTCGGGCTGGCTGATGGCGCCCCTGGGCCCGCGTCCCCCGCAGCCCGCGGCTCACCCTCTGCCCCAGGCGCCCCGCGCAGCCCCGGGTCCCCTCTCCCACTGCGAGCGGCGCGCGTGGCTCCGGGGACTGGGTCTGCCGCCTCGGGTCCTGGGACCCGATCACCTGTCCAGGTTCGCACGTCTCCGTGCGCTCCTGCGCGCGTCTGCCCGGAACCGGCCAGACCCCTCCGGGCAGCGGGCCCCCTGGGCCCGCGCCACGCTTTCTGCGCGGCCGCGTGGGCACAGCGCCTGGACCTCCGGGGCCTCGGACAAGCGATTTGGCCGCGGAGAGTTGTGTGTTCTGTGAATCGTCCCATTTGCCTATAATGGCTGTTCTGAGAGGCATGCAGGAGGCTGTTTTCTTCGGGGCGTGCTGCCCCTGTTTAAATGGGACCCTTGGGGTCCTCTCACTGCAGAACGCACGGAGGTGGATGTTGGTGTGGCGGTTTCCTCTTGGCAGGGGGGCGCAAAGCTGGGGGACTCCGCCTGGGGGCCCTGACAAGGTGTCCCCGAGGAGGTCCTGCTGAAAGTGACTTCTGTCTGGAGGGGTCTCGGTTTATTCACGTGGGAGGCCGGCGTTGAGGCCCCGGGCGGTGCGTGTGTGTTGGGGTGGCGTGTCATCGTATCCAGTGGCCCGATTGCTAGGAAGGCCCTGGGTGAGTCCGAGTCTGCACAGCAGCCTCCCTTCCCCCTGCCCACGCTGCTCTTCAGCTTTTTCCTCTTCCCTTGGAGCTGAGTAAGGGAAGCATGTGATGGCTCTCGCTGTTGGTCAGAACATTGTGTTCCTGAGGTCACGGGTTGGAGCCCAGGGAACCCAGCACGGGCCAGTGGGCTCCACCTATACCAGGGCCCCAGACCGGACCCCTTGGCTGGGCCACGCTTGGACATGGGCGCCGGGATTGGCTGGGGATGCCCTTTGCCCTGGTTGTAGAGCAGTTCCGAGTCCTGGGTATGGGGGTGGCGCAGGGGTCTCCTCTTTGCAGGCATGGGGGCTGCACTGAGTGTTTCATGGGGGACTCACCCACTGCCAGTTGGTGTCATGGTGGACCCCCTCTCGCGGACTTCACTCCCTGGGACTTCCCGGGACTTCCCTGCCGTTGGCAGTCCTTGGGCTGTGGTGGTTTTATCCGGCCTGCTCATGGTGGGGACAGTGTAGCATTTCTCAATGGCCAGAGCGCTTTCCTGGGGTCTGTGGACCGGCGGACGTAACCTGTCATTTTATTCCCTTTCACTCCATCCTGTGAGGCAGGGGGCGACGTGGTGGGCAGACCTTTTCTATACGGGAAAACTAAAGCCAGAGGCAGTGGCGTGTCCAAAGAGGGCACCGCATGGTTAAGCTGCGCCTCGTGGTGGGGAGTGGGGCTGGGTGGGTGGACACCTCAGCCTTTGACAGTGAATCATGTCCATGAGCACAGCTCGATTTTGAGTGTTTTGTCCACACAGCCAGCACCCATTGTTAGTGGGGCCCGTAAGGTCTCCATCTCTGTAGCACCGTGGGGATTGTCGGGAAAAATTGCTGTGTTCGCTGTGGTCTTCAGCCTTTCTGACAATATTTTAATCCTTTGAAGCTTGAGTTGTGCATGGTAACTCCCTAAGAATTTAACTTTTTGTTGTGCATTACACGGACAAACACGTTTTCTTTTAAAGGAAGAACATGATAGATGAAGTTAGAGGCTCGCCCCAACTGCAGTCACCTCCTCTTTCTTTACCAGAGGAGACTGGTGTTCTCAGATTGGGATGGATCCTTTCAGTTCTGTTTTTATGTTTTATACGTGTGTGTACGCAGCACACACCTCCTTGTCCACGCTGCCCGTGGCCCCCTTGGGTAGTGTATTCGTGTCCTACAGCTGCTGTGACAAATGACCACACATTTAGTGGCTTATGGAACACAGATTTATCCCCTCTGCCTTCTGGTGGTCAGTGGTTAGAAACAGGTTTTCCTGGGCTAGCACCCAGGTGAGGCCAGGGCTGTGTCCCCTTGGAGGCCCTGGGAGGAGCCCTCTTCCGGGCGTCTGGAGCCCTTGGCCGATGGGCTCTGTCCCAGAGTCCCTGGGACGCATCTTTCCCACATGGTCATCTCTGGTTCCCCCGGCTTGTTCCACATGGGAGGACTCCTGGGGTCACACTGGGCGCACATGTGTAATCCACAGCCCCCGCCCACGTGCAGGTCAGCTGCAGCTCTCGTCCCCTTTACTACGTAACCTAACAGACTCGCAGGTCCCAAGCCGTGGGCATCTTGGGGGTCCATTATAATGCCGGCCACTAGTAGATGGATAGCTGAAGAGGGGAATTGCTGGGTCATGGGGTTTGCACATTCTTTGTTTTAATGGATACGGGCAAATTATCTTCTAGGTTGGCAGTGACTAGTTTATAGTTGTGATAGTGATGTATTAAGAGCATCCTTTCCTGTAAGCTCATTAACATGAAATACCATTTTCACATTTTTATTTTCTTGAAATAACGTTTTCTAAGCTTCCTTCAGACTTAGAAAAATTAAGATAAGTGTTTCATTTTTGTTTTGATTGGCGTTTCCTTGACTATTAATTAATTCCTTGAGGTTTAGTTTCTTGTATTAATTTCTCCTTGGATGACCGCTCTGAACTGACTGGTTATATCTTTTGCCCATTTCCTCATGGGATTGTCTTTTTTCTTTTTTCTTATTGATTTATAGTGGGTTTTTTTTTGTACTTTGGACATAAACCCTCTGTGGATTTTATATTGAAATTGTAACATGAAAACAGCTGATTGACCAGAACTCCGTCCCTGGGCCGTGCGGGGTGAGAGGTTATCTCCGAGCGTCTTGGAAGTTGTAAACTCAATGACTGGGGCCTGGAGCGTGGCAGTGAGGAGGGTGGCACAGCGGGATGGCCTGGCCCGATTGGTTCCAATTGTCCCCATGCTGATAAACGCCTGCGGTCACACGGTGGCCCCTCGCCCTGCTCTCCGCAACCCTGGCCACCTGCCCTTGGTCTTCGTCACAATGGAGAGAACCGGCTTCACTTCCATGAGAGCAGCTCATTCTGTGACATTCCACTCATTTCGTCCGGCTAGGAAGCTGCGAGCCGCCCCAGCCACATGTCTTTGCAAAACCTGCGAGATCTCGGATGCTTCCTGCTTGTCTCTGGGGTCAGGTCTGAACTCTGCCTGTCACCCGCGGCCCCCTTCTGCATGCCTGGGGGACTGACGTGCCCTCGGAGCCCAGCACCGCCCTGCCCGCCTCTCTGCCTGTGCACATTTGTCAATTCAGTGAGCTGTCACTGAAGATGGATGCATCGGACTGTGATGGACGCCTGCCTCCAAGTTCTGTTTGCACTCAGGCGGAAAACTCCGTCCGTGCCCCCCCGCCCCCACGCACGCTTCTGTGGGCAGGTCTCGGGCCGACTGTGATCTCTGCCACTCGGCATCTGGAATGGCATCTGCTCTGTAGAAAGGGCTCACGTGTTTGAACAGAATGGTGCTTTGTCATAACTAATTTTAAGGATAGTATCACATTTTATTTTGGCAGTTCTGTGAATGTTATTTAAGTGTGTGTTTTTGGTTATTACACTCTGTCTTACATACACATACACACACACACGATTTGCAAGGTAAAATGTGTCAATCTGGAGAAAGAGGAACTAACTGAAACACTATGATGTAGAACAGATTTTGGCAGAATTTGTGGTTAGCAAGAAAGGGATGTGTTCTGGGTGGGGGAATTCTGTGTGGTATTGGTTTTTCCTTCCAGAGGAAAGTGCCGCACAGGAGAGGCGTTTGTCCACTGTGCTGGCCGGGGTGATGGGAGAGGCTAGAGTGGTCCGTGGTGGCACCTGCTGTGACCGTTAGGAGCCCACCTGTGCTTGGAGCCTCAGGGAGCAGGTGGGACACCCTCTGAGGGAGTGGGTGTCATGTCTTCGGCCTTTGCGTGCTTTTTCCTAGCACCAGTAAGCAGTCCTAACCAGAATAAGGGGTGAACGTCCTTTGTGGGAACACCAGGATTGCAATACCACGTTCTTTGTTTCACAGTGGAAAATGTTGGGGCAAACGCGACACCCTGAGTCATGGAGAGGACTTGCCAACCACGCAGCCTGGCCCGCAAAGGTGGGCGCAAGGGCCCCTGCTTTAAGACAGCTCTGTAGGGGTTGTGGACTCCCGTTGTCTGCGCCCCTGGCGTGAGGGGCACGCAGAGTGGAACACGCGTCTGCTGTGCCGCCGTCCCACCGAGAGCGGACCCTGCCGTCAGTCAGCAGGAAGCCCCCCCTCGGCCGCGTGTGCTGTCTGTCTGAGCCGAGCCAGGCAGGTGCGGGCCTCCCCGGGTGTCGCGCCCTGGGGCCCTAGGAAGGAGGACCCAGACCGCGGGGCTGCTGGCTTCTGCGTCGCAGCAGGAGGGCACCTGGGCCCCCAGCTGCTGCTCAGGGCGCCTCTTTGGCAGGGTCACCTGCGGGGGGCGTCAGGTGGCTCCGGGCTCAGCGGGGCTCGTTCTCTAGCAGCAGACGTCACCTCCCAGCGGGGAGGAGCCCAGTGCAGGCTGAGTGGGTCACTGTCGCCGAGCTGGCCACATGCTGCTGGTGTCCTGCACCCGGGGCAGAGCGAGGCTGCAGTGCGGCTCTAGGACCCTGAGGGCGGTCCGCGTGGGTGACAGTGCGCTGTGGGCCCGCCTCCTCGGGCAGCCGATGAGGTGAGAGTCGCAGGAGCCTTGGCGCAAGTGGGACGGTGAGCTGGGTCGTGGGCGTGGACGCGTGTTCGCAGACGGACTGTGTGCGGAGCGGCCCCCTTGGTGGGGAGATGTCTGCGGAGGGCGAGCTTTGCCAAGGACCCTGGTGCGTGGGCGTGCTGATGGCCGGGCCCCTCCGCGCACCTGCCGTGTGCCACACGGCCTGTGGGGTCGCGGACGCCAAGGAACCACCCCCCACATGAGGCCTGGCAGGGAGCAGTTGCCCCACTGCTCTACAGATGGGGAAACTGAGGCCCGCAGGGCCCGTCCCCCGCCCAGGACCACACCGCTGGTATCTGGGGGGGGGGGCTGGGGTGTCACCCAGCTGTCAGCTGCAGTCAGGACGTGGCCCGTGTCTCCTCATTGCTGCAGTCCGTGTGGGATGGTGTCACAGCCCCGCCTCGTATGAACCTCCCTAAGGATTCGCTTACCCGCCACTCCCAGCAGGACTGTCCCTCGTCCCTGGTTGCCCTCACTGTGAGACAGCGTGTGTCACTGTGTCACAAACGCCACCGACACCCACTTGGCGGTGTCGCCATTTTCTTCAGAAAGGGAGTGCACGTGTATGACGGAAGGGGGCACAGTGACAGGCCGTGTCCCCGGAGTGGGTGTGGACGGTCACTGCGGAGCATGGGGGTCCGCTCTGCGCCACGTCTGCAGCAAACGCTCAGCGTGGGCGCCAGGGGCCGCCCCGAGCTGCGCTCGTGTCCCTGGCGGGGTGAGGCGTGGGCCCAGCGCTGTCCTCGCACGTGAGGCTCGGACAGCCAGCCTGGGGACAGGCGCCCACCCCAAGGAGAGGCCGGCCTTCCGTGCGGGGAGGACCAGACCCAGAGTCGGTGTGAGCGCAGCGGCTGACTGCACGTCCCTGGCGTGACATCATGTCCACCCAGGCCCACGGCGACCCTTCCACTGGTCGGTGAGTGGCATTCCCGGGTGTGGCCGGAAGCCGGACGCAGGGGTCTGCTTGTGCTCCTGGCGGTCCCGTCTGTAGGTCAGCAGGGCCGGTTAAACAGCTACGCCCTTGGGGGAGTGAGTGCTGGGGCCTGCAGGGGACTGGAGGCCCTGACTCGCTGGGACCAGGACAAGGACACACTCCCCTGTCAGGCATTTGAGGATATTTTCACTTTCTTGTCAAAGGACCCTAGAAAACCTGAGTCACTTTCAGATGGAACCAACCAGACTAGGGTGAGGGTTTGAAAGAGAACAAATTTAAAAACAGATTGAATTTAGAGGCAAGTTTGTTATTATTTTTGAACTAGGACTTCCTGCCCTGTAAGTCATTCCAAGATTCCCCAGTTTAGCTAAAACAGTATTCCTTTTGAACTCTGGAAAAAGTCACTGGGCCTTCCCACGTAACGACGCCGAGAACCCAAGAGACTTGTCCGAGGAATAGACGCAGTTGAACGGGCCCCTGCAGAGCGGGAGAAGCCGCGGTCCAATGGCCCCGCGATTGGTTCCTCCTGCTCCAATTTGAGTCACAGGAAATCACCTGCCAGGGGACGGTTTTGGGCCTTGGCTGCAGTTTTCTGACACTTTAAGGAAACAAACCAGTGATTTTTTTTCCCTTCATGGTCCGGCCCCCTTGCATCTCCCTCGGAAAGGAACGGCCACGCACAGCCTGACAGTGTCCTGTGTGTGTGTGTGTGGGGGGGTGTTGGCCACGTGTGTCTCTGAGGTCCCCGTGGTGACAGTGGAGCTCCAGCAGTTGACCAGTTTCCAATGGAACATGCCGCCATCGCCACGTCCCAGGACACAGGCTCACGGGAGCGCTGTCCCCGGGTTAGCAGTTCCTTCGTTCTGTGCTTTGATCTCCGAGTTGAGTGTCTGGTGTGCAGGTCCTTTAAAAAAGGCCCAGTGCCAGGCGCTGTGGGGGACACTTCCACATCTTTCGTTTTGTTTTTAACGTCTTGCCACAGAACAGTAACGTGGTTGGCCTTGTCCCTGTTTTAGAGATGAGAGAACCGAGTGCGGGGAGGTGAGCTGCTTGTTTGCCGTGAGAGGAGTCAGGGATTTGCGGGTGGGCCTCTGCTCCAGCCTGGGGTGTGCCTGCCCCTGCTCCTGGCCCCCTTGGGGTGTTGAACGAGACCGCGTGAGGCGGGGAGGGAACACGGGCTTGGGGTGGGCGGGTAGCCTGTGGCCTCAGGCCGGCCACGCTGCCAGCCAGGCCTCCAGTTCTCTCACTCTGGACGGTGGGATCACAGTGCCGCTGAGGGTGTTTCAGGGTTAGAGAGACGTTCAGTAAGGCTTCCAGGCAGGTTCCAGGCACCAAGAAGTGTCGTTGCTAATGGCTCTGGCTTCGGTGGCGTTTGACGCTGGGCACAGCTTTCCTGGTGACGGCCTTCGTGAAGCCTGCGGTGAGAGCGGGGAAGGGCCGCAGGCTCTAATCAGACGGAAACCCTTCCCCGGTCACAAGGTGTCGGAGGCTGGAGAGACTCGGCAGGAAGTCTCAGCCATCAGCCCCGGAGGGCGGGGAGGGGCCGCGGGCCGTTCAGTACACTCTGCCCCGGGGTGGAAGCAGTGTCACGGGGGAGGATGAAGCGCTGCTCGCTGTGTGGCTTTCTTACCCAGATGTTCACAATCAGGGTGTTGGCCTCATAATCTTTTGGGGGAAACGGGCACAGGTGCACATGGTCAGGGAGGCCGTGGTGGCGGCGGGAAGATCCCGGGGTGCCGCCCTCCTCTGCGTGTGCTTGCTGCCCCCGAGGCTCCGTGGGGTTTGCAGGTGGGCAGGCCGCTCCCCGCCGAGGAGCCCACCGCCGGGCCTTGGTGACCTTATGTGGCCTCGCTCGTGGGAACAGGTCCGGGTGGCGGGCTCCCAAACGCCACTGGGCTCTGCCTCCGTGCCGGGCTCTGCTCCTGTCGCTGGGACACCACCTGTGAACCAGACACGGAGGCTGCAGTTGGTGCACATGTTCCCGCAGGGACATGCCCCATGTTCAGTGGACACGGGAGGAAGGCGCGGGTCCGAGCACTGTGGCGGGAGGGGAAGGGGCGAGCCGCCGCGGCCCCTCGGAGCGTGTCACACGGAGCGGCTTCTGCACCAGGATGTGAGGGAGAGGAAGGGGTCGGTCAGGCGAGTGTCGGGAAGGAGTGTCCCCGCAGAAGGGACGTCGGCGTGATGGCTCTGAGGCCGGCGGGTGCGTGCTGTGGTCAGGGACGGCCAGGAAGCCAGTGTGGCTGAAGAGAGGTGACAAGGGGGCGCGCTTGCTGCTGTGGACTTGAGGGAATGTGCCTTCGGGAGCTTAGTGAGGAAGCTGCAGTTTTAGTTTTTTCTTTTTTTGATGTCACAAGGATGCACCCCATAGATGACCGCTGGGACTGCAGTGACTGAAGAGCGTTTCCGAGGAAAGCGTTGCCCAGTCTGTTTGTCAGCGATTTGGGGTTGTCCACGCGTAAGTAGAGAGGCCGTTTGGGGAAGTGTCTGTTAGCAGGAAAAACCGTGATAGCTAGACAGGCAGAAGACGCGGAGTGTCAGAGGGCAGCGTCCCCACTGGGGCACAGGGGCCTTAAAGGGGACCTGCGGGGTGTGGGGTGCTCGTGATGTGGCCTCTCGTCTGGGGGCTGGTACATTGGGCTGCAAATGCAGCGGGACTGTTCGATACTGTGCTTTTCTGTATGCTCTGTTTCAAGATAAAAAAGTTGAAAAAGTCAGTAGAAGAAAGAATAGTGCACACATTTCTTACACATAATGGAAGAGAACACGTGCACGCACTTACGGACGCTTGACGCGGGGAAGGTGCCAGGCCCTGCCGGGCAGTGCTGCCCTCAGCTCTGGGCCTCTGGTTACTTGGGAACAGGAAGCGGAAGGCGTGTGTCTAACAGTTTATTTAACAGTAACCGTTCGGTTTTCAGAAATAATTTCATAAACCGTGTGGCTGGCGTGGGCTTCAGTGAACTCTCGGGGGTGGATGCGTGGTTTCTGAGCTTGTCCCTTTTTTCCTGTGCATTTGGGATAGTCACCATCAGGACAAATGTAACTGTATTTAAAGGTAATTAGAGGAAAGTCCGCTGGAAGCAAGTCAGTGTCCACAGCAACCGAGTGGCCAGGAACCCGGAGGTTTTTACTTTTACTGAAAATACTGAAAGGCAAGCGTAGTCGTGCAGAAATGCGCTGGATATTGGAAAAACATCTGTTACCACCCTGTACAGGGGCGAGCAGCAAATGTGGGTGCATACAGGTTGTAGGGGTGGGCGGTTTTCCTTGTTTAAAGCTCCATAATGTTACATAAAGTGAGTTATTAAAAGAAAAACAACCAGGGAAGTCGATGAAATTGAGCCACGGAACGTTTGTGTCATTGCGCTGTGGAGTTGGGGCCGTCCGAGAACTGACGGGGTGGGGGCCATTCTGTAGGGTGTGCTGCCTGCACGGGGAGACCTGCAGGGCGGCCCTGGGGTCCGCTGGCCACGGAGCCTCTGGGGCCTGTGTCTGAGGCCACGGCGCCGACCAGGATGAGCAGACTTCCCCTTCCTGGGCACAGTGTGTCAGCGGCAGAACAACGGGGGAGCTCAGAGACGCTTTTAATCCGAGCGGGGACAGTCTCGTGAGCCTGGAGGGCACGTTTGTTCCCGCTGAAAGCGGAGGACTGCCGTGGGCCCAGTCCCTATTGTTTCGGAGGGACGTTGTCTGGCGTGTTACCGTGCATCCCCCACTGGGGAAGAAACAGTGGGTGGTGCCCTTGGCAGCACCCGGTTTTGTTAGATTTGGGGCATCGAATTCCTTCCGCCTGCTCGCCCTGTGACCCCCGGGGTCTCACAGTGGCCCTGGACCAGCAGCCTCACTTTGAAGCTTGTTAGAAATTCGACTCTGGGGGCGGGGCTCAATCTGTATTTTTAAAATAAATATACACACACACCACAAATATACCAACGCGAGGCATGGTGTCCGTGACAGAGTTTGCCTGTCCCAGGGTGCGCTTGGGCGGCATCAGCACGTTCCCGTGGGTGGGCAGCGCATCGCCGGCCGGCCCCAGAGCTGAGCCCTCACCCCACGCGGACCCCCACCCCTCCACCGGCCCCGGGTGCCCCTGCGACTCCTGTCTCTGGATCTGACTCCTCTCCGTCCTCCTCGGTGGGGCCGTGAGATAGGACGTGTCCTTGCCGCCTCTCTTAGCCGTGTCGTGGCCTCTGCCCTTTTCGAGGCTGCACAGGGACCCGCCGTCTGGATGGGCCCGCTCTCCTTATTTACCGTCAGCGGGCCTGTGGCTGCATCTGTGTCTTTGTGGTTGCGACCCGCGCTGCAGTGAACGTGGGTTGCGGGCACCTGCTCCGTCTCCGCCCTCCTCCCGCGGGGTCCGCAGCCGCGGTGGGGTCGCGGGGTCGTTCTGCGCACCTTTTGGCGGAGCCGCCACGCTGCTTTCCGAGCCGCTCACACGGTGCTGGCCCCTGCCTGCCCTGGCCGGCGTGCCCCTCCCTTCTCTCGGGCAGTGTCTGTCTTAGCTGCCTCTCGGAGCACCCCTGCCGGGGGATTCTGGCGCTGCCTCTCGCTGTGACTGAGGGGCCCTGCAGCCGGGGACGGTGGCCGTGGCAGATCCGTGTGGCGGTCGAGCACGGGACTTGGAGTCCATCAGAGGCCGCATTTGCATTCACCTGCCCTGCACGGGGGTCGCAGGACCGCTCCCTGCTGCCCGTGGCACCGTGTGGCCCCTCAGTACGCTGGGAGGGAGGGGACCCCAGCGCTCCGTGCCGTCCCTCCCCTTGGGGTGCAGCCGCTGTGAGGGCTGGCCTGGTCCCGCTGTGCAGAGCACCCCCCACCTGTGACTTCCGCGGGCCGGCCTGTGCTGAGGGAGGATGGCTTTGCCAGTGCGAGGGCACACCCGTGGGTTTCCGGTCCCTTGGACTCTGGTGAGCAAGGGCCCCTATGTCACTGCTGACGGACCCTGGAACTGGACCTCTGTGGACACAGAGCTGGTGCGATGGCTGCCTGGAGGCCAGACAGAAGCGTGGCGGGGACAGGTGTGTGTGTGTCTGACGTCCCGTCTCTGTGCGTGGGTAGGCCGCTGGGAGGTCAGAGCAGGGCGCATGCGCGAGGAGCCTGTGCATGAGAGCAGAGGGTGGCGGCCGGCTGGGGCGCTGGCGCCTGTACCCTTGTTTACTGACTGGAAGCTCAGGGCCGGTCGCTCACCAGGCCGCGGGCTAGGAGGTGTCGGCGGCTGCCCTCCAGCCCACTCTGGCCCCGGCCCAGCCTCCCGCGCGGCACCTGGCTGGCCTCCGCCTGCCCTGTGCCCGTGGGCCCCGCCCAGGCGCTGTCTTGGATGGGCTTCCGAGGGTGTCCGTTTGCCAGGAGCATCAGCCCTGTCCTTGAACTTGGCAGGTCCTCTGCAGAAGCCAGGAGCTTTCTCAGGAGGTTGTCCCCTCCTGCGGGGGTGGCCCTCGCACGAGGCTGGCCTGACAGGGTCCCTTTTTCTTTTTCTGTTTTTTTTTAAGTCATGGCTGTCCTACTTTGAGAAACGGATACTCAAGAGTCACAGCCCTGGGCTCTTCTTGGCTTTTAAGATATTGAGGGTGCTAATACACCGCCCCACCCCCTTATACACTCACATCCACACACGCCCATGTCCACGCACACGGACTGATGTCCACCCTTGCACACATGCCCACGTGTGTACATTCATGTCCGTGCACGCACACGCACATGTTCACACCCACACGCTCACACCCATGCCCACGCACAACCACGCACACACCCATGCACACTCACACCCACACGCTCACGCCCATGTGCACACGCACTTCTGCATGCGTCGGCACACACACACATTGCTGGGTTGCGTGCGTGTGCTCCGCCACTGCATTTGTGTCCTTGATAACGAGGCCCCGGGACGGAAGTGTGGACGGAAGAGATAGACATGCAGCCGGAGGCCCCTGCGCCCTCCGCCCCGCGCACGGCCCTGAGCCTGGTGGGCGCCGCCCCTGGTGTCTGCGGCGGCAGAGCCCTCGCTCCTTGGTGTCTGTGGGGCTCCTCTGCGCTGCTTTCTTCCCTTGAGCTTCAAGGTCAGTTCAGGGCATCGACAGCTCCAGGCCTGAAACACTGACTGATGTCCCTGATGGAACGTTAGCTCTGCAGTGTCACTGGGGAAGCAGTCAGTCGTGGCGGGGACACGGCCGAGGGGGGAGGTTACGGAGAGGAAGACCCCTCACCTGGCTGTACTTCCTGGGTGGGACTTTCCCCCAGGGACACTGCCACTCGCTTTTATCGAGAAGGACTGTCCTCTCTCTAGAACGCCCTGCGCTGAAAGCCAGGCTGGCTTTAACACGACTTCTCTGTCCATGTGTGTGTCAGGCGTGAGCTGTGCGCTGCGGAGGGAGTGACCATGCGGCCACCGTCCTGATTCTTTGGTTCTCAGGACCAGGAGGCCTGGCCCTGCACAAGTGTGTGGGAGTGTCACACACAGGGATGATGGCATTTACACACGCAAGTGGTGTGAGCCCTGGAGACGGGGGCACACAGACAGTTGGGTGGCCAGTGTCTTGTTGTCACCCCTTTTCCTGACTCCAGGAAAAGGACTCTTGCACACAACTTGGCAGTATGTCCCTTCCTTTCCTTCCGTAACTGGAAAACGAGATTTGGCTGGTCCTGGAAGTGTGGGCGTATCTGCTGACTCAGGAGCATATGGACCCTCGGAGCAGGGCCTGGCCCCGAGTGTCAGCTCCATGTGCAAATAAATGGGTGTGTCCCAGGCGGGCGTGGGCTGTGGCCGGGGCTGAGCCGCAGTGCGGGACCCGCTGGCAGCGCAGGGACCAGGAGCCGGCGGCAGCCCCTGCTCTCCGAGCGGCTGACCCTACTCAGTGTCGCCTTCTCTCCCGCAGACGTGCTGACGCCCCGGGCCAGTTTGCGGAGGGACCCGGACCCCAGTCGCATGCAGATGCCGCAGGGGAACCCGCTGCTGCTCTCGCACACCCTGCAGGAGCTGCTGGCCCGGGACTCCGTGCAGGTGGAGGTCATTCCCGAGAAGAAGGGCCTCTTCCTGAAGCATGTGGAGTATGAGGTTTCCAGCCAGGTAACCTGCGTGTGGGGGGCGCCCGTGTACTTGGCCACATGGAGAGACCCGGGAATGGACGGCGGGGGCCGGGTTGCCCAGCGTCTCGTGGCGGTCAGCCCCCCGCGCTGTCCCTGCGCCGGCACTGCCATGTGGAGGCTCATTCGGGCAGTATCCTGAATAGTGTGCCCACCCGACTCCTTATTTTTTTCCTTCATGTGCATGTTTGGCATTTTTTATCGACTTTCTAACTGGGGCAGTTGTAGGTCACAGCAGAATTAAGCAGAAGGCGCTGCGCTTTCCCGTCCCCCGGCCCCCAGACTCCGCCGCGTCCTGTAGCAGCACCCCCACCAGAGCAGTCAGTGCGTGAACCCTGTGGGCACGTCACTGTCACATCACTGTCACCCAGAGGCCATAACACAGTGGGTCAGCCTGGGTGTTGACGTTCTACAGGCTTGGACGAATGCACGATGACGTGTGTCCACCGTGACACCGTCATGTCCTCAGAGGAGCGTCACTGCCCTGCACGCCCCCGTGCGCCACCTGCTCAGACTTCCCCTTGCCCCCACCCCTGGCAACCCCTGATCCCTGCTGTCGGCGTAGTTCCGCCTGCTCCACGTTGCCGTGGAGTTGGGATCAGTGCGCAGCCGCCTCCCACTGGCTCTTCCCGCTCAGCCGCGTTATTGGTCATCGCGGTGGTGTGCCGAGCTGCAGGCAGACCTGCTCACGCGTGTTCTTGTGCACGCTCTTCTCTGGGCCCAGGTCGGGTCCCCCTGCTGACGAGGACGCGAGCCTCGTGGAGCTGGCGGCTTCCCCAGCGGGGTCTGCAGGTTCCCTGGAGCCCACTGGGCGCCTCATTTCAGTCCCCACAGCCAGGGTTGGGCTGACGTTAGACCGTGGGCCTACGGGGAGGTACAGAGCGCTGTGTTCACGCTACGGGAGGCGTCTGCCGAGGACACCCTGAGTCTAGAGTGTGGTGGTCTTCTGTGCAGCGTGTCGGGGGCAGTGAGTCACGACTCCCCGAGGCTCGTCTCTTCCAGAAGATGCAGAATAACGTAGAGATGACACTAGAGCTGTGCGGGCATTTCACATTTGCCTCAGGCAGCGCGGGCTTTCCCTTCGGGGGAAGGGCTGATGGAAGACGAGGGAGTGGCCCCCCGTTTCCTGGGTTCTGTTGGGGGAGACAGCTGCCGGTGGTGCAGCTGAGTGCAGAACCCTTTGCCTTGCAGCGCTTCAAGTCCTCCGTGTACAGACGGTACAACGATTTTGTGGTCTTCCACGAGCTGCTGCTCCAGAAGTTCCCATACCGCATGGTGCCCGCCCTGCCGCCCAAGAGGATGCTGGGAGGTACAGCGGGGCCAGCTTTGTGGGCGTGCGTCGGGGAGTGGGATGACCCCCAGGGTGCTGAGTTCCACACGCCACTCCTGGCCGTCTTCTCTGGCGCACTGGCCCCTCAGAAATCCCGGGTCACAGCCGGGCCTTAGTGCCAGGCCAGGTGGGCGGGGGGGGGGCGTGATGTCACCTGGTGCCCTGGGCCCCACAGGCCTCTGCTGGGTCATGGTAACCGACTCATCATCAGGGGAGAAAGTGTGGACTCCGGCGCTCTGTCCTGGTCGTGGCCAGGTCGTGCTGGAGCCCGGAGTGGGGACCTGGAGTGCTGCTTGTCTGCCTGCTCCTCAGATCCGGGGCCCTCACGTGGCAGCCCACAGTGCCAGGCCGTCCTTGGGGGCGCGTCCTCTGATCTGACTTGCGTCTCCAAGGAAGTAAAAAGCCACGTCCTCCCTGATGCGCCTGCAGTTACCTGGGGCCAGGTGGGGTCACGGGTCCCGGCCCTCTGGGACCGGCGCGGGAGAGGGTGGCCGCCTTCTGTCCCGTCACAGGCACCTCCGTCTCTCAGCCTCTTCACAAACGCTGAGTAAGACGCGTGGGGGCGTGCGCCCGAGGCTGCCCCGGTGGCCCCTGCCGTTCCCCCGGCTCTGAAGGGGAGATAGCTTGAGACTTAATACGGTTTTCTGGATTTCAGCATTCTGGAAACTTAAAGTTGTACGTAAGCACTTCCCCTCCCACGGTCACCGGGTAGCGCAGTGTCCAGAGAATGTCACTTTCTTAACCACCCCACGGAGCAATGCAGGACGAGTTACTCGCGTGATGTCGAGGGGCCGGGAGACCCCGTGGCCTGGGGGGGGCGAACACTCCTGGAACCCATGCGTCGCAGCGGCGTGTGGTCCGCACTGCGGGGCGGAGACAGCGGCCAGTGCCCGGCCGTGTGGCTCGGCAGTTATGACGGCCTGGCTCCCGGGCAAGGGCTCCTGCTGGTCTCAAGGGCGTTTTTTTTTTTTTTTTTTTCATATTTTATTTATTTATTTTTAGAGAGAGGGGAGAAAGGGAGAGAAGCATCGCCGTGTGGTTGCCTCTCACACGCCCCCAACTGGGGACCTGACGTGCAACCCAGGCCTGTGCCCTGACTGGGAATCGAACCGGCGACCCTTTGGTGGCACTCGATCCACTGAGCCACAGCAGCCAGGGCTGCAAAACACTGCATTAGATACTGGTTTGTCGTGTGGTCGCACTGAAGTCCCCTTGGTGTGCACATCTGCTTCTTCTTGAAGTGAAGACGCGTAGCCCAAGTGAGACCCGTCACTTGGTTCTACTCGAGGGCGAGGCACGCGTGGTGCGAGTGGGGAAACGGGGCTGCGTTCCCGCGTGTGTGCCGGGCCTCTCCTTTTGGGAGGGTCACAGGAGGGGCTTCAGTGTACGTGGTGCAGGTCGGGGCCAGGCTCTGCGGACGGAAGTGGCAGGCTCTGTGGTTTTCCTCGGCTGTCCTGACCCCACGTGTGTGCTGGGGTGGGCGGGGGGCTGTGCACTCCTCCTCCAGCGGCCTCTTCGGGTGCGGTGTCCACGGCCCTGGGCTGGCCGCGCGTGCACCCCAGTGTCCTCTCCGAGACGCTCGGTGCATCCTCTGCACAGTGGCCAGGGGCCCCGAGGCTGCGGTGTCCCCGCCCGGCCTCCGTCTGGTGACCCCGCGTTGTGTCTTCAGCGGACAGGGAGTTCATCGAAGCCCGGAGGAGAGCGCTGAAGCGCTTCATTAACCTGGTGGCCCGGCACCCCCCCTTCTCGGAGGACGTGGTCCTCAAGCTGTTCCTGTCCTTCAGTGGTCCCGTGAGTACATCCGAGAGGTGGCGGGTCCCAGTCCCCACGCCGTGTCCTGCTCCTCCCCGGTCTCCTCTGGCTGCCCCGATGGGGTCTGTGTGATGGGGACCGCCAGTGTGAGATGCTCTCCCCCCATGAGGTTAAGGGGCTCCTCGGTCTCAGCTCCGCAGGGTCTGACATGTCCGCGTGGAGGGGCCTTCAGCGTGGCTGTGTGGTTTGGAGGGTTTGTGGACGTGCCAGTGACCCCAGATGCGAATGAGTGTTTACTCTAAGGAGAGAGCACATCTGACCGAGGGCCCTGGGAACACTGGCCAAGTCTCCCGGCAGAGCCTCAGTGGCACCGTGAGCTGGGGACAGTTGCGGCACATGCCCTGACCCGGGCTGGCAGTCCCTTTCCCCAGACTGCTGGCTCGAGTTGAGATTACAGTCGGGAAGCTGGGACAGAGCCACCGCCCTGGCCGTGGCCTTGTCCCCAGCACAGTCAGCTCTTCCGTAGGGACCCTGTCACTGTGGGGGTGGGGTGGAGTGGCTGCAACAAGGACGATTCGCTGCGGGGTAGACGTGTGCCTGACCCCCTGTTACAGGACCCCCTTCTCACAGGGGCCTGGGCAGGGTGTCGGCCCAGTCCCTGTGCAGGACGGCCTCGGGTCGGAGGGCAGGGGCAGAGGGGGCGGAGCCTGGCTGCCGTTTCCTGTCCCTTCCTTGAGGCGGAAGCACCCTCTGACCCCTGGCGAAGGCTGGGGCTGTCCCACTGATCCCTGGGCGGCCCGGGTGCTGCCAGCTGTGTGGGACCTGCGCCGGCATCGGCGCCTGCCTTTCTGGATCCGGAGTGTGTGGCTGTAGTTCCCTGGGGTGGACCAGGTTCCCTGAGAACTTAACCGCCCGGGGGAGTCGGGTGGGGTGGGGAGCTCTCAGTGGCTGAGGACGGGCAGGGGTGCAACTGGGCGTGGAGCCGGGCGGTCCTGGTCCCGAGCCTTAAGGCCACAGTGGCCTCCGAGCCTCGAGGCTGATGGGGTGTCCCTGGAACCGCCGACTCCATTTTCCTTTTGGTAAAATGGGAGAATCGGGACAGGTGGTCTTCCGGCGTCTCTGGAACGCTGGATTCCTGACCCATGAGCAGCTCTAGGTCAGGGTCTCTCTTGTTTCCCGGGCTCTTTGTGGGGTCTTCTCCTGCAGTGTGGCTGGGGGCCAGGCAGGGGCCCGCGTGCCGCCCTCTCTGCCTACCAGCTCCCTGGGGGGCTGGGGGTCTGTCCTGTGGGTGCTTCCCAGGAGGGAAGGGACCTCAGCTTCCGCCTCTGCTGCGTGTGGGCCTGACAGGATGTCGGTAATCCGGTTTCTGTCGGTGTCAGCCTGGGTCTGTAGTGGAGTTGCCTTTTCCTGGGGCTGGGACTCCACTCCCGAGTGGGGTCTGCAGTGCTGCCTCTGGGAGGTCAGTGTTCCCTTCCTGATCGACCACCCCGAAGCCTGAGGGCAGCGGGAGAAGCGAAGCAGAGCCCACGAGGGCCTTGCGGGCTCTCGTGTTCCGGGGAGCGGGCGCTGTCGGGGCGGACGAGCCCTGCTGAGCGCTGACGGCCCCGCGGCCTCTCCTCTCCCCGCAGGACGTGCAGAGCCGGCTGCGGGAGGCAGCTCAGGGCGTCGGAGACGAGTTCCTGAACTGCAAGCTGGCTCCTCGGGCCAAGGTACCGTGTGCGGAGGGTCACGCCGCCGCGCTCACAGACGACACTAGGGCCCAGGGCCCGTCCCGCTTCAGCCTCGTTCCACGGCCTCGTCACGCCCTTGTGGGGAGGGGACGTCAGGGAGGCCGCCACCCACTGAGCAGACCACTGAGCTGAGCGACGCTGGGGCCCCCGGGCTCCGGTGCTGCGTCCCGAGCCCCGTGGTGACTTGCCCGTGCACGTGCTGCTCACCAGCCTTTCGGGTTTCGGGGGCTTGTTGTCGCTTTGGTTCACTTTAAATTCATTTAATCAGGCCTTTGCCTCACAAGCACGCGGGCAGCTATCCGGGAGCTTTTCTTCTTGAACTGCCTCTCCGTGCAGAAGCACAGGCTCTTCCTTCGTTTTGTTCCTGGAGCTTTCTGCTTCCCTTGCATCGGGTAGCGAACACGGTGTTAACGCGGGTGCGATGCCGTCCTCGGGGACGGAGCGAGGCCGCAGAGGCCGCCCCTCGGCTGCGTCCATCACGTCCAGCGGTTATGCTCGGTGTCAGGAAGGACCGCCAGGGTGGTCAGTGTCGGTGCACACGCGTCGTCACTGCGCTGCCTTGCGGGGTCACTCAGCTGTTGGCGCTGAGTGCGCGACGCTGTCTCGGCCTCCTGGAGGCATGATGAGGGTCCCGGGCAGGCCTAGGGTCGCGGCTGGTGTCCGCGTGGCCCGACGGGGCGTCTGGGCTCGTTCCCCTGCTCGGTCGGGCGGATTGTTGGTCTCTGGTGGGTCCTCTTGCCGGAGAGCACAACACATCCGTGACGCAGCGTTCCTCCCCACCCGCCAGGACTTCCTCCCGGCCGACATCCAGACCCAGTTCGCTGTGAGCCGGGAGCTCATCCGGAACATCTACAACAGCTTCCACAAGCTGCGCGACCGGGCCGAGCGCATCGCGTCCAGGGCCATCGACAACGCTGCCGACCTGCTCACGTTCGGGAGGGAGCTAAGGCAGGTGGCCCTGGGCCCTCCGGGCGGGAGGGGCCTCAGGCTGTGGCGCTGGGCTGGGAGCAGCAGGCGCGCGCTCCGCCGTGACGCCGTAACGCCGTTCTGGCCTCACTGCGCAGGAAGGGGGCGGGCTGGGCCAGTGGGAGGTCGTATCGAGAAGAGAAGCGGCGAGAAAGGCTGAGGAGTGGATTCCCACCCACGGGTGCTCACCAGCTTCTCATAGGTTGTCTTGCCCATGGTCAGGATCGGACTTAAAAAGACTGACTTGACTTTGGAAAGGAGAGTTGCTCTGTCCGATCTGGAGGAGAGGCATGGCCTCCCCTGGGCCCCCACCCTCCGCCCCAGGCTTCAGAGCGGCTTCCAAACTCACCCGCGTTTGGCAGTGGGGTCCTGTCGGGAGGAGCGGGTGCAGCAGGTCTGGGCCGAGCCTGTCCTTTGAGCGGCTTCCTCGCAGCCACCCTCAGAGGGGCCAGGTCTCGGGCAGCAGACGTGCAGGTGGCCCGGGAGGACGTGGAGCCAGGCAGGGGTGCCCTCAGCTTCGAGGCCCTGAGTGATCCCTCCTCCTGTTTTGTTTCCCTCAGTGCTTTAGGGTCCGACACGACCCCGCTCCCCTCCTGGGCCACTCTGAGCAGCAGCACGTGGGGGTCCCTCAAACAGGCGCTGAAAGGCCTGTCCGTGGAATTCGCGGTGCTCGCCGACAAGGCTGCGCAGCAGGTGAGTGGCCGCCGCCTGCCCCCTGCCCCAGAGGGCGCCTTGGGCCGGGGCCTGCGGAGCGTCTCCTCCTCAGATGCACATTCAGGTCCCGCGTGTCCACCTGGTGACTGCTGTTCTTGGTTGGGGCTGCGTGCCGCATCTGTCCCCCTGGCCCCCTCTCAGCCACTCAGGCTCCTGAGCGGGCTGCTGATGGGAAACCAGTGGGGTTCTGGTCTCTTGAGACTTGACTGAGACGGTATGATCTGCCCTCAAAGACGTCATCGTGGACTTCGCTCCTGGCTGGACCCGATCCCACCTTGCCGTCCTGGCCCAGGAGTGTTGGGCCCCTTGGTGCCTCATCAGAACAGGAGCTCCGCTCCAGCACCCGAGCGACCCCCTGCCTCCACCCAGGCGGCCTCGGGAAGGGCTTCTGCTGCACGGGCCGGTGCCGTTGGCAGGCATCTGCAAGGACCTTGTGGCCGCTGGGGATTAATCCAAAGCCACTGTTGGCCGTGAGGCTGGAAGGCTCACCTGGCTGCTTTTCTGCTGTGAAACTGTGACATGAATTTTCAGTGACTGTTGGCTGCCTCCTCGGGGAAATGGTGTTTGGCTGCCAGCAGGTGACTTTAAAGAACTTCGAACAGTGTGACCGGGAAGCCTGGCTGCCCGCAGCCGCGGGGGGACCGTAGTGGCAGTGGCAGCTGTGGGCAGGTGTGGTGCCTGGTGGGATGCTCAGGTGCCAGGGAGCCTCTCGGGGCTGGAAAGGGAACTCGCGCTCACTGCCGGTGTGGGGAGTCCTGGGCCCTCCTCTGGGGTCCCAGAGCCTGCCTGCACCCTCTGGGCACTGAGTGTGGGCAGCGTTGGTCTTCTGGGGCCGGTGCTGGACTCGGGCCACATCCAGGTCTGGCCGAGGCCTGACAGGGAGGGAGGACTGAGGCCAAGTGGGGCAAAGGCCTGGCCCCCGCGTGGCCCGTCCTGTGCTGGGCCGTGTGCAGCTGTGCCCACGCCCCATCTGCTGGGGGCAGGCAGCTGGGCTGGCTCGCTGAGAACGCCTTCTAGTCAGCCTGCTGGTCCTTTGCTCCAAGTCCAGCCTGTCAGGCGTGAAAGGAAGCTTTTCTGGTCTTAAGGACCTTTCGGTGAGCCCCGCTTCCCTGGTGGCCTCGGGTTTTGGGCCGGGCACCATGAGTCCCTCAGGGCAGGAAGGGAATCCCAGCTGGGTGCTTCCCCGAGTCTGCCGGCTGCTGTTCCACCTAGAAGCAGGCAGCGAGGTCGGGCTCCCATTGCGGTACCTGCTCATTCTCGGACGCTCCTCCGGCGCTCAGGTCACTGGTCTGACCCACGAGTGCTGCCTTGGAAGCTCACGTCTGAGGTGGTGTTGCCCCGGGATCCCTGCTGTCCTGGTGGTTGTCACATCGAAGTGAAGTGAACACTAGTAACACGGACTGATCAGACCAGCGGCCCATCAGGACGTGCTTCCGGTACAGCCGCAGCACACCTCACCTGCGCTGGACAAGCCAGGACACCCGAGGGCTGGTCTTCTCATTCTGTGTAGATGGATCCTGGCTGGCTTTCCCAGATCTGCTGGGAGACCTGGGCCGCTGTCCCAGCAGCACGAGTGGCCTCACGTGGGGTGTCTCTGGAGACAGGTTCTGTGCTTTCTGCGAAGGCTCAGCTGCCGGTGGGTTAGGGGGTGTGCGGCACTGAGCCAGAAACGGGACTTGTCAGTAGGGGACTTGGTCAGGAGGGAGCCCCGAGTCCCCGCCACAGCCCAGCGCGGGGCCTCCGTCTGCACCCCCTCCCAGTCAGATACTGGTGGCCACCGGCTGTTTTCTGTGACCTCGGTGATGAGAATCTCGGCAGTGGGCGTGGGCTCGAGCTGCCAGGCCCTCCCCGCTTGGGGCACTCGGATCCCTGCAGTGCTGCAGGGGTGGGGGGCGGGCACCTGGGTCTGGGGCGGGGCTGGAAACATGCTTTGGAACATGGGAAGGATGCGCGGTGTTGAACGGCGAGCACCTGTGGGCAGGTGGCCTGGGGGGGGGTGAGGCCCCTATTCTCATCCACCTTCTGCGTTTGGTGGCTTCTCTGCCTCCTGTCCTGGGCTGCCGTGTGGGAGAGGCGCTTCTGTGGAGCTGCTGGTGCTCGGGTACAGCCTGTCCTGGCCTGGGATGGCGTGACCCCTGGCCGGTCTCCAGGTCTGGCTTGTGCGGGGTGTCCGGTGACACAGCCCTGTTCTGTAGGGCAGGCAGGAAGAGAATGACGTGGTGGAGAAGCTGAACCTCTTCTTGGATTTGCTCCAGTCCTACAAAGTGAGTCTCGGCTGTGCTCTGGTCAGGGAGAGGGCCCTCGAGAGGATGCTGTGGGCTCTCAGGGTGTAACCGAGGGGCACGGAGGAGCAGTCGGGGGGCCTGGCGCGGAGGGCAGGTGGGCCTGCACAGTCTCCCATGTCCTTGTCCCTCAGTGGGCCCTGCACAGCGCTCTGGGATGTGGCCCCAGCAGGTGCCCCCTGCTTCCCCAATCTGAGGGCAGAGGTGTGTGTGAGTGTGTGTGTGTGTGCGCTGTGTGGGGATGTCACAGCTCTGGGAACCCCTGAGGGGCTGGGTCTGTGCAGCGTGGGCTCGCCCGTCCGGGGTGGCGGCCCTGGGGTGCTGAACCGCAGCCCGTCGCTGTGGGGCAGCTCTCCGCCTGTTGGGCGTCGTGACGGAGCGTCTCCCCTGTGAAGCCCGAGGCCCTGCGTGCTGCGCTCCCAGAGAGCTGGCCCAGCGCGGTGCGGGCGTTCCAGGGAGGCTTCTCCCCTGAGCGGGCTGCTGCCGTGTGGCCTCCGAAGCTCCTGCCCGGTGATGGTGTGGCTCCTGTCTCCCATGAGATTGCGCATGGGGTGCTTTAGGGCCGGGGAATACCCGCGCGCCTCCCTGCTGCTGGAGGGACCTGGCTTTCTGGGCACAGGGTGGCGTGCCAGCCGGTCTGAGCCCAGGCGGCCCGTCTCTGTCGTGTGGCCCGAGCACGTGGGTTCTGGATTGTGGTTCCACCCTGGGCCCCTCACCTGGGTTGCTTGCTCCATGAATGTGTTCTGAGTGAGGCCTGAGTATGTGCATGTGAACTGGTTTTAAGAGGAAAAGTCATTCCCAGAGAGGCCTGCCACCCAGATGTTAACAGCACTGACGCTGGGTCCGAGCACCCTCACGGCCTCTGTTCTTCCTCTGTGGTGCCCCCTCCTGCCCCCCCGCCTCTCTGCCCCCAGCCCGCCTGTCCCCCACCTCTGCCCCCCCGCCTCTCTGCCTGCTGCCTGTCCGCCCCTGCCCCTGCCAGGAGGACTGCAGCCCGCTCTCTGTTGCCAGGACCTGTGTGAGCGGCACGAGAAGGGCGTGCTGCACAAGCACCAGCGGGCGCTGCACAAGTACAGCCTGATGAAGAGGCAGATGAGCGCCGCTGCGCACAGCCGCGAGCCTGAGTCCGTGGAGCAGCTGGAGTCGCGCATTGTGGAGGTGCTCCGGGCGTGGGGGTGGGGCATGGGCCTGCCTCCCAAGGGGCTGGTCCACACCTGGCGTGGCCAGGCCCTGGAGCTGCACTTGGGGCTGGCCTTGGCTGCTCCCTGGGCACTGCCGGCGGCCTGGCTGGACCGAGTGGCAGTCCCGGGTGTGTGTGTGGGGGTGCCGGCAGCGTGCGGGCAGGGCCGCCTGCCGGGCCGAGAGCGAGGGAGGCTCTGCTCTGCAGCAGGAGAACGCCATCCAGACGATGGAGCTCCGGAACTACTTCTCGCTGTACTGTCTGCACCAGGAGACGCAGCTGGTGCACGTCTACCTGCCCCTCACCTCCCACATCCTCGGGGCCTTCGTCAACTCCCAGATCCAAGGGCACAAGGAGGTGGGCCCCCCCTTCCCCACCCCCGAGCAGCTTCGTGGGAACGTGAGCGGAGTCAGGGAGAGCGCGGTGCCTTCAGCATCGTCCAGACTCCGGCCTCGTGTGCGACCAGACACTCGCGCAAGGCTGTCCTTGTGACCGCTGGGGGCGGGCGCTGGGAGGGGGGCTGAGAGAGCCTGTAGGCACAGCCTGACCTTTCAGGGCAGGGCCCAGGGGTCAGGGGAGGCGTCAGAGCGCCCAGACCCGGGGGGGGGGGGTGGGCGGGGGGGAGGGGGGGGCGGGAATGAGGCGAGCAGCCGGGCGCAGAGCTGGGCACCACCCTGCAGAGCCTGTGGGGAGAGACGTGGTCGTCCCGAGCCGTGGACACTGGGTCTGAGTGACCCGGACCGGCCACTGCCGCTCCCATCACCGGCCCATGACTCACTCTTCCCCAAAGGTGACGCGCTGGCCTTGTCCAAGCATCTGGGGTCCTTGTCTGGCCAGGGCTGAGGGCCCCTGGGAGCGGATGCCATGCAGCCCTCAGCTCTGGGTCCTGACGCGCGCTGTCCTGGGCCCCTCTGAGGCCCCCGGGTAGCCGCAGGGCCCGGGCGCCGCCTCAGAGGGTGCCTCTGCCGGTGGCCACCTCCAGCTCCTGGGTGCGGTGTGGGGGGCTCGGGCTCGGGATTTCTCAAACCCGCACTCTGGGCCCGGCTCTGCAGCTGTTGTGGGCTCTGGGGCCTTGGGTGGCCAATAACGTCTGTGGCCGGTTTTCCCGTCTGGAAAAGGATGGGACACCCAGTGCCTGGGGTTCACTGGGAACTGAGCTGCAGGCGGCCCTTTGTCTGTGGCCATACTGGTGCACGGCTGGGCTTGGCGGGCCCTGTCTCCGGGGACCACACAGACTAGTGGGAGGTCCCCTGGCACACTCTGCTGGAGGCCTGCGCAGTGCCAGGTGGGAGCTTCCTGGGGGCAGCATGTGGACCGAGCCGGGAGCCGTAGTTCACATGGGCGCCTGCGACAGCCAGGCAGGCAGGGGAAGGTGGGGGCCTCTCAGTCAGAAGATGGAGATTATCCGTCCAGCCGGAGGCATTTGGGACTAAGTCAGTGGACAGCTGAGACCTGGTCTAGAACCTGGGGAGTTAGTTCAGCAGGCAAATCATGGGCCCTAAATACTCTCTGGGGGCCAGGACTGGGGAATCTGTGCTTTTAGTGGGACTCCAGGTGAGCCTGGGCTGGGAGGACCCAGGGGACAGCAGGTGAGCCTGCGTTGCACCCAGGTCAGGTAGTTGGGACCCCGATCCTGTCATAGGTGACTGGTCCCCAGTCTGTGATGCAGAGGCTGGACTCTGCTTCATCTGCATGCTCCCAGGGCCACACTGCTTTTTCTTTGTCACCTGCCCCACTCTGCCACCAGTGCTGGCCTTGGGCGCCCCGCGCACTGGCCGAGCCTCCCTGGGCCTCGCGCCCAGTCCCTCCTCACTGCCATGCGGGGCGGGCGCAGTGCTGCACCCTCTTCCTGCTGGGTCGCCCGCTGGGGGTTGTCCTGCGGTGCGGCCTGCTGAGCCCGAGGGCGATGCCTTCAGAGCTGTAGGGAGAGCGCCAGAGAAGATGCAGTGTTTCCTAAAACCCGCGTCCAGCGGACTTGGGCGTCCGGGCCTGCGTGCAGGGGCCAGAGGGACCGGCCATCTGTCACCTCTGGTTTTGGCCCCACTCCTAATTTGGGCTTTGTTTGTGGAGGAATGGGCCACGATGCAGGGAGTGGGAGGGGCAGCCCTGGGGCCCATGACACACAGCTGGCGGTGGCATGTCCCCTCCTGCCCCCAGCCGGTGGACGGGCTGCCTGCGTGGGGCACGAGGGGCTGTGCGGAGGGGCGCCCACCGGCTGACCCCGCCGTCCTCCCTGCAGATGAGTCGGGTGTGGGACGACCTGAGGCCCAAGCTGCACTGCCTCTTCGCTGGACCCAACAGCACGCTGACCCCGCCGAGGTCCCCGACAGACGGCCTGTCTCCTCACTAGCGCCCAGAGGACCTGGCGCCCCCACTAAAACTTTTTTCCAAACGGTGTGTCCCTGTTTAATTCCCTTCAGATGGCGGCTGTCCCCCATGTCCCACCGGCCGCTGCCCCTTGAGCAGAAGAGCCGATGCCAGCTGGTGGGGCTGTGGCTCCCCTTCCTCTGCAGCGCGGGGCTGGGCACCCCACCCCAGGTCTCTGAGTAGCCACAAGAGCTGAGGCCCCGTGGGCGCTGCTGCCGTTGTCCCCAGCCCCGGCCTGGGGCTCCTGGGTGGTGAGAAGTGGTCGGATTCCCTGGAGTGGTTATCTCCCAACACCCGGAGGGCAGGCGGCAAGGACAGCCCTCCCCGCATGGGGCGCCTGGCTGCGTGCTGGGGCCCCGTGTGCTTGGGGGGGTGGGGTGGCTGACCCTGCACGGAGGTCGGGACCGTCCCTGAAGCTGGTGGGCCACGCTGGACAAGACACTGGTCAGCGAGAAGGCGGCCCGGTAGCTGTGGCTGCTGAGGACTCTGGGAGGGATAGTGTGGCCGTGACAGTGTCCGAGACGCAGCAGGAGCCAGAGGGGGAGGCGGCCCCGAGGCTGGCTGGCAGCCCAGACCGTTTCCAGGGGACCAGCCCCGATGAGGGGCCTTGGTCAGGGACTGGCCTCGAGGCAGCGTCCCGTCTCCCTCCCCACACGTGTGTACATGCACATCCCTCTGCGACCCTGTTGTGTGCCGTGTTCTGAGGAGTGGGAGGCAAGGCGACCTGGTGCTTGTGTCTGGGCGCCAGGAGCTGCTCTGTCCTTTCTGTTGGGTAGGTGCCCCTCTTGTGGTGCCTGAGGAGGGGAGGGCAGTGGGGGTCTTGTTCTGGTGGGCGCCGTGGACCAGCAAGCGACCTTTCGCTGTGGCTGACCTTTCAAATTGACCTCACTTCTCTTAGGTGACTAGGCTCCTCCTCCCAGACTGCCCCGCACCGGCCGACCCAGCCCCCTGCTCCCGGGGCCGCGGGGACCGGCATTCTGGCTGCTCTGGGGGTAGAAGTGGGTGCTTCCTGCTCTGAGTCCTACATGTGAAACATGGAGCAGACAGGGCCCTGTGGGACGGGTGCTGGAGGCCGTGACTGCACCAGGGGACCTGGCAGCCCTGTCCTGGGCTGTTCCCCGTCTGGGGCAGTCTGACTCTGCACGTGTGTCACTCCGTGGCATGCAGGACCCCAGCCAAGGTGGACTCCTGGGTAGCTACGCCTGCGGGCAGGGGAGGTGTCCCTTGGGCTCACCCCACGCTGGGCTGTCTGAGCAGAAGCAGGGTGCGGGGGTGGGGAGCAGGCTGCTGGGCTGCATGTCCCTGTGCGTCCACACGTGCCTTCCTGGGCAGGGCAGCTGGCCAGCATGCCTCCAGCGCCTGGTGGGTGGGGGCTGTGCTTGCTTTTCGGTCTCCTACTTCAGAAACAGGTCCCCGGCCTGTTGAGCAGACATGTGCTGCCACTCAAGGCTGGCCCCCCCGGCACTGTGCACACTTGAGCCATAGTGTGGCCACTGGGCCGCTGCTGCCCCCCAACATGGGGCCTGTCATGGGTGGGTGGGGGGGCAAGCAACCACCGGACAGTGAGAGTTACAGACACCCCGGCCAGGCCTGGGCGGCAGTGGGCAAGGGGGCGACAGGGAGAGTCTCCCAGGGCAGGTCTCTGGGCATGGGGGTGGCGCACTGCAGCCTGCACCCTCCTGTTGCCAGGGTGCCCTTCCTGGCCCCAGGGAGCAATGTGCAGCCAGGCTCGCCTCCTGCTGTGGCAGGAGCCCCCCCCACCACCCACGGCAGCCTGCCTGCCCCCCAGAGGGATTCTGCTCCTGCTCCAGGAAGGCTGGAGCGACACCACCGTTGCCTTAGCGTGGCTCCCGGCCCCGGCCAGCCCTCTGCAGCTACCAAAGACACTTGTCGTCATCGCACAGCCTGACGGGGCTGGGGGGTCTGGGGGCCTACTGACTGCTGTCCGGGGGCATCTTTGCTTGAGACCCTTCCTCTTCTGTGCCTGAGTCAGTCACGTGTGAAGCACGTGACCCATTGGCTGCCTGAATCAGTTACTACCACACCCAGGAAGCTGGAGCTGTTTACAAATGGTCCAGGTTCCGATTGTCATTGGTAAACTAACAAATGAACAACTGCCATTAAACATGCTTATAAAAGCTCGGGAAGGTGTGAGTTCATTGTGTGAGTGGGTGGTGCCCCCTTCCTGGTCAGAAACCAGAACGCCCTGTCCTCGGGCTAAGGGAGGGCGCTAGCCTGCAGTGCGTCAGCCTGGAGTGTGAGTCCTGGGCCCCGACTGCCTTGTTTCCCCGAGTATACAAAGTAGAACCACAAGGGTGGTGGGGAGAGCCTGCCAGCCCACCTCTGTGGTCCCAAAGAACCCGTGACACTGACCACATCAGCGCCTGGCCCCCTCCACCACCACCACAGGGACAGTCACAGAAGCTGTCTCCTGCCCCCTGCGGGCCAGCATCCCACTCCTGGGCCCGGTGGCGCGGGTCACAGCCCAGCATGTCTGCGCTTCCTGAGGACAGGCCTGGGAATGTTGAAGAGAGACATTTATTTCATTTTCCTCCCCCCCAAACATTTTCAAAGAGAAAACCCAGGCTGAGGCTCATCCTGGGGTGCCCACTGCGCGCGTGGCGGGGACCTGTGGCCTGGAGGGGGGGGCGGGGTCCCACCTCTATGCATTGGCCACCTCAGCCACCTCGTGCAGCCTGTAGTCCAGGATGGTGTCGTGGCCCTGGAACTTGAAGTGCCCGTGGAATTTCTTCTTCTGAAGCAGGAAGGGAAACCAGTAGCTGTCATCTGGCCACATGTCAGCGAAGGGGATTTGGTCCAGTGGGAACCACTGAGGCCGCATCTCTGTGGCAGGTGGAAAGAGCATGAGTATTAGCTCAGATTCAAGCCGACCTTTCCTGGGGCACCGGCTGCGTGAGGGACTTAGACATGAGTCCTCTGGCCTGTTGGACAGAGTCGGGGGTGCGGGGTGCATGCTGGGCCCTGTGGTGCTGGCGCCCCAGCAGGGGCCGTCGGCGCAGGGCTGCCAGTGCCCGACTCACCATCGCTCTCCACGGGGGTCCCCTGGATGCTCTCTGCACGGAAGATGTGCACGTCCATCAGCTCGGACCTGTCCTGGAACTCGAACACGACGTGGCCCGCCTCGTGCAGCACGTCCGCGGTCACGCCACACTCCTCCTGCAGCTCCCTGGGGGAGGGGCGGCCGGGGAGACGCCACAGCTGGGGCACGGGGCTGCGTGCATGCAGAGCCCCACGCGGCATGCACGGCCAGGGAGCTGCGGCCCGGGGCTGGGCTGGACTGCAGGAGGCTCCCCACCTGGCAGGGCTCTGCCGTTACCGGGGCCTGTTAGAACTGGCTGGTTCCGAGGTTCTGGGGAAGGGACGGGGGCGTGGCAGCACTGGTGTGGGGCACCGGACTCACTGGTTAGCACCCTGGGCCTGGCTGGGCACAGCTGCTTGGCCACACATAGGAGGGTGGCAGAGCTGGGAACCCCTGTGCCCACAGCTCCTGTTCCCCCACCGCCGCAGGGCGTGGGCCCTGGGCCTGAACCAACACCTCTGTGCAGGTCCTCTCTCCAGGCTGAGGGCACAGTCACACTGCAGGTCCGTTCTAACCTCTGTTCCAACAAGGAGACCCCTCAGCCTGGCAGCCACCTCTTCGCGGTGGATGGGCTGACCCACCTCACTCCCCTTCTGGCCTGTGTTCTCGGGGCCGCAGTGCCTGGAGGGGGCCGAGGGTCAGCCTCACACCAGCCCGGCCGGATGCCCCAGCCCCGCCGGTGCAGGCACAGATGTAAAAAGGTTCCCGGGGACACCTGCTTTGCAGTCGGTCTCGCAAGGACCCTTGGACTCCTCGCCCAGAGCGAGCCTTGGTACCATTTCAGCACTTTCTGTGCAAAAAGCCGCACACGTCCCACTCGGTACCCACGCGCCCCTGTGGCTGCGTGTCAGCGCCGTGCCCCGAGCATGCGGCAGGGCCTGTGGGAGGGCTGCGCAGGGCGGGGGGCCGGGGCCGCCGCAGCCCGAGTCCGGCCTCTGTGCAGTCACTTCCCCGCTGCCCTGTATTTTGTTTCTATCAAAAGTTCTCATTGCGTCTGCCCATTTGTAGCTGTGCATACAAAGTTTCTTTAGCTTTATCTCCAAGGGCTTAGGAGCAGGATCCAGTTACTTTCCGTGCTTGTAGTCAGGGAAAACCCTTTCTTCATTAGAAACACACACTTTCGCCTGAAGCGGTCTAATAGTAGGGATCTACCCTGCCCTTCCTAGGGGCCTGGCTCCACTCTCTCCTGCGGCCACTTCTGCTGGAGGTGATTCACTGAGATGGTTAATGAAGACTAGACTTCACCCGAGAAACCTGAATGTGTTTTTCTTGGGGGCGTGCGTGGCTCCCCAATTACAGGCGAGACCTCCCCGGGGCCCTGCCCACCTCCGCGGCAGCAGACTGGTGGGTTTCGTTTTTGAAACCCCTCACCTCCTGCTTCACTGTTTTGACTAATTTGGGTACTTTTTCCCGAGTACACGGCAGTGTGTGAAATACCAGCGACTGCTGGCTTCACGGGCGGGATGACACAGCTGCCACTTTGCCCGTGTCTTGTCTGCGATGCGGCTCCCCAAGGGCAGGTGGAGAACATAAAATGGAGTGGGGGAGTGTGTGTGTGTGTGTGTGTCCCTGCTCCATGCAGCCAGGACCTGCTGCAGCCACCCCTCCTCCGGCACCGCCTTCTGGAGTTCTCTGAACAGGGGGCTCTGTGTCTTCACCACTTGAGGCCGTCAGGGATGCCGGCCGCAAAGGTGGGCCTGCCCACCCTCCTGCAGCCCAAGTCGGCTCTCTGAGGGGCTCCCACCTCCACCAAGAGAAAAATCCTTGACGTTCAGATGACCCCCTCCTCTGGATGTTGGGTACATTCTGGGAGGGACTCCCACATGCCACCCCAAGCCCACAGGCAAGTGAGGCTCTTGAACTACAGCCACTTTCGGACCCAAGAGGGCAGTTCAGTGGATAGTGGGCGCCAGACTCACTGCCGGGGCGGCCGGGCCTGGGGCCGAGGGCAGTCGTCCCTGAGACCAGTGAGGCCCACTTGCTGCTGGAGCCCCTGGGCCCTGGGCCCTTGCACTAGAACGTCCTGTCTGGTCTGCCTGCACTGCCCTGCCCTGCCCCCCACAGGGCAGGGCGGGCCGTCCTTTGTCTGAGGTGTCTGCATCCTTAGCTCCAACCCCACCGCCTGCACTCTAGGCTGGTACCCTTGAAGAGAGCTCTCGGCGCTGATCTGTGCCCTGGAGCTCTCCCATGTGGGCGGAACATCGGGAGGGACCCAGACACAAAGGCACGTGCTGTGTGATGCTCCTGACGGCGTTTTTGGGTGGCTGTTACCACTGTGACAGAGTCAGGGTAGAGGCTGCCCTGGGAGGACAGGGTCCAGTTCCTGAACACTGCTGATGGACATCTGCCCTTTCCCATAGACACACTGTACTCCCAACTTGACGTATGAACCATTTGAGCGCTGGCCTCCCAGAGTGCTTCTAGGGGGACAGATGACAAAGGGCTAATTAAATAACCAGAAATGAATGCTGTGAAGGAAATACACAGACTGAGAGTTATCAAGAGAAGCGTCTGTGTATATGTGAAGGCTGAAGGAGGGTTAGCTGGGTGAGCCAGGAGGAGTGGTGAAGGGGGGGTGACAGCTTGGGGTTGCTCAGGGACAGAGTGTTGGGAACGAGAAGGGCAGAGACCGAGGACTGACCAGCCCTAGCAGAAAGAGGAAGCCAGGACTTTTCAACCCAAGCTGCAAACACAAGTTTCCCAAACATGTCCTGAAAACCACCCCTTCCCCGGCAGCAGGTAACGGGTCCTAAGCACTTGGTGGGTGGCACCCCCAAGTCCTTTCTCTGCACTGTCTCACCGAGTCTGCACAGCAGTCCTACGTGGTGAGCACCGTTACCATCCCTACTTCGCAGGTGAAGAAACTGAGGCTCAAGGGCCAGGTGCCTGCTCCAGGTCACATGGGTCAAAGTGGAGAAACGGGGATCTGGCTCTACAGCCGGTCCTGCGGCCAGGCTCACGCCTCCCTCACCTCTTGGCCCCGTCCTCGATGGTCTCTCCTGCTTCAACTTTGCCCCCGAAGCCGTTCCAGCGGCCGGCTCCGAAGCCCCGTTTCTTCATGCCCAGGAGAACTCGCTGAGGCTGCACCACCATCACCAAGGTGTAGACCCTGGAGGCGCCCATGGCTTCCCCACCGTGTTCTAAGGAGGAAGGCAGGAGGAAGGCCGGGTCAGCGTGACTCGGGCGGGACGGCTGTGGCTGGAAGCCCGTGCACTGCGGCGGGCAGGGCCGCGGGAACAGGAGTGCGCTCTGGAAGGCGGGGGGAGGCCTGCGGGTCATCCCCCAGCTCTGCACGTGCGGCCTGGCGGCGGCAGGAGGCCTCCCCTTGGGGTAGAGAAAGGCCCGCTCCTGGCACAGGCTGGGCGTGCTCCGCGTGCGCAGCGCGTCTGCAGAAGCAGGGCCGCTCCCGCCCCCGCGCGCCCCCGCGCGCCCCCGCCCCCGCGATCAGCACCGGCTTCTCCGCTGGCTCTCCGGCCCCCTCCCCCGGATGCCCTGGGCCCCGCTCACCTGGCCCCTCTCGGCCCTGGGGCCAGATTTCCGACTCACCTGGTTCGCGTTCCGTGCGCGCTCGCTGCTCGGGCTTCCGGGGGCGTGGCCTCACACCGGAAGCTGGGTCGCCACTTCCGGCGGCGGCGCGAGTGGGTCAGCGCCAATGGCGGGGTGAGCACAGCGGGGGCGCGCGGAGTGGCGGTGAGCGCGCAGCTGTGCGCTCAGGGGCATTCAGGAGCGCCTGCTGCGTGCACGCGGGGCGCGGGAGTGGCCGGGGGCCACCGCAGGCGTCCTCAGGGACGCAGATCGCGCCTCCGTCGCAGGCCGGACTCGGCCGGAGGACTGCGTGCGGCACGGAGCCAACAGTCGGCGGGGCTCCGGGGGGCGAGGGGCGGGCGGAGAGCGGTGCAGGGTCTTAGGGAGAGCACGGGGCAGGTGAGGTGCCCTGCAGGTAGAGCTGGAGCTCGCAGCTTCTGGGGAAGGAGAGGCTGAGGTGGTTGAATCCAGATGTGGGACGCGGTTGGAGAAGGTCGGCTGCCCAAATCAGGGCGACATGTTTGTGAAACTGCAGTCCCCACCCCTCCCCCAGCCGTTGGGATCGGTTCTGGCGGCCAGACCACTTCCACATGCATTTTTCCGGGGGGTGGGTGGGTCACAGCTCAGCCCGTACACCTGCTTTCTGGCTGCGGCTTTCCCACGTTGCCCCGGGCCCTCTCTTGAAACACGCACGGGTTGCGCCGAGGACCCCCGAGCTCAGGACTCCTGGGTACCCGAGCCAGCCCGCCTGCTCCCTTTCCCTTGTCAGGTCCTGGAAGCTGGCGTGTGCGTCCCTTGGGCGTCACAGGTTCCACACCGCTGGGAGTCACTACAAGGCGCGGAGCGGCGCGGAGCACCTGTGGCTGGAGCGGCAGTGGAAGGACCCGTTTGTGAAGGCCGCGAAGGTGCAGAGTTACCGGTGTCGCAGCGCCTTCAAGCTTCTGGAGATGGACGCGAGGCACCGGATCCTGCGGCCGGGCCTCCGCGTGCTGGACTGCGGGGCGGCCCCGGGGGCCTGGAGCCAGGTGGCTGTGCAGAGGGTCAACGCTGCGGGCACAGGTGGGGCTCCTGCGGCTCTCGGGGCCGGCCTGAGTGTAGATGCCGTGAGCCGGAGGACCGGCCGCGGACACGGGGCCGTTGCGCTGTCGTTCCCCCCCCCCCCTTAATGTCCATGACGGCACTCCTGGAGGTGTCTCGGTCGCGGTCCCTACAGCTATCCATCTCCTCGAGGCTCCGCTGGGGCTCCAGATTCTCAACTCTGGCTCAGCCCCAGGGACCCAGCTTTTATCTTTCATAGTTTCAGGTTTTGTCAAAGGTTTTTTTTAATGTATAGAAGAGGTTCCCCTGATTAATAGGTAACCTGACACCCATACAACTTAGAAAATGATATCCTTTGGAACAGGTACCGGTGGGTGGCACTGTCCCCTCATCAGGGGCATCAGGTCTCCACCTTGCAGTGAGGGCCCTCGCCACCTCTATTTCCTGCCGTAGAGCCTGAGTTAATGTGACAGTTGTGATGGTCCACAAAGATCTCTCCCAGACACTGGGGGCATTTCTGCCCATTTTCCTCAGGAGAAAACTGATGTTCTGAGGAGTGTAGCGACCTGCAGAAAGGACAGCGCCGGGCCGCCTGGTTCATTCAGCGCTGCCGCGCGCCTGGGCGCCGCCGGTGCTGGGGAACGGCATGGAAACATCGTTTTTCGTTCACATACTTACTGACCCAGTGAATGAATTTGGGTCCGAAAATTCAGTGGCACCGCTAGGCCTACCCAGAGGCCTAACTGCAGTGGCTCCCCTCCGCCAAGGGCTCTTCAGGAGAAGCAGGAGGACCGCCAAGTTCAACTTGCTTTTTCTCCCGGAAGTTGCCCGACTGCACCCGAAGCCATTTGCTTTTAGTGGACACTCCCTGAGGTTGTAACGGGGGAGGAAAGAGAGCACAGTGTATAGAGCGAGGTGTGAGGTGTCCCACTTCCCAGGGCTGAATCTGCAAAGTCCTTAGACGTCTAATCTTCATGTAGAAATAAAACAATTTCCCTTCTTCCCTCCGTGGACAGCCTTTTCACTGAACAGACTGAACTAACAAACCTGTGACTGCCCTTAATTTATCAGCCCTGACATGTGTCCGCAGAACGAACGCAGAGTAGGGAGGTGACGCAGAGGGGCTGCCAGGGCTTGTGAGGTGGGGGCTTTGAATATGGGTGCGGCCTGAGGAGGGGGCGGGAGGCTGGGGTCAGCTGTGTGCAGGCAAAAGGTCTCGTTTTAGGTAACATAAAACAATGACATCTTTTTATTTCACAACCGGTGGCATTCAAATACAGGCAAGGTATCGGTTTTGGACCTTATTTTGCATCTGTACTTTCGCCCCTTATCTTGGCTTGTTTCTAATGAAAGAATTTGGCTGAAGCAGCAGAATGGATTTGTTGATTTAATCCGGAGGCACTTTATATACTAGTGTATCATTTTCTATTTTCATTTAATCCAAAGAGCATTCAGAGATAAGGACCCTCCCGGAGAGCAGCCTTGGGGGTGGAATGAAGTGAAATCAGAGCTGGAGACGGTCGGAGGTGTGGCACCAGGTCTGCCCTTCTCCCTGGGACAGCCACTCAGCCTCCGGGCCTCCGTTGCCTCAGGTGTGGCGTGAAGGACCACTGCTCCCCCATGGGTTCTTGTAGCGTGCAGAGAAAGTGGGAGAAGACTCTTTGCCTTGGTCCTGACTACAGTATTTTGTTACTCTGTTGCATGTTCTTGTACCAGAAGGATCAGGGTGTAAATAAATCATCCCTTCACTGTGTCTTCCTTAGATCCCAGCAGTCCTGTTGGCTTTGTGCTTGGGGTAGATCTTCTTCACATATCAGCCCTGGAAGGAGCCACGTTTTTGTGCCCTGCTAATGTGACTGACCCAAGAACCGTCCAGAGAATCCAAGAGCTGCTTCCTGGTGGGACAGCAGACGTCATTCTGAGTGACGCGGCACCCAACGCCACCGGGATCCGGGGCCTGGATCACGACAGGCTCATTGGCCTGTGCTGGTCCCTTCTGGACATGGCTGCAGGCATCCTGCACCCCGGGGGCACATTCCTTTGTAAAACCTGGGCTGGAAGCCAGAGCCACCGGTTGCAGAAGAGGCTGACAGAAGAGTTCCAGAGCACGAGGACACTGAAGCCTGAAGCCAGCCGGAAAGAATCGGCCGAGGTGTACCTCCTGGCCACGCAGTACCGCGGTGCGCGGGGGCCTGCGGGGGGCTGAGCTTCCCTGCGCCGGTGCCAGTTCTCACTGCAGGAGCTCGCAGCTTTGGGGTGGGGGTGGGGGCTTTGTTTCAAACCAAAAACTGTTCAGCGACCGTGTGTTCACCATCCGGTGAGAGAGAGACAAGCTGCAAGGAGGGAAGGACAAGTGTCCCAAGGCAGAGCCAGATGGACACACGCCTTCCTGTCCCTGTCACGTCCTCCTGCAGACTTGGCCAGTACCAGAGGAGCAGGTGCCACCATGGGTCCGGGAGTCACGCAGGTTTCCAGTTCTGATTTTGACCACATAACGTAGAAAATCTGGATTTCAACCTGAGAATTAATTTCCTTCGGCCTGGTGCATGATCTGGAAAGACGGCCATTCTAAGTCACGAGCCCTCCCGGAGTCATTAGGGACGACGTCTGGCGTGAACTGATGCCGGGGGTGGGCGCGCTTTGGCCTTTGCTGGGGACGCGCTGGTGGGCTCCTCTGCCTCCTCTCTCTCCCGGGGACAAGGTGCTGCTTTGTAACACAGCGCAGGTTGTGTTATCCGAAGGCATAGCCGTGCTTTTAACTTTGCTTTTTGAAAAAAGTGTGGCGGTTCCGCCCTGGCTGGTGTGGCTCCGTGGCCTGCGTTGCGCGCCAGGTTCCCGGATGGGGGCGCGCGAGAGGCAACCACACACGGGTGTTTGTCTCCTTTTTCTCCCTCCCTGCCCCTCTCTCTCTAAAAATAAATAATTAAAATATTTTTTAAAAAGTGCCCTGGTTTCTTCAAAGCCGTTCCTCCCCGGGCCCCCCCGAGGTTTACTCGCGGGTCCCGCGCCCTGTCGCAGCGGGCGTGGCCGCACGGAGCGCGCTCGGGAGCCCGCGCGCAGCCGCAGCACTCCGCGCCCCCCCCCCCCCGCCGGCGCCGGCGCAGACTGAGCCGGAAGGCCCGCCTACTGGCCTCTCGCGAGAGCGCTGCCGGGTCTCGCGGTACTCGGGTGGAGAGGAGGGAGATCTGAGCAGCGACCGCGGCGGCGAGCTGACTGCGCCGGGTGAGGTGAGGTGGCGCCGGGCCGGGTGGGCGTCGGGCGGGGGTCGTGGGGCTGGAGGGCTCGGGGGCCCGGGAGCTGGGGCTCGGGCCGCCGGCCCCTGGGGCCGGGGCTGAGCTGCCGCTGAGGTCGGGGCTGACCGCCGCCCCCACACCCTCGGGCTCCGACACGGCGGCCCCTGGGCGCTCCCTGCATCGCCCCCGTGTCTCCCCCGTGTGCCCTCTCCCCGCCCCCGCCGCGTTCCCCTCCGGCCCCTGCTGTGCTTCGGGGCCTGGGCCAGTCCGAGCCCCGGCTGCCCTCGGCGTGCCCTGCAGGTCCCCCAGTTCCTCGGGGACAAGCGCAGCGCGACACGGTCCGTGTTCCGGGGGTCGGCGGCCCCGAAGGCGGGTCTTCGCCCGCCGGGGCCTCCGGAAGCCCCCGAGCCCGCGGCTGGGGCGAGGTGACCAGCCCTGGCCGCTGCCCTTGCCCCGAGCCCACCGCCGGCCGCCAGCAGACGGGGTCCCGGCGTGTCGCACCCGCCGCGCGTGCGGGCAGCGCCTCCGGAGTCCGTAGGTCCCCCTGGGCGTCTCGCAAGCCGCGTGCTGGAGACTCCCGGCGGCGCCGGAGATGCGGGAGGGGCGCGCGCTCGTGCTTCCCACGCCCGCGTGCTTGCGGGGCGGCGGCCGGGTCCCAGCGCGGGCTGCGGGGTGCCCGACCCGGCCGTGCTGCCTCGGCCCCGCGCGGCTCCCTTCCAGTCCAGTTCCCGCGCCCGCGGGAGGGGGCGTGGGGCCGCCGCGTGCACCGGGCCCGGGCGCCTGTGGCGTGGGGCGTTCAGAACCGAAGCAGGAGGCTTCGCTTTGCGGGTGTCTTTTTTTTTTTCGGGTGCAGGTGTTTTCAGTCTAGCGCTTGGGCGGCGTCTTCCGGAGCCGGCTTTTCTGGAGGGGACAACGGGGGTCACCTGTGGGTTCTGCCCGTGCACCCAGCCGGGCTGGCGGGCGCCTGGTGTGGGGCCTGCGGCTCACAGGACGACGCCCAGGCCACAGAGCCACGCGGCAGGGCCCTGTCGCTTCTCGGGAGGCGTTTGTCGGACCCCACGCAGAGCGGGAGTCCTCGGGGACGCTGTAACCGGCACAGCCGCTCCGCAGTGAGTTTTGTGATCGCAGTTGGCGGATGAGGAAACTGAGGCTCAGGCAGTCTCGGCGCCAGCAAACGTCAGGCAGCTGTCCTTGTGGCCCTGGCGTGCTTGGTACCAGCAGTTGGTTGACGTTGTTGTTCAACAATGAGCCGCGCGGTGGTCGCCGTCGTCCTCACGGCCAGTGCGGCGCGCTCGCTCTGCCCCCAGGACCAGGCCCCGTGCGGGCCCGTGCGGGAGCTGTCAGCCCGCCTGCTGGGGAGCGCTCGGACGGGCGGCGGCGCGGTGGCGTGCTGGCGTTTTATGCCTCTGTTTCTCTGGTAGCCCCGCAGCCCGGGCTCCCGGCGAACCCCGAGAACGCGGTGACGGACGCTGGAGTCCTTCAGGGCGCACGTTCCGAGAGGGTGGAGCGGCGCCGGGGCTCCTCCGGCAGCCGGCAGCGCTGAAGCGGCGGGAAGGGCCCGCTGAGACCCTGCCCGTTCTCCTGCAGGGCGGCGTGGCCATGGAGGACCTGGGGGAAAACACCACCGTCCTGTCCACCCTGAGGTCGCTGAACAGCTTCATTTCCCAGCGGGTGGAGGGAGGCGCTGGGCCGGAGGTGCCCGCCGCTGCCCCGGGTTCCCTGCAGATGCAGTACCAGCAGAGCATGCAGGTGAGTGTCGTCTCGGAAGAGGGTCCCTGGGGGAGGACACCTTCCTTGGGTGGACCTGCTCCAGTTCCCTGAGAGCTGGTGGGTGCCCTGGGTTGGGACCGGGGTCCCTCCAGTAGACAACTGCCCGCAGATACACTGGTTGGGTTTCCACACACAGCAGGGCCCCGGGGCTGTTGTTTCAGCCTGATGCAGACGGGCTGCCCCTGGAGCTCCCCTGGGACTGAGACCTGTCAGCCTGCGGGAACCTGGTTCCCCCGGGGCCCTCTGCCTGGGGGCGGGTGGCTCTCCTCCAGCTCTCCTGTGGGCATCCCACGGGAAGGTGGCTGGAAGGCCCAGCCCAGCCCGGCCCTGAGGGCTGAGCCCAGCACAGGGGTCTGCCGCCCCGCTCAGGCTCGTGCTAGTGAGCACACAGCTGGGGACAGGATCGCGGGGCTGGTGTGCGCATCTAAGTGAGGCAAACGCAGACAGCCTGGGAGCGTGGCCACCGACTGCACGGCCAGCCGCTGGCTCCCATGAAGGTGTAACATGCGGGAGGGCTGTGTTGTAAACGCAGCCTCCCGGTCAGCCGGGCGGGAGAGCCGGGGCAGTGAGCAGACTGTGCGCTGGGAGGCCTCCGGCGGGTCTTGGCTTCCGCTGGCCTTGGGGTGATTCTTTAGTTTGATGGTAGCGTTACTTCCCTTTGTGCCATGTTGTTGGCAGTGCTCCCTGTAGACACGCTTGGGAAGGGGGCGTCAGCTTCTCAAGAGTCGTGGGGTCAGTCCCAGCCGGGGCAGGGGCCACCCCGGGGGCCGGGGGGGGGCATCTGCAGGCTTGCCCAGGCCCCTGCCACTGCGTCCTCCTCTCCTGTGCCCACAGGTGCTGCTGGGCAGCCGTGGCCTGTGTGGGACGCGGCGTCCTCGACCCCGGAGCCCTGGTGAGGCTGTGTGCAGGCGTTCACTGAGTCACGCAGTCTCTCTGCTCCTGGACTCAGTTGCCCCCTGCCCTTTTGTGGCAAAGACTGTTCTTGATTTTGAATTAAGGTTTTTTGTTATTGTCTTTGGTGTTAAACACGTTTTATGAAATCACGGTGGTCATAACTTGTACTTATTTTGGGGGACCCTTGCCTGCTGGTTGGAAGAATTAGAGTTTTACCGATGCAGACTCCCAGGAACTTCGGGCCTGACTGTCAGGGCCGTGGACCGTAGGATATCGGGGGTGCCCAGTTGTCACCCGGCTTGTACCGAAGGGCCGGTGGCTGAGGGGCAGAGCCAGGGTGAGCTGGTTCGAGTCCCGCTGCCGCAGTGCCTGCCATGGTCCCTGGCCTGTCCCGGGACGTCAGTCAGTGGCTCCGTCTTTCCTACTGAGCCTTCCCCGGCTACTGGCCTGGGAGCCTGGAGGCCGAGGTCACAGTTCTTCCGCACTAGTCCCTTCCTCCCTCCTTTTATTGAGGTTCCTGGTTCTGTCTCAAAGTGTCTGGTTTACTCTGCTATCACATGTGTCTGTATAAACATTCCATTTCTTCGAGTTCAGTCGGTGCTCCAGGGGGCGTGGCCTGTGGATCCTGTGCCCCTGGGAGTCCCGCTCCCTGCGTGGGGCGCCCCCTGCAGCTGGGGCGCGGCATCCTTTGGAAAAGCTGGGCTACCTGCAGACAGAGTGAGACTAGGGAGGCCAGGTGTCTGCTGGAGGGCAGAGTTAGGAAGCTCCACATGCCAGCAGGTGGGGAGTGAAGTGAGAGACATGTCAGAGGGGTGAAGAAGTGTGGATCTGGGCCCCCAACGAATGAGGGGGTTGCGGGGCAGGAAATGCCTTTCCCTGGCCGGCTTTCTCACCATCGGCACTGCTGACGTTTTGGGATGGATGCTTATTTGATTTGCACAACTTCTCTGTGCATTGGAGGGAGTTTAGCAGCACGCCTGGCCTCTGCCCACCAGGTGCCAGTAACATACGTAGTACTGGGCCCTCTCGTGGCAGCCCGCAGTGTCGCTGGACACGGCCGGGCGTCCCCGACGGAAGTGAGAGCATTGGCTCTGGCCAGGGCTCCTCGCACCTTCACGTGCTCGGGAATCCCCTGAGACTGTTTGAAAGAAGGGTTCTGATTCCGTGTCTTTGGACTGCTTCCTGGGACTCTGCTTGTCTGTTAAGTGCTCAGGAGGTGCTGTGTGCTGGATTGCAGGCCATTCCTTTTTTTTTTTTTTTCCCAATATTTTATTATTTTTAGAGAGGGAAAGGGAGGGAGAGAAGCATCAATGTGTGGTTGCCTCTTGCACACCCCCAACTGGGGACCTGGCCCACAACCCAGGCACGTGCCCTGACTGGGAATCGAACTGGCGATCCTTTGGTTTGCAGACCTGCACTGAATCCACTGAGCCACACCAGCCAGGGCTGCAGGCCATTCTCAAAACGGTCAGGTGCTAGCCCACCTGAAGCAGAGGCCCTTATAGTCAGTGATTCTTTGAAACCGTTGGGTGTGTCTTTGAGGCCCTTCAAGGCTTGAACTCACCTTTACTTTCCTGCCGTCTGTGGATACTGGTCAGCCACACCCTCCCACTGAATCAAACACTAACAAGGTGTTGCAACAATATTTTGCACATGCAATTAAGACCTCAAATCAGTTAATCTTAAGATAGGGAGAAGACCTAGGAGAGCCTTTCACATGTGGGTCAGAGATGCAGAACAGGAGAGGGACCCACAGGTGGGAGAGTCCTTGGAGCTGGAGAGGGACATGTGGCGGGGCCGGGGGTGGCCTTTAGGAGCTGCAGCAGCCCGTGGCTGACAGCCGGCGAGGAAACGGGACCTGCGTCCTGCAGCCGTGTGAGTGTGGAGGAGGGTCCCAGGGCCCCGAGAAGAACACAGCCTGCCGACTGTGCGCTGCGCTGCGCTGGGAGGCACTGCGCGGAGGACCCAGCCGTGTGCGCTTGGTGCTGTGGCCTGCAGGGCTGGTAGCTCACGTGACTGGAAGTTTATGATGCTGCATTTGATAACTTGTAACAGCAATGGGAAATCCTCTTTTAAAACATACTCTGTCTTTTAAAAACAAGCCTACAGTCTGTCATCTTAAAACCTACCTCCTCTTGTCCTTTGTTATCTTCTCTGTCACTTGCTGCTTCTGCACACCCGTTGCCTAACTAGGGATTCTTCCTTCTTCCTCGGGGCTGAGCGTGGGCCTTGTTGGGAGCAGGTGTCCGGGATTGAGTGTTGCACGAGCCACTCACCTGTTTGACGAGGCTGCTGAGGCTTCTGTCTTTCCTTTGGGCACGACCTGGTCAGTTGGAAGAGCGAGCAGAGCAGATCCGGTCGAAGTCCCGCATCGTCCAGGTGGAGCGGGAGAAGATGCAGCTGCAGCTGAGTCACAAGAGGGCTCGCGTGGAGCTGGAGCGAGCGGCCAGCACCAGTGCCCGGAGCTACGAGGTGGGTTCCAGCTGGCCGCTCCTGGAGGCCTGGGGAAACCAGAGCCGGGGGGCTGGGAGCAGGCACCCTTCCTCCGTGGGCCAGGGCCTACTGTCTCCGGCCGGGCAGCAGCTGTGCTGCCTCCTCTGGGGGCAGTGCAGGTGCTGGTGCGGCAGGTGTCTCCTCCCTTGGGAAGAACTGGGTGCTGCTCTGGCTGAAATACCAGGTGACACAGGGGTGACAGGCTTAAATTAGAGAGTCACTGGCTGCGTAGGGGTCCTGGGTCCCGGCTGGGTCTTGCTCCAGTGGTTCTGGGACCTCAGAGGAGAGCCCCAATCTCGGGGCTATTTCATGTTCCTCCTGACTCCCCACAGCGGGCTAGGGGAGCACAGCCCCGTCTGACCAGAGGCGTTAGGTTTCTGCTTGGTGCTTCCCTGGTTTGGTTCACAGCACTTTGCAGGGTTTTTGGTGAGTGGACGAGCTGTAGAAATGCTCTGTGATTCTGGTGGGGTGTCTGGCTCTGTGCTTTCTCCGAGGGTGGCTGTCTGGCCCCGTCACCTGGCACATTCACGTGCTTGCGTAGTCCCTAAAGAGATAGCTGGGGTCTTTGAGGGTGTGCTGCTAACCAGATGTGTTTGAGCCCGGTGGGCAGGCTCCGACCGTGGGGCATTTTGTGTGGGTTCAGGAGCCCAGAGTGCGGCCTGCAGGTGCGGTGCCTGCCAGCAGCCCAGGTGTTGTTCTGAGTGTGTTTCTCTGGGAGGCAGGGCTTGGTGTTCAGGGTCGTCCTAGGAAGGACAGTCTTGGGGGAACGGTTGGGAAGCTGGAGGGAAAGGCCTGTTGGAGAGCCTTTGCCCGGTGGGGACTGCGGGGGTGGTGGCTCGTCCCTGCTCTCAGGCTGAACCGTGGGGTGTGGACCTGCTGGAGTTTCTTGGGGCCATGAGTCCTGCCTTCCCTGGATCTCCAGTGTCCAGTATAGGCTCTGGTACCTAAAGGTGCTCAGAAAACATTTGATGAAGTAAGGGTGGCTGCAGGGTCATCGAAGGCCTATCTTGGGGAATCTGAGGGTGCAGGGCTGACCGAGCTTGATCTTGGAGCCCTCGCTGAACTGAGGCCTCTCCATAAGAAGCTGCTCCTTCCCTGCTGTGGGCGAGGAAGGCTGGAGGTGACCCTGGGCCACCTGAGTTAGTGGGTTACACTGTTCCTGGAGTCTTGGTCCTCTGCAGTGGGTTTCGGGACCATCTGTTCGGCAGTGAGGGCTTAGGTGGGTGGGAGTCTCAGCTCCCCCACATGCAAGTGCCTGTGAGGTGATGAGACGTGGGTGTCTGCGGGCCCCCTGGGGCTGCCCCATATGCGCCTGGGCCCGGCAGCCCCCGTGAGATGCCAGGCACTGGCAGCAGGAACGCACTGGCTCTGGCCCCGTGGACGGCGGCTGGAGGCCCTGGGACCCGCCCGTGCTCTCAGGAAGGCAGCCCTGGGAGTTCCTGGTGGTGTCTGGAGGGAGCTTCTATGGCTCAGCTTTCTGATGCGAGGTCAGAGGTCAGCATTGTCTGGCTCCCCATACCTGGGACCCTCAGGACTCTGGCTGCCACGTGCTGGTCCCTTTGCTTCTCAGGCTGAAAGTAACTACCCCAGTGGCTGAGTCAGCCTGTACGACCCCAGGTCACCAGAGAGCGGGGTCTTGGTTCTGGGCCCTCCTCACCAGCACAGGCCATGCCGCCCGAGGGTCTGCGTACCGGACGGCTCTGAAGGTTCGTGGGAGATGAGGGGCCCTGGGGCCGCTGTCCTGTCTGCAGGCCGCCTGTCTTTGCCTGGCGGGGATGTGCTTGCCTGGTTGTAATGGCAGCTTGTGTGCAGCCAGACGGGAGCTGCCGGTGTTGCCGGAGCTCAGAGGCTTCCTTCCAAGGTCAGCTCTGAGTATGGGGTTTTCACGCCTCATCCCCTTCCTGCTGCTGACACTGGGTGATGCTTCGGAGGGCCCTGGGTGGGAGCCCTGTGCCCTTGGCTTTTTAATGGCTGCCGTGGGTCTTCTGGGGCCGGGCTCGCCCTGCTCCGACCCGGGGCCCTCACCAGCGCTTCCCCGACAGCGCGAGCTGGACCGGAACCAGGAGCTCCTGGCGCGGGTTCGGCAGCTTCAGGAGCGGGAGGCGGAGGCCGAGGAGAAGATGAAGGAGCAGCTGGAGCGCCACAGGCTGTGCAAGCAGGGCCTGGAGGCCGCCAGCCAGAGGCTGCGGGAGAAGGAGGCCGGCCTGGCCGAGGCGGGCGAGGTGAGGCTGCTGCCCGGGCCCGCGGGGCTTTCCGTGGGCCCCTGTGCCTTCCCTTCCCCCCCTTGTTGTCGTCAGAGCGGAGGGACGAGGTTTCCGCTCCGTGGCTTCCAGCGAGTGAGTCTTCGTGATTGTGATCTTGAGTGAAACCTTTTCCTGTCATTTTGAAATGTTTCGGCTTTTACACACACGACACACACACAGGTATAGCAGAGTGCTGTGTGCGTGCAGCTTTTCTGCTTCTCTCACGCTCTTACTTGGGGTGATTCCTCAGCGGGGTGATAAGGGCACTGCTGCCAGCCGCTGTGTGGTGTGAAGGGCCACTGTTGGGTGTTCTAGATCCACTCATGTCTTGCCTGTTGTGGATGGTGGTGTTTTCTGGGAATGCTCGTGTTTGTCTTGTTTTCCCCCAGAAGATGTGGGCAGTGGCCTGTGGATTTCCATTTCTTGGGTGGTCAGTGGGGTCTCTGAGCATCTGAGAGCACCTTGACCCCAGCGCGGGGGGACGTGTAGCATCCTACCTGTCATCCAGTGAGGTGTGGATGTTCTAGGAACCGCCACGCGTTGGTGCTGGTGGAAACCAGACTCTCTTGCCCTTTCTAAGTCCCTTTGCCGTGCGGCTCCTGGAGGAAAAGATGAAACTGCGGGGGGCGGGGAGGTCCTCGGTGCCCTGTCCTGCTCAGCAGCTTCGGGAGCAGGCGCAGGCTGTTTTGCCTTTGGCGACCCTGGAGGCAAGTCAAGGTGGTCTCTGTGTGTCTTCTGATGTGGGTGTGGCCGGAGAGGGGCTGGGATCGGCTCAGGACGAGCCCCGTCCCACGTCTGGTGTGCCTGCCTGTGCCCCGTCCCGGGCTGGTGTCCTGGAGGCAGGTGGGGGGCCCCTGGTTCAGCAAAGGTGGGGGGCCTGACAGCAGAGGTGGCAGGGAGAGTGCCGGATGGGCCCTTGTGTTGGAGAGGTCCTCTTGGGACGCAGCCCACCACTGTCACTTCTCTTCACCTCTTGGGAGAAACCTCCCTGGTCACTCAGCCTGAAGTTACAGAGCCCCGCCCCCTCTCCTCCCCCAGTGCCGGCTCCTGTGCTCGCGCTGCTCTCTGGGCTCGTCCTGGGGTCCCCACAGCACTTGTCTCACCCAGCATCCCACACAGAGCCGGGGGCCGCGTGCGCTTACTGAGGCCAGGGAGACCTCGCAGAGGACGTGTGAGTGGTAGTCTCTGTGGTAATAAAGCAAAGCCAGGCAGAGCGGTGGAGTGGGGGCGCGGGCCTGCCAGCCCCCGTCCGCCTCCGGGGAGGACCTGCGGCAGTGGTGGTGCTGAGCAGTCCAGCGGGAGCCGGGTGGACTGGTGGATGAGCGCGGTGGCCGTCTGGTCTGCAGAGGGGTCCCAGGGCTGCCAAGTGTCACTCACGGTGCCAGCTGTCGTCCGTCCGTCTTCTTGTCCTCGCTCGTAGGGTCCCTCATGTTGGAGTCTGCCTCCGGGGGTTGACGTGGCAGCTTTCCTGCGTGTTTGTGCACATGACGCTTCTGAGTGGGCTGGCCTTTCCTGTGGGTGTGACGGGCTTGCTGTCCCCAGGACAGCCAAGGGGGCCATGCTGCTGCCAGAGGCCGCTGGTGGGCACAGTGTGCTCAGTGGCCTCGCTGTCCTGATTGGCTGTGCTCCTGGACACCTCCTCCCCGCTTTGGTTTTCCTTTCGGGCCATTTCCCGCCTGGGAGCGCTGCAGTCTGCAGCGTTGTGGCCACTCCTGTCCACGTGGTGTGGCTTTCGTGGTGGTGCTCCGAGGACGGCCTCAGTCCTCCGTGTCTGGCTTCTTAGGGGGCCCTGGCTGTGGCCTATAGGTGGCATCTTTAGCATGTAGCTGGAGTGGTGTCATGGTGTCGGGTTAGGAGGGACTTCCAGGCTGAGAGGCGAGAACAGGCTGTGGAGGGAGGGCCGTGCAGAACAGGTCAGGGACCAGTGGGGGTCTGAGGTGACAGGACATGGGGTGTGTCGGTGCTACATGGGAAGGGCTGTCATGGGGCGTGAGGCTGGGGCCCATCTTCATCAACAGCAGCTGTTGCTCCTGAGACCATTGTCACTGTGACTCAGCCTCTCCTGTTGGCTCCTGAGAGATGCAAGGTGGGCTTGCGCTGCAGGTGGTGCTGGGTCACATCCTCTGAAGTAGCTGATGGCTCGTCCCTGCCCTCAGGAATGGGACGGGAGGGACAGGCTCCTGTGAGGGCACCTGCCTGTCCTTTTCTGTGTGGGAGGCTCATGTGCACGTGCGCGCCGGCAGCCTCAGGGACTGGCCAGTGGATGGCGCTCTGTCCTCTCGGCTTTCAGACCATCAGCGAGTTAAAGGGCAGGATCTCGGAACTGCAGTGGAGTGTGATGAACCAGGAGATGCAGGTGAAGGGCCTGGAGTCTGAGAAACAGGAGCTGCAGGAGCAGCTGGACTTGCAGCACAGGTGAGGGGGGCGTGCGGGGCCCGGCGTTAGCGGTGCAGGAGACCGAGGCGTGCCTGCGGCCGCAGCGGTGGGCGTACCTGGCCTCTGTGCTGCGTGTGCTGTAGCCCTGAGGCCCCACAGGCGCCCTTCTCGTGCTTCCTCCCATGTGGGGGCTCTTGGAACGGCCCTGGCATGGACAGAGGGGCTTTTTAAATGTCCTGGGAACCAGAGAAGGGAGCACTGATGGGGGGAGTTTTGGAGAAGGTGTGATGTGTGAGTGAGCTTTTAGAGGCCTGGGGACAGCTCCTGCGGCCGGTGGGGGCCAGGAAGTAAAGGACCTGCTGGGAGGGAACATTCTGAGCGCAGGCACGGCATGGGAAAGAACCGATGGGTGAGGTCAGAAAACTGAACACTTTCCCGGGAACTTGGCCTTGGTCTTCTCAGGTGTTGTCTAGGGAGAGTTCTGGCCACTTGGCAGAGTCAGGGAACAGTGAGGAAGGAGTAGGTCCTACTTGCTGTGGCTGTACCGGGGCCTCAGCCACAGCTGCAGTGAGAGCCGCCATGGGCTGGACGCCAGGGCGCTGTAGCAGGAGGGGGTCTGGCAGGTGGTTGGGGCTCGGCCACTCACCCCGTCCTAGTGAGGGGATAGGCCCTGCAGCTCCTGGCAGAGGCTGGAGTCTAAGGTCCTGGGACTGTCCCTGGAGGAGGGACTGCATGGCAGTGTGTGAGTGCATGTGCACGTGTGTGCTTGTGGTGAGTGCGTGTACTTGTGTATATGTGTGTGCGCCTGTTTACATTGGAGAGCTTTAGGGTGAGGGGGATTATTCGCCTCACCACACACCACACTCTGTGTGACCCACTTCTCTCTCTAATAGAAAATTGCAGGAAGCCAATCAGAAGATTCAGGAACTCCAGGCCAGCCAAGAAGCGAGGGCAGACCAGGAGCAGAGAATCAAGGTGCGCTACTGCCTTTCACCCGCGGCCCGTGTGTGGTGGGCATCCCAGGGGTGGTCTCAGCCCTCCTTCTCTCGTAGGCGTTTCTGAGCAGGGCTGTGCTCGGTGGCCTTCTGGGACACTTGCTGCCTGTGCCCGCTGTGCCATTTGCACCGGTCATCTCATGTGCTGGGCTTGTGCCGGCTGCGAGGGGTGCCACGGGGTAGGAGACACTTTCCCAAGAAGCTCACACTTCTAGCGGGTGCGGACCGGCAGCAGCCACACGGAGAAGGGAAGGAGCACGTGACAATGCGCACGGTGTTAGTGTGGGGAGGCTGTGTCGCTCGTGTGGGCGAGTCTCCATGCCAGCGACCTGGTGCCGAAGTTCCGGCTGTGCCGCGTCACTGAGGGCGAGCCCCCAGGGAGACGGCAGCTGCAGCCAGCGGCCGCCCCTGCCTCGAGAGGGACCCGCACCCAGTGCCCGCCCTGCGAGCTGCCCCCCGCTGTCCCCAGCTCCGCCTTTGGCGCCCCCTCCAGCCACATGCGCCCTGCCAGGCCGTGGACTGCCAGCTCCCCCAAGCCACTGGCCTTCCACAGACTTCCCTGTGGCTCCCTTGCTTACCCGCCCTCGTCCCACCCGTGCCACTTCACATGGCCGCGCTTGGCCCGCTTCTCGGGGTTTTCTTGCCTTCGCTGCCCGATGCCTGTCTTTGCCACCAGACTCCAGGCTCTTCCTTGCAGAGACCTCATCTGTCTTCTGTGTCACCCTGTCCCCGCTGCGTGACTCAGTACTTGGAACAGAGACGGGCCTTGTCAGTGTTTGCTGATTGATTGACTTATTTGGTCCTGGTGTCATACTCTTAGCCTGTTGTGTGACCTGTCGCTAACGGAAGCAGATCTTGCACGGGAGGAGTGGGGTGTCTTCCCGGTCTCTGTTTGGGGAGCCTTTGCTGAGTTTCCTTGGGCCAGACAAGCGCCAGGTCCCCGCTCTGAGGGCAGGCAGGACGGCAGCGTAACACGGGCCTGCGCCCCACTGCGGGTGCTGCCCTAGAAGTGAGCGTGAGGACCAGCACTGAGGCGCCGTGGTGCAGGCGGGACAGGCTTCCCGGAGGAGGGCGCTGGGGCCACAGAGGTTGCTGCGGCCTGGGGCGTTTGGCGTCCCTGACTTCCTCCTTTCTGTCCGGCCTTGATCAGGACCTGGAGCAGAAGCTGCTCCTGCAGGAGCAGGACGCTGCGATTGTGAAGAGCATGAAGTCAGAGCTGGTGCGGGTGCCCAAGGTGGAGCGGGAGCTGAAGCAGCTGAGGGAGGAGAACGCCTACCTGCGGTGAGGGGCGAGGTCTCAGGTGTGCCCTCCGCAGCCCGGACTCCTGGGGCGACGCGCCCCCCGGGGTACGTGGCTGTTTGAGTGGCTGTCTCTGTACCTCTCAGGGACATGCGAGGGACCAACGGGCTGCTCAGGGAGGAGCTGGAGGGCCTGCAGCGCAAGCTGAGCCGGCAGGAGAAGGTGCAGGAGGAGCTGGTCGGCCTGGAGCTGGAGAAGGAGGTGAGGGCCTGAGCGGGGCGCTGTGCCCTGCAGGGCGTCCCGGCCGTCAGAGGGCGCTGGCGGTTTTAGCCCTGCGTTCCCGCTGCTCAGCAGAAACGTGGGAGCCGCTGTGCTGGTGTGGTGGGCAGAATCCTGGGCCCCACCGTGGCCGTGTCCTGATCCCCAGATCCGGGGCTCTGTCGTCTTAGGTGGCTGAGGGAATCAAGGGCGCTGATCCGCTGGCCTGGGGTGGGTGGAGTCCCCTGGGTTATCCAGGTACGCCACTGGGACCATAAGCGCTCAGGTGTGCTGGGCGTGGGGGAGAAGGCTGGCCCCGCTGCTGTGGCAGTGTTGAAGGGGGGGGCCGTGAGCCAGGGAACAGGGGCACCTCTAGATGCTGGAAGAGGCGAGGAGGTGGGTTCTTCCCTAGAGCCTCCAGGAGCGCAGCCCTGCAGCACCTTGACTTCGGCCCAGCGATGCCTGTTGCTCCTCCGTGCGTCTGCTGCAGACGGTTGTGGGGTGTCAGTGCTGAGAACACCCTGCTTTTCCTCGGGGCCGTTGGGGCTGAGGCTCAGAGAAGTGCTCTGTCTTGCCCGGTGCTCCTGAGTTTGGAGCAAACCTAGGTCCCCTGGCTCCTGGCCCAGGGTCTCTGTCCTGCGCAGCTTCCCGCGGCTGCACCCCTTGTTTGGCCGGCACGAGCTGTGTCGCCGCTCCCCAGTCCTGCCCAGAGCCTGGAGAGAATGGCTGCCTCCTTGGGACGTGCAGAGCGCTCTGACCGTTTCAGATTTCCCCCACCCCTGGTCCTGGAGCCCTCGGTGGCTGGACTGGGACCTTGCCCACGGGGAGGGCCGTGGGCCACCTGGGGCATCATGGGGCGCAAGCAGAGCTCCTCTCAGGTGTTGGCTCTTGTAAGGGTACAGCCTGAAAAGATGGCTCTGGGACTGGGTAGTTTCTTTGGACGTAGTTTATTTTGAAATTGGTTAATGTTTTGGTTCTAGAATCACACTGCCTAGCTTTAAAACCTGCTGCGGGTACTTGCTGGCTGTGTGACCCCAGGCAAGTTATCCGATCTCTGTTCACCTGTACGAGGACCAACAGCATGGGCTGAAGTGAAACAAGCACTCACCAGGTCACGCCCGGCCTGATGGGCGCAGGGGGTGCTTGAGTGGAGGGATGAGTGCGTGCCGAGCGCCGCCGGGCTCTGGGGGAGGGGTGGGGCACTCTCCAGGGGGCAGTGAGACCGGAGGGTTTCCTCTGGGGGGGCCTGTGTGGGGCCAGCCAGCCTGTGGGCAGTGCTGGCCAGCGGTGGGTGCTGCCGTCACCTCCTGTTCCCAGGGCTGCCTTCCTCTGTGGTAGGGCCCTGGGACTTGGTCAGCCTTGCCAGCTGGGAGGCATTTGACTCCAGGGCTTAGTCTCTCTGCCCTGTGGCTGGTGTCCTGAGAGCAGGTGGAGGATGGGGGTGAGAGGCAGCGGCTCCGTGTGGGCCTGCAGGAGGCTGTGTCCCCCCCCCCCCCCCCCCCGCCCCCAGCCCTTCCTGGCTGTGCGGAACTTGCTGTGGGCAGGCGGCCAGGGGCAGGGGAGGTGTGAGGCCTGCAGCGCGGCTTCAGCTGTTTGGGGAGTGCCCTGTCTGCTCCGCAGCAGACGTGGAGCATTTCTGCATCTCAGCTCAGAGGTACGGGCAGTGTCCTCTAAAGGGTGGGAGACGCAGCCGCCAGCATCGCTGTCACCAGTGTGACGATGTCTGGTGTGGGGACCAGTGAGCGCATGGGGAGGAGTGGCGAGCAGGAGGGCTGAGGAGCCCTGCACGGTCCTCTGCACTGTACCCACCCTGTCCTTTCAGAGGTTGCTGGCAAAGCTGCGGAGCTGGGAGAGCCTGCACCAGACCACAGGCCTGAGCATCAGGTAGGGGAGGTGCTGGCGCCGCTAGTCCCTGCGCTGTCTGTGCTCCCGGCACCTTTGGCAGAGTGGGCCCTGCGTCCCATACCCCCCAGCAGAGGCCCTGGCAGCTGAGGAAGGCAGTGCCCTCCCTGCCTGAGCCTTCGTAGCCTCTTCATTTGGAAACGGAGGCAGCGACGGGGCGGGCCCCCTGGGCGGGCTGACCAAAGGAGAACTGGGCCCCCTTCTTCCTGCTCAGGGGCGCTTTGCTGACCAAGACTGGTCTCCAGCAGGAGGCCACGGCGTGAGGTCTGCCCCTCACGTGCTCTGGCCGCACTCGTGGCCCGCCTTCTGGTCCCCCCCACCCCCCCCACCCCAGTGTGCTGGGGGAATCATCAAGCCTGCAAGCACGTGACAGAGTTCACGGTGAAGGACTCGGCTGGGAAACGAGGCCATGTGTTCCCAGCCTGGTGCTGGCGGGATTTGATTGGCTGCTAAAGGGCTTTCTTTTGTACCTGCCGCGGAAGTCATTGTTTCTGGGGGACCTTGTTACAGTCAGGTGCCTGTGATGAGTGGCAGTGGATTCAAAAAGGAAAGCCCTGTCACAGAAGATGTCCTAATCAGGCCCCTGCAGCGGCCTCCCTGGCTTGTCTGCTCTGACCTAATGCCCGCGAATGCAGCGGGAGGCCGGGTGGGCATCTCTGTGGGCACCGCCCCTCTTTCTCCAGCGTGGCTCTGCTGCTCTGCTCCTCGGCCCGGAACCGCCTGCAGACGGCCTGCCTCAGCAGCTTGGTCATTGCCCGGTGCTCCGGTCTGCGTGGCCCAGTGGCGGAAGGTGGATCATTCTGGGTTTGTCCTTGGAGCCTGGGGCCCGCAGCCTGTGGCGCTGAAAGAGCCTTGTGGTGTTTTATCTGCTTGTGTGATTTTAAGGCCTTAGCTTCTTAGTCGGCTTCCCTGGAGACTGACCTGAGATTGAGAGGCGTCCCTGAAGAGCTGCACGTCACCCGCCTGTGGCCCTGGGCCCTGGGGCTGTGCTGGTCAGTGTCGGGGACTCCAGCAGCCTGTCCCTTGAAGACACCTTCCTGTTCTCCGTTTGCCTCAGCCACGGAGGCCTGATGAGGCTGCTGTTTCCCCTGGAGCTCCACTGGCAAATAGATCCCAGGCTCATGCCGGCGGCCCCAGCAGGGCCCAAGTGTCCTGTGCTTCCTCCTGTCCTCTGGGCTTGTGTGCTCATGGGGAGCTTCCCCCTGCTCCCAGGGAGACTCGTCAGAAGAGAGACCTGTGGCTTCTTTCTCATGCGGGAGACCAGAGGCCCACGTGGGCCCGATCAGGCCGCCTGCTGCGACGTCTGAGCGCCCAGCGTCCCCCGAGCACGGCGCCCCCGTCGGCCCTGCACTTCCTGGGAGATGGGACATAGAAAGCTTCCTGCCTGGTGTGTCACTTACCAGGGCCTTTGAAGGGAAAGGTGCCAGAGGGGGTCAGGGTGGGCCACAGAGCGCCAGTGAGCCCTGCCTCAGAGGGGGGCACTGACCCCGTGCGTGGTTGGGCATGGCAGGGATGGCCATGGGGACTTGGGCTTTGAAACTTGAGAGGGAAGGTGATGAGCCATTGACGGAGTTCTGCAAATGACCGGCATCGGTCAGCTTCCCCGGGGAGTCTCAGCAGTGTGACCGCCTCTCTCTCAGGGCTTTTAGGCGAGGGGGACTTCCAAGGGCCCGGCATGTGCCTTCTGGTGCATGTGTCTGGGAGGCCTGCGGATAGGTAGCCCGCTGGCTTCGCCAGCAGGAGGCGGTCGTCACCACCATCCGAGAGGGGGCCGGGCTGCTGACAGGCACACAGTAGCCTCTAAGGACGTGTAGGACGGGCCAGCACACGTCCTCTCTGCATCCGTCCCCCCTTACTTTGGGAGTGAGTAGAGTCCTTTCTGTGGCTTCAGGGCCCCGGAGGCCGAGGAGATCCGCGGGAGCCCGGGAGCTGGGGGCACCCGGCAGCTGAGGGCCTGCTGCCTGCCCCGGGGCCATGCGGGACTGAGCGTCCCTCCCTGGGGGCTCGGGGAGCAGGCCCACCTGAACCTCATGCAGAGTGCAGAGTCCTTGACTTGTCAGGCTTCGTCCTCAACCAGCTGGGGCCTGTGCCAAGCGAGGGGCCTGAGTGTGCTGGCAGCTGTCTGGCTGAATCAGAAAGGACTTCTTGGAATCGCTGGTGGTGGAGGTTAACGTGCGATGCTGGTCTCGGAAGAGGGGCAGGAGCCGGTACTTCCTGAGTGCTCACTGCTGCGTGGGCCGCTGGCCAGGCCAGTGCTGATGCGCTTTGCTTAGTGCAGGACCCGAGCCCTCCCGCCTGCGAGGGGCCAGAGTGGGGAGGCCAGGGCGGCTGGTCTCTGCAGCGGGCGGTGGGGCTGGCTGCCAGGCCTCACGCTGCCTCTCACCGACTTGGCCTCCTCCCTCCGTGGTGTGCGCGCGTTTCCCGAGCGTTAGACCGTGTCACGGACTGTGCTGGGGGCTGGGGTTGTGGGCCTTGAACGAAGAGCCAGCTCTTTCTCTAGCAAAACAGGTTTATTCAGGAATAACCACCAACTGCATTTGGGACACGCAATTTAACGGTGGAATCCAGAGGGCACAGGAGAGAATGTGCTTTCATGGAGGAAAGGGGAGCACAGGGTCGAGGAGAAGCTCCTCCTCCTCCCTGCTGGGGCGGACGAGTGGGAAGTCTTCCTGTTGGGGAGGGACAGCGTCCGCTCCCTGTCTGGTGCAGTTGTCCCTCAGCAGCAGGGTGGGAGCTGGCCCTCGGACTCCAGCAGGAATGTGGCTCCTGTTTGGTCACCCACGCAGGATGCAGCCCCAGGTGGGCAGGACTGCTCGGAGCAGCTCAGACCTGGTGGGGCCCGGCAGTGCGCAGGCGCGTCGGGGGCGGCTTCTGGCACAGGTCACGCCTGACCTGAGGCTGGGAGCATGTTCCGGGCAGGGGAGGCGGCTTGTGCCCACACACACAAGCCAGGAGGACTGGGCATGCTTCGTGATGTCACGTAGCGTCAGGTGGTTCTAGCCAGAGAGCGTGGGGTGGGCGGCAGAGGGGAGAAGTGGCAGGATCAGATCCCTGCAGCGCGTTGAGCCGCGGTGGAGAGTTAGGACGTGGCCCTGGGGAGGCGGCCTCCTGCCCGCTGTGTGTTGTCCAGCTCGCTGCTGCAGTTTCCGAGCCAGGTGGCACGGGGGCGGGGTGTCCCTGCTCGATGGAGGTGCCCTGCCAGGTTTGGGGTGGTGCCTGTGAGCAAAGGGTTGGAGTGGTGGTCAAGTTGTGGGGGTGAGCAGCGTGGCTGTGGGGGTGGGGGGGCTCCCCCTACCATGAGGACTTCCCGTTTGTGAGGGTGTCTGTGTGCAAGGCCAGGTTCCTCCCAGCCTGCCCTTTGTCTCCTCTCCAGGTGGCTTGCCCGTGTCTTCCTGGCCCCAGGCATGTGTTGATGGAACTGTGATTGGGGAAAGGTCATCCCTGTATTCATATTTTGCACATTGATTTGAGGACTGACCATCTGCACACCACCACCCCCGTAAGCAAAGTGGGGGCCCTGTTAGGCTCGGGAGGCTGCAGGGGCTACTGCAGCATTTTGTGGGAGCCTCTGAGTTGGAGACAAATATTGGTCGTGTCTTTGCTGGATTTGAATAATGTTGGTGGGAAGATGGCCAGACGTTTCCTCTGCTTGGGACAATGGTGGCCAAGAGGCTGCAGAGCTTGTTTGTTTAAAGACAGTCCTTGCTCTGAAGAGCTCTTCACCTGCTGGACAGGGCAGCTCCTTTCCAGGCTGCGGTCACCCCAGAGAATTGCTCTAGGGCCTGGTGTCTTGCTCGGCCTTCCTTCCAGCTTTGTGGGAGTTACCTCCACTTGGCAGAGAGGAGGGACCAGAGTTTTCAAAAGGGGCTCAGTGGCCAAGGTCATCCAGTGAGCTTGTGGCGCCCCTGTTGCGTTGCGTGGCTGGTCCCGGCACATGGTGGGCTCTGCCCTCCATAAGCTCCGTCCATCGGGCCAGCCACATGTGCCGCGCAGCTGGATCCTGCGTCTCTGTGAGCCGATGCGCCTGCTGCTGGCGCTCGCGGGCCTCTGCTGGGCTGCTGCCACCCATTTAGCCCCGGCAGTGCCAGGCCCGTCGCAGGCAGGCAGCCCATCCGCGGGTGGCAGCTCTTTGAGACCTGATGGCTCCCAGCCGAACTTGGGCGAGGAGGGCCCGCCAGCCTCCTGGGGGCTGAGCTCCCTGCCTTTGCTCAGGGCTGAGCACCTTCTGCAGGCTCCTGGGTCTGCGACGGGGAGTGAGACAGTCATCACTGGGGCGAGGAAGAGTTAACTTGGGAGGCGGCAGCGCAACACTGTCTTGTCCGCGGAGGCGGCCAAGCTAGAAGATTAGCAATTAATTTTTCATTATGAGCAAACTACTCTTCAGTTTCGCGGAACCAAACAGTCCTCCCACAGGGGGTGGGGGCTGCGGCAGGCGGCTTCTGCCTCGTGTAAGTTTTCAGACGCTGCTGTCTGTCTGCTCTTGGACGATAGCAGCCGTTTAGGTTTGTGAGTCTGTGTGGAAGACATTTAGACACAATTTTCTGTTCACTTTGCTCTTCCTGGCTTTTGCTTTTTCGGTATTGCTGAAGTTCACTGCAATTAGGTTCTGGGAGTGTCTTTTCTTTTGTTAGGGTTGTAGTTAGAAAGTGCAGTATCACTCATGTTTTATGATAGCTGAGTTGTAGCTGGCTGGTTTGAGAGTAGACTCCTTTAAGTCAAAGCTCACTTTTAAATTGACTTTTATTGGAAAATTGGATTTATTTGAAAAGAGTCACTGGTATTTCTTGTGATTTGGACATTTTTATTGTTTACTAGAGCTTAGCTATAGTGCCATAGATGGTCCAGCAGGGGTCACTACCCAGTTATCTAACCTTGAGTCTTAGGGTACAAAAACTTGCAGTAACAGATAATGTATTGGGTTGGCCAAAGAGTCGACATGGTTTTGGTTTCCATAAAATAAAAGACACATTTTTCATTTTCACCAGTAACTATTGATTTGGATGTTTTGAGTATGTCTGCTGTCTCCCACTATTGGCTTCTAGTGGGGAGAGGCCGGGGGCTGCGGAACGTCTTCCAGAGCACGAGACGGCCCCACAGCAGGGAGTTATGTGGCCGGAAGGTCGGCAGTACCGAGGCACTTCGCAAACCCCTCTGACATTTTCAATCAGTCACGGCCCCTTCTCCACACACTGCACAAAGCTTGTTTTGCGTTTCGGTTGCATTTTTACCTTGAAATAATAAAGCATAATACTCTGAAAATATTGCATATCTTCTTCCATCTTCAGTATTAAAATAGCTACACAAAAATTCACCAACTTTGATAAATTTTTTTAAAAATGCACGCTGATAAGACAGCTCTCACAATACAATCTAACAGAATTGGTTTGAACAAAGTTAAGGACAGCTAAGCGCTAGCAGGGCCATTGCAGGGGAATAAACCAAACGAACTTTTGGGCCAACCCAGTATTTTCTCGTTTTGTCCGCTTAAGCAGGCTAGGTTTTCGTTTTGACTTAACAGTGGGTACCTGTGAATATTTGGGGCGTGGTGGCCCGTAAGATCTCTGTTGCAAGTACTCAGCTCTGCCTTTTGTAGCCCAGAAGAGGGTGACCAGCCCTCCCTTTTGGCCTGGCGGTAGGACTTTCTGTGCTGAAACTGAGACAACCCGGGTCACAGTGAGGACCATTGGCTGTCCTTGTGGGAGTGCTGCCACCGACGGGTGGGCGGGTGAGGTGCCGTGTCCCCATCCCACGTGGTTTCTACACCAGGGGGCGTGCTGGCCCGGCTTGGTGCAGGGCTCGCCTGCCCACTCGGAGCCCCGCGCGCTCTTCCCTACAGCTGCGCTTTCCTCGGGGCTTTCCGCAAACCCAGGATCACGGCGCTCACTCTTTCCTTGTTTCCAGTCTGGGGGAATCTGGTCACGGGATGTGACCCGCATGCTCTATTGGGTGTCTGAGGCGTGGGCACACGGCTGTTCTGGTGGTATGGCTGTTGCACAGTGAGTCTTCCTGAGGGGCCTGGTGGTATCTGAGGAATTCCTAACTCTTGTGTGAAGAATTTAGAAGGAACCCTGGCTGCTGTGGCTCAGCGGATTGAGCGCCGGCCTGTGAGCTGGAAGGCGGCTGGTTCAACTCCCAGTCAGGGCACGTGCCGCCAGATCTCCAGTTGGGGGCGTGTGAGAGGCAACCGATGTATTTCTTGCACATCAAAGTTTCTCTCCCTCTCTTTCTTCCTTCCTCTCCCCCTAAAAGTAAGTAAATAAAATCTTTGAAAAAAGAGAAAGGCTTCAGAAGGCGGAGGCCCTCGCCAACGCGCTCCTGGGGCTGAGCAGCACTCACTGTGTCTTGCCCTCTTTCCGGCTCCTGAGTCCCCAGAGATGGGTGTTGCGGTCGTATCTGTTCCGTCCGATGGGTGTTTGTCGGGCAGGACAGTGTGGCAGGCACGAGGAGTGTGTCCCTGCGCTGCTGTGTTTGGGGCTTCGGGGCCAGCGCAGGTGGGCTGGGGACCCTTCTGGGAGGGAAGGCCGCCTTCCCGTGAGGTGGCAGGCTGCCTGAGCTGGGCTGGGGCACCCTGTTTCATCCCCTTGGGGGCTGGGCTGCTGCGGGGGCTGGGGTGGGGCCTGGCGCCCGCTGCCCGCGCAGGAGCAGAGACCAGACTTGTGCGGACCTCCCTGCAGCCCCTGCTCTGCGGTCACGCAGCCCCTCTGGGGGGGTGAGCCTGGTCTCTGCCCACTCCTGACTGAGGGCGGCATCGCGGACTCCTGTCCTCGCTGGTGAGCGGGGCCACGTCCTCCTGTGCCTCTTCATACGGGTGGGGCTGCTTTCTTCTCTGTCAGAGGCAGCCAGGGTCTGGAGCACTTGCGTGTGCTGACAAGCCTTGCCAAATTAATTTCATTTAATTATGTCCCAGGGCTAAGCTTGAATACACTTTGTGTTAAATTCACAGTTTTCCTCCTTTCTAAACGAAATGGACTTTGTGTCCTTGTTAAAATCTGATTAAAACTAAAATTGAGTTTTTTGAAGTCTGATTATTCCATGAAATGGAATTTCTAAACCTAATTACGGCTGGATTTGCATATACTTTTCAGCACCATTGAAAAGAAAGTTGAAGTGAATTTATGAATGACACCCTTTCCTGTCATTTCCTTGGGGGGTGCCGTTAGTGTGGGGGCCGAGGCCGGTGGGAGACAAGCTGCCTTTCTCCCTCCCTTCCTGCAGAGGGGTTGGTGGTGACTTCATTCCCTGGAGCGTTAGCTCCCGGGGAGTCCGAGCGCGGCTCCTCCTCGCTCTGCCCTTTGCTGCGCGGCCCGTGTAGTAGCCGTGGTTGCGGGGGAGCCTCGGACGCCGGGGCCGCCTCCCCGGGGCCTAAGCTCTGCCCTTTGAGGAGGAGGGTGGGCGAGGGGGCAGTGCTTGCTGCCTCTGGCGGCCTCCCATTGTGGCCCCAGATGTGGATTTATAATGGCTTAGCTACCTCCATCCTAACTCTGGATTACGTTGGTGTTGTTACAAGTGAAAACAGACCCCCTCTTTTTAACCACCTGGAAATAAACGGGGTTTTCAGAGGAAACACTTCCAGGAAGGATGGCACTCCGTGTTGTACCTGGATTCACGCTGTCTGTTCTGTGTCCCTCATGAGCCCCGCGTGGAGGCCTCCGTCCGTTTCTGCTGCATGGGCCTCTCCACAGAGCCTCGCGCGACCTGGCAGCGGCTTTTTCAGAGTTGGCAGGTGGCAGAGGCAGCAAGTTGGACGCCCGTGTGTGAGAGCGGACCCCGTCCCGGGCAGCCTCTGTTTGCCTTCCCCGCTTCGGCGGTTCCGTGGGTGCGCAGCGGTGCCTCTGTGGCCCCCAGGGCCCTTCCCTGGGGACCAGGGATGTCCAGGGTCTTCTCAGGTGTGTCATCATTTCCTGTCCACGTGCCTGCTTTGGGGAGGGGGCTCCTCAGGGTCCTCGGCCCTCCTCACTTTGGGTTGTTTGCCAGAGCTGTGTGTGTTCCCGACAGAGGCTGCGGGCTGCGTGGTGGGCGTCTGCACCCCGTGCGCGGCTTGCCGCTTCGTCTTCAGCAGTGTCTTCTGGAAAGTAAGAGCTTCTGATTTAAGCCTGCTGTGTCGGTTCCTTCCTTTTGTGACTTGTGCTTCTTGTGTGTGCCTGACTCGGCCGTTTAGAGACTTCCTGGGTGACCTGCGTTTGTGTTCGTTTCTGGGTGTGGGGTGGCGCTAGCTGAGTCACCTAAAATCTTTTTGCGCAGGATGCCTTCTGGTGGTCGAAGCCCCGGGGGCCGCCGCGTCCCGTTGGGTTTGCCGAGCTGCTTCCCGTGTGTGCGACTTTGCTCCTCGCCCTGCACGGTGTGCGCGGGGCCCTGCGTGCTGGTCCCTGCAGGACGTGCTGTGGAAACGCACTCACTCGCCCCGCGGGCCGTGCAGCGGCGCCTCCTTCTGGTGTTAACGTGCGGTTCCCCAGTGATGGCTGGAGTCCTCCTGGGCCCCTGGCTTCATGTCTGTTCTCTGGAAAGTGTCTGTTCTGAGTGCTTTGCAGTTTCATGGGTTCTTTTCTTTTTCTTATCGACTTTCATGAACTCTTCATAGATTGTGGATGCGTGACCTTTATCAAGTATATATCTTGCCAATACTTTCATGATTTTATAATTGGCTTTGCGTTTTCTTAATTAAAAATCAATTGTTGAAATGTAGTTCACATTCCATAGGATTGACTATTTTAAAGAATATAATTCAGTGCTTCTTAGTATGTTCCCAAGACTGCACCTGTAGTGCCTCCGATTTGAGAGGATTTTCTGACCCCGGAAGGGCCCTGTCCCTGCCCGCCGACCCTGGCCGTTCCTGTCCCTCACCCGTCTCTGCGGCCACTGGCCTCCGTCCTTTCAGGGTGGGTTTGCTGCTCTGCATATTTCGTGCAGATGCAGTCACACTCCCTGGAGCCCTCGTGTCTGGCTCTGTCCCTAAACATGGCCTTTCAAGGTTCCTTGAGCTGTAGCCTGGCTCTGCACTTTATTCCTCCTGGGGCGGATAGGAGGGCACGGGGTGCACGGACCACACCTCGCTTGTCCATGCGTCAGCTGATCGACATCGGCGTGTTCCCAGTCATGGCTGCTGTCAGTCAAGCTGCTGTGCACACTCACGTGCGGGCTTTTGTGTGCACATGTGTTTTCAGCTCTCTCGGGTAAAAACCTGGAATCGCTGGGTCGTAGGGTGACTCCTCATGTAACGTGTTGAGGAACTGTGGTCCGTCTGGCACAGTGGCTGCGTCATCCCCCCCCCCATGCCCCCCGAGTGTGCAGGGTGCCCCTTTCTTCACCTGTGGCTGTGTAGTAGCACGTCACTGTCTTCACGTTTGTATTTGCTGCAGCTGAGCTCACGGAGTGAGTGACGCACACGAAGCTGCAGACAGGACAGAGTCAGCTCGGAGAGGCCTCCCAGCACAGGAGCCGCAGCAGGACGAGCAGCAGCGGTGGCGGCGGACCGTGGGGCGGGCAGAGGCCTTGGTTTCCAGGGTGGCCACGTGATGTCATTTGAAATGTCTGGTTTTCAGCAACAAGTATGAGCGACTCAAAGAAACAGGAAGTGTGCGTCCTGCGCAGGGGAAATGGGAACAAAGGACACTGAGAGGGACATGAGCGAAGGGACCGGACAGAGATTCTGCAGGCGAGACGTCTGGCCGCTGAGACGGGCATTCACCGCAGAGCCCGGCAGCAGCGTGGAGCCAGCAGCGTGGAGCCGGCGGCGGGAGACCCAGAGCCCGGAGGTGGCCCCGGGCTAGTGGCGGGGGGGGGGGGGGGGGTCGCCTGGGGAGGGCAGGCGGTCCTGCCCCTCTGCTCCGCCCCGCTCTGGGGTCCCACCCAGGGCGGCAGTGCCCGTGAAGGCAGCAAAGGACATCCCACCGGGGAGGAGGAGGTCAGGCCACCTCCGTTCCCAGACGACGGCACTGTGTGTTCAGAAATGAACAAACACACACAGAGTTCCAGGACGTGGGGACAGGATCCGAAAGATCAGCGATCAGTCCGGTGAGAAGGGCTGTGCTGCCTCTCAGACTCTACCTTTCCGTCTCGTTCTGCCTCCCACGGAAGCATCCTGGTTCCCTCGTCTTCGGGCAGTTCTTTCAAAACCTCCTTAGACCTTTCACGTCGTGAAGTATCATCCCTAAGTTAACCATGGCCGTGAAGTTTTAGTGGTGGTTTTTCAAGAACTCACACCCTGGGGTACGTTTATTAGAGAGAGACAGCGAGGAAGAAACATCTGTGTGAGAGAGAAGCATCGGTCGGTTGCCTCTGGTATGTGCCGCGACCGGGGACCACACACACCTGCAGCCTCCTGGTGCCCGGCCTGGGCCTCACGGTGTGTTTTGGTTTTGATGAAATGCAGGTTATCAGTTTTTTTTCATTTATGGTTAGTTGGCTTTGTGCTTTAAGGACTCCTCTCCCAATTCAGGGTTGCAAATTAATTTTCCTATCTTTTCTTCTGGAAGCTTTCTATCTTAATTTTTTATGTACAGCTTTATAATCCATCCCATGTTTAACCTGAGGCTGGAGTCCAAGTTTCATTTTTTAAAATCTCTACTTTGATCAAGTTTTCTCACTGCTTTTGGAAAAGTCCCTCTTTTCCCTTTGAACGTTTTTGTCACTGTTGTCAAACAAATGCAGTGCGTGCGTGTGGTCTGTTCTGGACTCCGTCTTAGTCCCGTGGTGTGTCTCTCCTTACGCTGCAGTTTCGTAGGAAGCCTTGACTCTGGCATTTCTAGTCTAAACTTGTTTTACTAAGGTTGTTTAGCTGTGAAAGGCTCTCCTGCTTCTCTATACTAGGTATTTTAGAAATAGATCATCAGTAGCTACAGGAAAACTGTTGTGCTTTTCACTGGTTTTTGCCGTGAATTCATAGGTCAGGTGGGAGAGAACTGGCAGCTTAGCAACACTGACCCTCCCAGTCATGGCGCGTCTCCTCGTTTCGTTTTAATGCCGTGATGCTTCGTCGTCCTAGATGTGGTGGTTTCCGGTTGTTTAACTATGGATCCACCAGTGGTGTCAAGTGTTTTAGTTAACTCATCACTTAGTGAGGGAGCCGGCGCAGAGGGGAGTGTAGGCGCCGGGTGCTGACCGCCGGTGCCCGACCGGACCAGCCGTCGGTGCCAGAGAGCGGCGAAGCTGCCTTCCGAAGCGGGGGGTCTCTGCGGTTGTGCGCACGGGGCGTGGGCACGACTCTCAGTTTTCTCCTCCATCCCTGCAGCTGGTAGACGAGGTTACGGGTGATGGCGGTTGGGTGTTACCTTGACGGGTGAGCCGGACCAGACGCCGCGGCATCTGTTTTTCGCTCATTTACGTCCTTCACTTGCCTCCCTCTCTGATCATCACAATCTCAAAGGCAGACGTTTCTAGGACTCCTGGGCTGTGGAGGACGGCAGGGTGAGGTCCTGCTCGGCCAGGAGCAGGGGTGGAGCCACATACAGTGAGGGAGGGGCTCATAAGGGCAGAGACCCTGCGGGGGTTGGGGAGGGTGGAGGCTGAAGCCTGGCATGGGAAACTGGGCGTGTACTGTAGAGTCACTGATGGACTTGACCCCCGGGAACTGATTGGGGGAGGGAAAGGCTCAAACCCACTTGACTTACACCGCGGCGCCTTCCTGAAGTCTAGGTCCTGTGGGGTCACACAGCAGGAGCAGCAACGAGTGACGCTGAGAAGAGTGGGGGGCAGGTCGGCTTAAAGAGCAGGCAGAGCCCAGGCCCCTTCCGACCTGGTGTGGGGGGGCTGGCTGCCTGCCCCCACCTAGCAGCAGGCTGGCACTTCCTCAGCAGACTGTGAGGCCAACTGTCTGCTTTTGAGGGTGGGGTGCCCTGCAGAAAATGGGGATCAAGTGAGCGCGTGTGTAACTGGTGCCAAGATGTCCAGCCTTCGCACCGCACTCTGCCCGAGTCTTGGCAGGGCGACTGCCGTCCCCTAAGCTGGAGCCCAGTAGGCCTCTCTGCGTCCTGTGACCAGCTCAGGAAGAGACAGGACGGCACCGAGGTTGGAGTGTCCCAGCTCCTCCCGTGAAATCTCACAGTGCACAGCCCAGGCCTTCGCTGAGAGTCTCTAATGGACCAGGCGGAGACCAAAACAAGCGAGTGGGTCAGAGCAGTGTTGGAGAAGTGCGACATGCAGAGGGCACTTCCTGAGAAAACCTCAGGGATGCCCTCGAGAAGAGGGGGCCTGTAACCTGCAGGGGGCAGCGGCTGCAGGAGCTCTTTCGGGATGGGGTGGGCATGGGGTCTCAGGGGCTGCGCCTGGCGTCATTTCTGACGAGCCCTCCTGGAAAGTGAACCTAGATGACAGATCAAACAGGAAGTTGTGAAACACGAGGCTGCATCCGTGTGCAGCACATGCAAACACGAGGGCCGTCACAAGCACGCAGTCAGTGGGGGGAGGAGTTATAGGGCATGACTCAGAGCATCCCCCAGGACTGAAGACGTGCTCTTCTAGACTGCAGGGGGATGCGACCCCTCCACGGGGCTCGTGGCTGTCGGGTCTTGGGATGTTCAGGGACGTGAGGGCTCCCAGCTCCTGGCAGCTGTGCTGGGGCCAGCAGAGGGCCGTGCGCTCAGCTTCGCAGGAGCCTCTGCCCGGCCTAGAATTCTCTACCCCGTTGGGCCAGCAGGTCCGGGAGGGCCGACAGGATCTGCAGGGTCTCTGGAAATGTGTCTTCCTCGTCTCCTTTTCCAGGCAGTGGCTGGAGGATGCCTTTGACTAAAGCAGAGAGGGTTGCTCGGGGAGGAAGAAGGATTCGGCTGCAGGGCACCAGGTGTTGGCCTGAGGTGACCTTGTGCACCGGGCGGAGGGTCCTGGCCCCATGGCAGGAAGGCGAGCAGGCGGCCTGGAAGGAGGAGCGTCCCCCCAGCCTTGGGGCCCAGAGCCACGGCCAAGAGCAGGGTAGTCAGAGCACCGCCGAAGTCGCCCTTGGACCTGGGGTGAATCTCCACCGCCCACTGGGTTCATGAGCCCACGCCAGCCCATCTGCTGCCCGGGGAGACGCCTCCTTCACTGGTTACCTTCCACCTCGTGGGACCCGCGGGTCGTTTCACGCTCTGGACTAATGTGGGCCCTTCCCGTGTCACCGTGGCCACGTAGCTGCCATTGACCCTGGGTAACAGGAGGCACTGCCGGCTCCTGGGATTCCAGCTCCGCGTCCCAGCCCTGCCTCCCACGGCTCTGGGCTGCTGTCTCCAGCCTGCGGGGTGACCCGCTCTGTTCAGGGTTGAGGTGAGGTCTGTTCCTGGGGGCCTGTCTGCCGCAAGGCCTCCTCATGAGGCCACCTGGGCCGGAGGATGATGCGCGCACCTGGCGGAGGCCCCCGGGGTCCCCCTTGTGTTGCGGACACAGCTGTCGGGGACGGGCCCAGCATTGGTGCCTTCGCTCCCTTGGAAGCTGACTGTGGTGCCCACGTGCGACCAGGCCCTCTGCTCCCCGCTCAAGTAGCGAGCTCCTGGCTCAAGTTGTGTTTGGGGCCGTTCACCAGCCGCCCTTGGGAATGTTGGAAGCGCTGGGAAGACTGACTCTTCCAAAGAGTGAGGGAACGCGGAGAAAATTACGGCATTTGTTTGAAAGGTTCTGAGAGCTTTTTTTAGCTCACATGGTTCAAAGAGTACTTCTTGTTAATCAGGAGAATATTCTAGCACCCTGGGGTGGTCACTCGGCCTAATTGGAACCCAGGCTGCTTTGAAGTCCTTTTAATCCTGCCTGAGCTGGTAGAAGGAATTTGAAGGCAGCAACTGTAAATCTGAAGTTCCTTCATTTTATTTACATGTGTCTGGGGACCCATGTGATTCGTTTCCCTGAAGCAGTTAAGCCGAGGTGCTGGCTGGTGGACAGCGGGTGCAAGCTGGCCCTCATTAGGCCGGGGTGGACACCGGTCCCTGGCAGAGCCACTGGCCGGGCCGAGTCAGGGCTGCAGTGGCTCCGGGGTCGGTCCCTGGGTGGGCGCCAGTGATCACGGGTTCCACACGTGGGAGAGCTCGTGGCTGCCCCGACCTTGGGACCCCACCTGTCCTGACGGAGGCCATCCCGGTGTGGACCCCAGGGCCTCTTCTCCCACAGAGGGGGGCGGGGCTCTCCAGCCACAGGCATCACTGACCGGAGGCTGAGCTGGTCAGCGCAGGCTTGTCTTTCTGAGCGGGCCTGTGGGCATGTGTGCCGCCAGGGAGCCTGGGCCTGCCGCCGCTGGCCCTCACCTGACCGCAGGGGCTCCCAGTGGCCGGCCTGTGGCCCGGCCTCGCCTCCTCCCTCCTCCGGGACGGGCTCACTGCCCTACAGGCCCCTGGCCGCCTCCCCGCCCCGGGGACGGCCTCAGCCTTGCTCTCCTGCAGGGGCTCGGAGAGGTGCCTGCAGCACAGCAGGTGCCGGCGTCCTGACTGCTGACTTCTCAAAGGTTTGAAACGTGTTCTGCGAAGGGAAGTATGTCCTTAAAGAGCACAGGCAGCCCTTGCGTCTCCTGGGCCCCCTCCTCAAGTTGAGGAAGACAGTTCCTCAGAAAGCCCGTGGGCCTCCCCGGCGCCACCCCACGGCCCCACCTCCAGAGCCACGCGCCCGCCTCCACGTCCGTGTTTGTAGCCGACTCGCTGTGGCGGTGAGGCCGCGCCCGGGAGGAGCTGAGGTCCGCCTGCCTCCTGCCAGCTCCCCGTCTTCCTGTCGTTACATAACTTAATTAAATGCTACAGAAGCTGATGGAAAGTAAGTGCGGGAGGAAGCAGTGTTTCTGTGAGAACCAAGTTCAGTGCTTTCGAAAGTCTCAAAGGGAAATTGCCGGAAGATTGCTGTTGAATAAAAAACTGGCTGTAGAAGATGGGGAGAGAAAGTCGTAATGTTTTAAAGAAACCGAGCTAAAATCACGCATAATGTTTCGTGGTTTATGCGAAAGATATAAGATGAAACTCAAGTTAGGGGACTCATAAAAGTTTGGGGAATGGTTGGTTTGTAATATTTTAAGTTAAAATGTTTGATGTATAAACGTTTTATTTCCTGCTTCAGCCAACTTTTGGGATCAGTTACTAGCCTTGATTATGCTACGTTGGAAGCCTTTGACTAGTATGCATTTGCCCCGTTTGTAACGTGAGTTATTCTTATTGTAACATGCAGTGCGCCACCATGGAGGACTGACCCGTGATTGTGTTGCTGTGAACGGTTCTAGGTGGACTTTTATGCGTTGACTCCTTGTGAAATAATTGTTTTGTTCTTAGAGAATGTTTGTATGGCACTTGAGTCTGCACTGTAAGTTTGTAATGTTAAGCTTTAAAAAATTATTTTCTGAATAGGTATTACATTTCCTCGGTACAAATAGTAAAGCTTTTTAAAAAGGTGTAGTGACAGGTCTCCCACCGCCTCTGACAGAAGCCCCAGGTTTGCTCTGGTTGACTCTCCTGGGCGTTGGTGCGCACGGGGAAGCCAGCGCAGTTGTACCTGCTTCCTCTCCGTCTCCTCTGCAGAGACAGCGGCGTGGCGCGCTCCCATGAAGGGGCCATTTCCCGTCCCACACAGACACCCTGCGTGCGTGGGGCTGCGCTTATCCGACCAGCAGCGCAGAGGTGCCGGCCGGCTGCTGTCCTGGGAGGCGCCACGGCTCGTGTCTGCTTGGGGCGTTGCTGGGAGCCTGCTGCAGTGCCAGGGTCCCAGGTCACGGACAGGGAAGAAGCGGGGCAGGCCCACAGGGGGCATGGGGCGTGCGTTCTGGCTGATGCAGAGAGCGCGCAGCTGTTAACGAGCAAATGGGTGAACCAGATAGTGTCAGAGATGCGGTACGTGCTGCGAGGGAAACCAGCGCGGGGCCGAGGGGCGGATTGGGGTGAGGGAGGGAGGTGCTGGGCAGACCCCGGCGCACACTCGGGGGGCCCTGGCGCAGAGGCCTGGGGGAGCTGATGAGGGGACAGGCCGGAGAGGCCGGGCGGGTCCGCGAGGAGAGCTGGGCCGAGGCCCCGAGCCGGGTGTGAGCCCAGGTGGCCAGCCGGCCTCGGCCTCACGGGCTCTGACTGGGCGTTGGGATGGGACGCTCTGAAGACTGACAACAGAGGCGTGTGCTCTGAGCTCCACTGTGAAGTGTTCGCTGTGGGTGCATGTGGTGAGCAGGTTCCTGGAGGGAAGTACGGCCTCGGGGGGCTGGTCAGGAGGCCGTCGTGCGGGTCCAGGGTGGGGGCGGCCTGGGTTCTGGTGTCCTGGTGAGCTGGCGCGGCCGAGCTGCGGGAGGGTCTGGTTGGAGGCCGGGTCTGACAGGGTTGCTGGCAGATTCAAGCGGGTGTGGGGGAAGCTCTGGGAATGTGTTAGCTCTTGCCTGGACCCCGGCGGGCAGGGCAGTGGCTGCGTCTCCTGGGGGGGTGGGCAACGGGGGGGCAGGCTTTGGAGGGTGCACAGGAGTGCGGTGTTGGGTGTGTGAGTTCCAGGTCCGGCTTAGAGGGGGTGTCGAGCAGCAGACGATGACTCTGGAACTCAGAGTCCGGGGTCCTGCGCGCGTGCGGCTTGTGTTTGAAGCTGGGGACCCTCATGGCTGCATACGGCCCCGGGTTAGGTGGGAGGTCCTCCAGATGTAGAGGCCAGCGGAGGAGATGAGAAGGAAGCCAGGTCCAGCGCGTCCTGGGAGTGACCAGGAAAGCGGGGGGGACAGAGCCGTCACTGAGATGCTGCAAGGAACCCTGTGTCGTTGAGGCCGACCCCCTGGACCTGGCTGTTGCTGTCTCGTTCATCTTAGAAACCGGAGTTCTGGATGTCATCTTCTAGACCCCTCAAAACAGGCACTTCGGCTTCAGCAAGAGTCCTGGCCTCTGCTGTTAGTAGCCTCCAAATAGCTGCTGCCAGGCCTGGAACTGCCTTTCCCCCAAAATACCCCCGTGGGCCGGCTCCCCCGGGCCCTCGCCGTTGTGCGCGCAGCTGAGACTGAGCCAAAATGCAGCTGCAGAGGGAACAAAGAGGCTTCTTCCCCTTTCGAAGCCCACCAGTTAGCGTTGAAAGGCTCTGCAGCTGAAGCCAGAGTTTTGAACAGCAGATGTCACAGCTTGGGCTGCAGTGGGAACTGTCACTCTCCTGTCACCTCTGAGTTGGAGGGTCCTGCGGCCTCTGAAGGCCTCCTGCTTGTTGGCCGTGCGTGTTTCAGGCGGGTGGAGATCTTCCTGCGGGAGTGCCTGCGCTGTGCGGGGCTGTGAGGGTCCCGCAGCCCCCGGGGCCCCTTGGTACACATCCCTGAGGGACTCTGCCCACACGTGGGGGCGGGAGGGCTCTTCCTGCCGGCTGGAGGGGGTTGCCTCTGGTCCTCGCTTCCATGGGAGGTGAAGGCTGCAGCTGTTCACTGACGTCCGCACCTGGCGCTCCCAGCAGGAGGGGCAGCGGCTGTGGCTCCCGCCCGAAGTGCCTACCAGTCCCCTGTCCAGGGCCCCCTGGCGGGCCCCCGTCCTTCCCAGAGCTGGGAGCAGGGACTGAGACGGCTGCCCTGGTGCGGCTTTACAGCGCCACACTGCCCCTGCGGGCGCTGGTGCCGCTTCCGCGGGGCTGGAAGGCGAGGGTGACGGGGACACTGAAGAGCCCCGAGCTGGCCCTCGTGCCGGGTTCGGTGGGTGTCTCTGCTCTCCAGACAGCACTTCTCAGCCCCTGCGTGGCGGCCCTGTTCCCCCAGGTGGAACAGCACCGAGGCTTCTACAAGTCATGTACCGACGGCACGGAGGCCATGGCGGGTCGTGGCGTGACGTGGGCCGGGGGAGAGGGCGGTACCTGCTGTGCTCCCAGGGCCACAGTGCTGAGTGTGTGTCCTTGACCCGCAGGGCCCCGGAGGACCTCTCCAGGTTCATCGTGGAGCTGCAGCAGCGGGAGCTGGCCCTGAAGGACAGGAACAGCTCCATCACCAGCAGGTGGGTCCGGCGGCAGCGCAGGCGGGTCGCTGGGTATGGGCCCTGGCGCAGCCCAGGAACAGCGGTGCACACGCCACTGTCTGGTCAGCCTGGGCGGGCCCCCCGTCTGACCCGGGGGCCGTGAGGCTCAGCTCAGGTGGCATGGCATGCCAGTCACCACTGCCTTCCTGGGGGGCACCTCGTCTCTGCGGTGATGTGGGCTCTGGTGGGGAAGGGTGGCCTGGGGTCCAGCGCCTGTGCGTGTGTGGCCTTGGGCACGCAGGAAGGTCCCAGAGCCTCACGGGGCCTCCAGGATGCCGCCTTGGCTGCGGGCGGCCTGCAGCTTTCAAGCGTGGGGTGGGCTTCCTTCTTGAGCAGCTGGTCCAGAGGCGGGGGCTGTGGGCAGCCCTCTCCTCCCAACACCCCACGCACATGTGTCCCCGGCACCCCATCCCCTGCCTCTGACACTGCTGGTCCTCACACTGACTTCTGAGTCAGCGCTGACCCATGCGGCTGGCCCAGCTTGGACTCCGATCGCAAGTGTCAGGTCCCTAGGTCACCCACACTTCTGAGTACAGATTCAGGGGTTCCCTCTTCCTCTATCACATTTAATAATCTCCTCAGACCCCTCATAGAACCCAGGGGAGGGCGCTGCGCACGGTCACTGGTGGGCTCCAGGGGCTGCAGCGCAGAGCAGCAGGTGGGAGAGGCTGGGCTGGGTGTGGGGGCGGGCCCGCGGGCTCCTGGGCCACGCCCCCCCCGCCTGGCCTTGTGGGGTTCACAGGCTTTACGCGCGTCCTGCTTGCTCAGGTCTCTGGCTCCTCTCCCCTCCCTGCCGGGGAGCGTGGAGCTGCCTGGGGGCCCACCCAGAGCCACCTGATAGCATGAAGTCAGGTGTGGGTGAAAGGGTGACAGAAGATGTTCCTGGGCCCTGGGAAGTCCCCAGGGTGTCAGGAGCTCTTCCAGAAATGGCACAGACCAAACGCAGCTGTCCCCCTTCATCCTTCAGGAGGTGTTCCGAGTGGGGCCCTGAAACCCGGGTGGGCTGAGCTGCAGAGCTACCGTGTTCTGTACGTGCAGGCCTGTGATAAAGCTTAATTTATGAGTCAGGCACAGTGAGAGAGGAAGTAACAAATAATGAAACAGCGCAGGGGTGGCAACGCATGGTCGTGAAAGTTAAGTAAAATTAGGGTCACTTGAACACAGGCAGTTTGACCCTGCGACAGGGTCATCTCGGTCTCCCCAGCGGCCCGTCAGGCCCCAGCAGGCGGGCGCCATCAGTAGTGAATGGGGGGGAGGGGCACTGGTGCTTCCGTCCTTCTCTGTGCAGTGTGTCATTCACCCACGCCTGCCAGCCACCCGCCCTCCATCCGCGTTATGTCCTGTGTGCCGGACGTGGCAGCCATGGAGGTGGCTGAGGCAGCCCCTCGGTTCCCTGACGGCTGGCCTGGCGCCCACCCCGGCTCCTGCCAGTGTGGTGTCCTGAGCAGGCGGACGATGGTGGTGGTGGTGGGACGCCTGCTCTCAGCAGTGCTGGTTTCTCCTGAACCAGTGCTGCTCGGGGCTGGGCAGGCCCTGGGGACGGGCTCGGCGAATGCGCTTGCGCACACACATGCACATGCTCACACATGCACGTGCACACACACACGCACACGCGCGCACACACACGAGTGCACGCTCACTCACCGCTGTGGGAGAAGGAGGAAGCATAAGGCCATTTGTTTGGGGGCAGAGATGTTATGTTCTGGCTAGAAAGTCGCCAGAAAATGTTTCTTAGAAGAAGTGCCTCTTCAGTCAGGCATGGCCAGGATAGCGGGGGACAGCAGAAGCAGAGGCACGGAGGACCCGGGGGCGGGTGCCTGCGAGAGGGTGGCGCTCGCTCCAGCGTGTGCACCCTGCCGGCCCGCGGCTGGCGCGTGTCTGTCCGCGGAAGGACGCCCTCGGCTGTGGTCTCCTCGGCCCCGCGGCGGCCGCTGCTCCTGTCCCTGACTGACGCTCTGGCGGGCGTGCCGTGTGTCTGCTGGGGTGCGGGATGCCTCGCTGCCCGAGGCAGATGGGTGACCTGCGGCAGGATGCGAGTCTGCCGGGGCGCCGGCTCTGCCCAGGGTTGGGCTCCCTGCAGGGGCTTCGCGTACCTGCCTGTGGACGAGGGGGTCACGAGTGTCTGCCTCCTCAGGCTGTGGTCGCGCAGCCCTGAGCCCGGGCCCCGGCCCAGCAGCTGCGGCTCGCTCTTAGTCCGGTCTGTTCCGTAGAAGCTGCAGGAGGGCGCGCAGGATCCAGTGGGCTTGCCGCCCGCGCCTGGGGCCTGGCACACGCGTGCTGGCACAGGCTTCTCCGGAAGTCAGGGTTTGTCTCCCTCCCTCCTTGGTGACACGGGGACCTGCAGCTGATGCCCCGGAGCTCTCTTGAGGGGACACGGGGAAGCAGGCTTTCTGAGTGAGGTCCGCGTGCGGTGGCGGGGCTGAGCCGGCAGGCCTGCGTCGTCCTGTCTGGGCCCACACAGAGCTGCTGCGCGCCCACGGGGTCCTGCAGCCGGGGCCCCTGGCCGCCTGCCCCAGTGTACCCTCCACGCGGGTTCTCACACTTGCTTCCTTCTTGCTTGGACATTAGGCTGGAAAAGGGAAGCCAGCAGCCCGGTGGCCGCGGTGGCCGCGCGGAGGGACCCTGGGCCTCGCTGGGCCGTCTGTCGGGCCTGCAGTGCCGCCCTCGGACGTGAGATGGCGCCGGAGCCCTTGCGGCCACTGCTGCTCAGCCCTCAGCTCCTCCTCCGTGGCCTCCCAGGGGAGCGCTGTCCCCAAGCCTGTAAATTTGGTGGGCAGTAGAGAGCAGCAGGGTGGGGTGTGGGGGAAGGCATGAGGACCGTGATTGAGGGAACGGGCGAGTGGCTGCTTTGCCAGAGGCTTCCCTGGGAATTGCTGTCTCTTCCCTTCCCCCCTCCTCGCCTCAGGCAGTGGTTTATGGCTCCCCCAGAAACCCTCCCAGCACGGCCCCCACACCTACCGCTTCGGGTGGGCATAGACCTTCCACACCGTGTGGCCCTGGGACCTGTTTGAGTCGCTCTCGTTTTCTAGACTAACTGTCTGGCTTTCGTCCCTGAGACAAAGTCCCTGTCACCACTAAGAGAGAATCCAGGCCCCCTGGGGCTCAGTGCAAAGTCTGGGCTCAGCATCCGCACCTGGCAGTGCCTGTGCGGTCACCGGGGTGGTGTCGATGGGCAGATGGGCATGGGGAGCCCTTCCCGGGCCGGGGGTGTGTCCCGTGAAGACAGCAACTGGTGGCTCCGGCGCTTCTCCCTGGCTCGTGTGGAGTGGAAATAAGACGCGAGTGGACAGACGTCTCTACCCCTGGCACTTGGGTGTTTTTATTTCCAAAGGTAACCTCACAGTGCGGCGTCCGCGGTAGGGTGGGGACTCAGTCGGGACTCGGTCGGCTCTCCGCCGTGTGGTTTCCCCAGGACTGTCTGGATGGCCACTCAGCACCGCCCTTGTCCAGTTCCCTGACCTGAGGACCCCGTGTTGACCCTCAGATGTGGGCTCTGGCTCAGTGTGCCTGGAGCAGGGACGGAGGGTGTGCATCTCCAGCAGGCTCCCAGGTGACGCTGCTGGTCCGGGATCCCCGTGTGAACAGTAGGAAACCAGCCCCTCTGTTGGCCTCACTCCCCGGAGGGCGGGCGCAGGGTCCTCGCTGAGAGGACTGGCTTTGCGTCGGGGGTACAGGCCTCGCGGTGTCGAGGCCTCGCTCCGGTGCACACGCTCCTGGCACTGTGGCCCTGGAGGGGCCTGTGTGGCCCAGCACAGCCCTGCCACTGCCAGCTTCCAGCTGAGGGCTGTGGCTGATACCTGGGCCCTTCGCTGCATGGGCAGACCAGGAAGTTCCAGGCCTCTGCATGGGACTGTGCCCCTGACCCAGCACCTGTCCCTGCGCTTGATGCTCTGGAGCCTGCTGGCCTGCTGTCACCTGGGGACACAGCGCATCCCTGCTGGGCTCTCTCGGCCCTGGCCGGGCACAGAGGGACTCGGCTCTCCCTCCTGTGCCCAGGGAGGGCAGGTGGCCCGGGTCTGAGGTGGCGCTGGTAGGGACACTAGATTGGTCCCAGTGGCTCTGGAGGTGGCAGCAGGCAGGCTCCCTGGACTAGCCTCCGAGGGGCAAGGGCCAGCAGCAGGCTGAGCTCCTCGGACTCACTACAGCACCCCCAGCTCCTCCACCTGCAGCTCCCGGGGTCTCTTTCCAGCACAACAAGCTGCCATTAATATTTCACACCCAGACTGGTTTCCTGCATGTTTTGCATTTCCATATTTAAAGCGGCATCTGCATATTCATAGGCCTTGTAAATAAGGTTTATTGTTAAGGGATGTGGAAGTGGGTAAAATCGAAACTCCCCCTTTTATTCAGGCACTGGAAAAAACTCATTCCCCAAATGACACCGGTTTCTAAGCAGTTAGTTCTGTGGCAGTTGCTCTAGGAAAATTGCTGCGGAAGCCAGCGTGTTCCAGGGCTCATTAGCCGTCCCCTTGTTCCCTCAGCGTGTGGACACTGGGCAGGGGACCCAGTCTGCATCTGGTCTGGAGCCTGTCACTCTTCTGGGCTTCTCCTGGCTGGGACCCTGACACCTACCGTGCCCTGGGGACACGTCCCCATTCCCCTCCTGGTGGCAGATCTGAGGTGAACAAGACTGGCTCTGGAGGTGGCTGGGCTTTTACCCAGGTCTGCCAGGTGGCTTCTTATGGGTGACTCCAGGCTGTCCCTGGGGGTTGGCTGGACTCGCTTCCCTCCCTTCTTACTGTATCAGAAGGGTTGGTCACTAGGCCGCCGCCCCCTCTGCGGTCCTGCACGTGTGGTGGCCCGGTGCCAGGAGAGAGCCCACCTCCAGCCAGACAGCAGCTGTGGGGCCGCAGGGTATGGGTCCTGAGCCCGGCACAGCTCACTTCAGTCTCGGCCACGTGACCGAGGAGCCTGGACCACTTGCTCCTGCGCGGGGGAGCAGCTCTGTCTGGGCTGGGCCTCTGCGAACTCCTTCCACACAGGCGAGGGTGCAGACATGTCAAGGGGCCAGAGATTCGGAGACCAGCCATAGGATTCTTTCACTGTGGCCTTCATTTGGCAAGAAACACTCAGGGCTTCTTCACTTGTGTGTGTGTCCAAACGTTAAGGGCGTCTAGGTTCTGACACCGCCGTGGCCCCATGTCCGACAAGTCAGGCCTCTCTCCTTGATGACGCTTAAGCTCCCTGACGACTTCGTGTGAACTTCAGAAGCCCTGGGCCAGGGAGCCCCTGCTTGGCTGTGAGCCCAGTGCTGCTGGCGGTGGGCAGTGCACCTGCGGCTCCCGACACACGCGTGCAGGAGGCAGCGCTCAGCCAGTCTCGGGACCCTGCCCTGCCCCGTTGTCAGCATCTACACCGCGGGCGGCTCCCTCCCTCGGTGGCCCCCGCCCCATAGCCCAGCAGCTGCCGGGGACGTGGGGCAGAGCTGAGGTGGCAGAGCCTCTTCTCTGGGGACTCGGGCCCGTGGCCTCAGTGTCTGTTGAGCGCCTTCCGCCCAGGTCAGCTTGTGTGAGGACAGGGCTCCGGAGGCCTCTCTTGGCAGCAGGGTTCGCCGTGGCTGGGGCGACTCGGTCCTGAAAAGCTGGAGAAGACAGTATGGGAACGAAGAAGCGCCTGTGGGTCATCCGCCCTAACCCTTGCACTCACGCTGTACGAGAGGCACTCGTTCCTCCTCTGACAGCCAGGGGCTCCCCGCGGTCACGCGGTTTCTTCCTGTTGGCGTCTGGACGCGAACTTGATGTGTCTGTCTCCAAACCCGTGGCCCCCGCCCCAGGCACTTGCTGGGGCCGCTTTGTCCCCCTGTTGAAGCAGGCGTTGCTCCTGAGTGTCGTGCAGGCCCCCTTCCGACCCTTCCTAGTACGAGGCAAGAAAGGCCGCTCAGCTGCCTGTGCAGCACGAGCAGCTCTGGTGTCTGTGGCTGGGCAGGCCGTGGGCCGGCACCGAGCCCTGCTGACTCGGAGTGTCCCGCTGCAGCAGGCGTTCTGGGGGGGACGGGGTCTGCTCCCTGCCCAGGGGAGCTTTCCTTCTGCTGGGAAGCTGAAGTCCCAGGGCGACCTTGGCCATGCTTCCCAAACGCTGGTGAGTGCAAGTGCCCAGCTGGAGGAAGACATGCTGGAAATGCCGGTTCTTGGGACTTCTCTCCAGAGACATGAACTCAGGGCTCTGCCGAATACATTTTACATCTTTATTTTTATTTTATTTATTTATTTTTAAGGTTTTATTTATGTATTTTTAGAGAGAGGGGAAGGGAGGGAGAAAGAGAGGAAGAAAAACATCACTGTATAGTTGCTTCTCGCAGGTGTTCGCAACTGGGGACCTGACCTGCAACCCAGGCCTGTGCCCTGACTGGGAATTGAACTAGCGACCCTTCGGTTCACAGGCCAGCGCTCAGTCCTCTGAGCCACACCAGCCAGGGTGCCTCTTTACTAGCACACGTCTCACTTGTGTTCATAAAAGCACACACGTTATCATTATGAGATGATGGATGAGAATTCAGCACAGTGTTGATGGCAAACCACTTAAATGCGTTCAACATTCTCAGGACTCTCTACACTAAAAGTTTATGGAAAATAAAGAGCTTTTGTTTGCATGGTTCATAGCAATCAATATTCACAGCTTTTGAAAATTAAAACAAAAATTAAAAAAAACTATTTACAATTATATTTATGATTTCATTAAAAAGAACTAATTACTTTTTAATATAAAATGTATTTATGAAAAATATATTTTCCATCCTGGCCAGGCGAGTCAGTGGGTGGAGCATCATCGCATACACCAAAAAGTTGTGGGTTCGATCGCCAGTGAGGGCATGGGTCTGGGTTGTGTGTTTGTTCCCAGTCTGGTTGTGGGCAGGAGGCAACCGATTGTTATTTTTCTCTCAAATAACTAAATATAGCCTTGGTTGAGGATTAAGAAGGTACAGTGGGAAGAATGACATTGTTTTACGTTTTCCAAATCTCCTTCATGTCTGTGTCACAGAAGACAGCTGATTCTCACACCTGCCTCTGCATTCAGTCCTGTGATGCACTCTTCTGCTTGGAGAAAGTCTGGCCTCACACCGATCTGTAGTTGGAAGGAGGACCTGGCAGGTCCCCAATGAACCCCCTTGACCTCCAGCACCAAGCAGCTCCTCACAGCACAGCTGGTGCCCAGAGCGCCGCTCGGTGCGGACGGAGGGTGTGTGAGTGCGTGCTAGCTGGTCTTTGACACCTTCTGTCGCTGGTCTCGCACTTTTGGTGGTATCTCTTTGAGCTCCTGATTTGTGTTTAGAGGGCACTTTGTAGTGTTTCTCCACTTGACATTCAAGGACTCCAGTCTTTAAACATCTGGGAAGATGGCCCGAGTTTTGGTTTTCCTTGGGAAGGGTTATGCATGTCTCAGAAAAAAGGCCTGTCTTGTCACCTGTTGGGGGAGATTGACGGTGGGCGTCTCCGTTTTCATCAGCAGGACTGAATCCCTGCACACGTTCTTGTTCTAGAGGATCAGCGTGGGAGGTAGGCTGGGCTCTGGTGGGCTGAGGACCAGGACAGCCGCAAGACGCTCTCTGCAGGGCAGTGGGCCCTGTGCTTTTAGGGTCCAAGGAGAGTCCTCCATGACAGGAGACGGTGCCTCCCGGAGACCTGTACACCTGCTGGGCTCACTCGGCGCTGCGGTGGCTGGTGCCGTTGAAATGGGCAGGTTCTTCTTATTGTGGTAGAGAAGCTGACTTCTTGTTGTGAAATGTTTCCATCTGTCAGCCAACTAAGAAACTTAGATGCTTTCCTGCCAAGACCAGGAACAAGTCAAGGATGTTCAATTTAATGTCCTGGAAGTTACAGCTATTGCAATAAGACAAGAAAAGGAAGTAAAATGTATTCAGTGGGAAGGAAGAAATAAAGCTCTTTGTTTACAGATGACATGATTGCCTACGTAGAAAACCCCAGAGAATTAACCAAAAGACTCATGGAACTAATGAGGGATTATAGCAAGGTTGTAGGACCCAAGGTTAATGTGTACAAGTCTATTGGTTGCCTGTGTTACCCGCAATGAACAGTTGGAGTTTGAAATTAAGAACACAATACCATTTGCATTAGCGTGCCCCAAAGTTCCCCCAAACAAACCTAAGTAAAAAATACTTAAGTATAAATCTAAAAAAATATGTTCAAGAGTTACATGAGGGAAAATACAGAGCTCTGATGAAAGAAGTCAAAGACGCTCTAAATAAATGCTGAGATGTTCCATGTGTTGGAGAGGAAGACATGTCCGTTCTTACCTTGATCTGTAGACTCAGTGCCCTCCCAAGCCCCCGTCAGTTGCATTGTGGTTCCCGGCAAACTGATTTGAAGTGTGTATGGAACAGATACTGAGGGAGAAGAACAGAGTTGAGGACTGGCATTATCTGACGTTAAGACTTGGTGTAAAGCTATACCGACCGGGATGGTGCAGTGTTGGTGACCGAACAGACAGATCCCTGGACCAGAACAGCAAGCCCCGTAAACAGAGGCAGCTGGCCACTGACAGAGTGGCAGAGGCGACGCCATGGGCCAGTGACAGTCTTTCCCACAAATGGTGCTGGAGCAACTGGTCCTCCACGTGCCAAGTAAAATAAACAAGCCTAGACATGTTTTCTGTAAGAATCAATTCAAAGTGGATAGCAGACCGAGATGTGAAAGACGCGCAGCCGTAGGTGGCAGAAGGTGGCCGGAGCAGACGAGCTGGCCATCGCTTTTGCAATGACTGTTCAGATGCAGCATCGAAAGCACAGTCTACAAAAGAAGTTGATAAGCTGGACTTCATTAAAATGATAAACCTTTGCTCTGTGAGAGAACGAAAAGGCAGAGTATGAGCTGGGAGGAAATACTTGCAACGTCTGTTAAAGGACTGGTATCCAAACTATAAAGAACTCTCAAAATTCAGCACTAAGAAAACAACTAAAAATTTAAAAGCATGCAAAAAAACTGGACAGACAACCCACCAAGGAAGACATACGGGCGCCACACGGCATCTGAGGAGATGCTCCTCATTGTCACCAGGGAAATGCAAACGACCAGTAACGAGACGCCACCGCACACCTGTCAGAGCGGCCAGAGTCCAGAGCACGGATGGTGGCTGGTGCTGGGGGACAGACCTTTACCACAGGATCCACTGATTACATTCCCTGATATTTACCCAAAAGATGTGAAGACTCATGTCCTCACAGAAACCTGTACACAGATGTTTCCTTCGGCCTTATTTGTGATCGCTGAAACTTGGAAATCACCCAGACGCCTTTCAGCAGGTGATGGGCAAATAAACTGTGGTCTGCCGGATGGTGGAATACTATGCAGTACTGAAAAAGAACGGGCCGCCAGCCATGAAAAGACATGGAGGGACCGCAAAGGCTTATGACTTGGTGATGGAAGGCCGTGTGACCAGGCTGTATGCTGTGTGATTCCAACTCTGTGACGTTCTGAAAAGGCAAACGTGTGGCGATGTGTCAATATCGGTTCATCCGTGCAGCAGAGGTCCCACCCACGCTGATGCAGGCTGTTAATAACAGGTTTGGGGGTATATGGGGCTCCACAGCTTCAGCTCGGTTTTCTGTACACCTAACACTGTTCTGAGAAACAAGCGGATGCACGGAAGACAGGCCTAGAGAAGGAGCTCTCCTAGTGGTCGGAGTCCTGGGGCAGCGCAGGCGGCTGTGCCTGGCTTCCCTGCAGCAGGGGGACGGAGAGCAGGCTGCCAGTAGCCAGCCGCCCCGGTCTGTGCTGTCGTGTGGGTGCACTTCCTCCTGGCCCCTCACAGGCCCTTGCCCTGGCAGCGTAGCAGGTGTACGTGGCCAGCCCCTCAGGCTCATTGGGGTGGGGCTCTCCTGGGAATGCTCATTACCGTGTGGTGGGGGGCAGCTGCGGAGGTGAGGGGAGAGGGTGTCAGCACAGGAAGCCGCTGAGGAGGACGGGGCTGCGGACATGCCTGGGCTGCCCAGCTGGCCTCTGGACGTGAGCTAAGCACAGTCCCCGGGGACAGTGCCCTGCAGGGGAGGAGAGATGGTACTCTGAATTTTAAATTGGTTTAAACTCCCCTTGATTGAGCAGTCTCGACTGCTCCTTTCTGCTCCTGTTGGATGTTCAGTATTCTCTCATTTTCATGCTCTGCTAATTTTATTGTCTTTCCATATTTTCTTGCCATAAATGTAACAGATTTTATTGTGTTTAAACCATTTGTAATAAAGCTGCTCATGAAAGCCAGAGAAACGGGGTTCTGCCTTGCCAGCCCCCGAGCACGCGACCCCCCGTGTCGAAGCACTTGGGCCAGGACCACCTTGGAGCCTTCCTGAAACGCCCCTCACGCTGGGCCCGCAGTGGCTGCTGTGGGCCTGGCCCGCTGGGGGGACCCAGCCGGAGCCCGTAACCGGTCTCCCCTCAGAAGCTCGCTGAGCAGTGGGAGCGGCAGGACCACCTGCACAGAGTTACATTCCTGGGGGTGGGGAGGGCGACTTGCTGCGGGTCAGGCCTGGTGGCCCCGGTAGTGGGGTCCCGGCTCCTCGTCCCATGTTCTGTGCATGCACAGAGTCGCCTCTCACTCCCGTGCCCTGGGGTAGCTCCAGCGTCTCCCAGTTCTGTCCTCTTAGCCGCCCGTGAAGGACCGTGTGTATGTGCGGGGAGGCCACCCTGCGTGAGGCTGGATGGGCAGAAGCAGCCCAGAGCATGGCGCCTGCTTTGTGAGGGCCCCTCCACAGGTCAGCTCTGCCTCCCAGGGACACGTCATGCAGGAGGCTTGCTCCACGGATGTTCGGTGGCAGTTTTATGATTAATTTGATACCCTTTTTTTTTTTTTTTTTTGTACTTTACTCCCTAATCTACCTTCACCGCCATCACGCAGCACCCTCAGAAGCTAGTTTCTGTGTGTGCGTGTGGCCCCAGGCCTGCGTCCTCGGGGTGCCCCGGCTCCACAGTGCAGGCCACCTGACAGGCCAGACCTGCTGCTGGTGTGAGATTTCAGTGCTCCTGGTCTGTGTTCAGCCCTTCCCAAAGGTCCTGGGCCCTGCAGGCTAGTTGGGAGCAGTGTCCTTATGCAGCGCGAGGGACAGCAGGGGACAGGCAGGGCCTGGGGTGTCCCGATGTAGACTCGAGAGTCAGTGTCCGCAGAGCCCCCACATGCCAGCCTCTGCCGACGGCGCAGACACCAGCACCCTGGCTTGTCCGACAGGTGCAGATGTCTGCTGCGGGGAGAGGGCCATGGTGCCCGGCAACAGCGGGGGTCAGCAGAGGGCAGTGTGTCTGGTGGGTGGGCTGGGGGCCCGGTGTTGGGGTCTCGCTCTGCGGCGGGGCTGGGCCGGTGTGCTGACCTGGGAGGCTGCTTTGATAGGGAGGGCCAGTCGGAGGTGGCACCTGCTCTGCTGTCAGATGCCCTGGGCTCACCTCACAGCTTCTGTCCTCCTCTGGGGGTCCTGGTCCTCAGACAAGGCCGTGGAGACAGGACCCAGGGAGGCTGGCTGTGTGGACCACCTTGTTTGTGTGCGTGGGAATCACGGTTGCTGCTTCGTGGGCGGCTGGGCGAGCAGCAGCAGCCCTGCTGTGCATCCGCTCTGCCTGCCTTCCTCCTGTCGGGGCGCCAAGCAGGCCCACAGGGCCCCGGAGGCGTGGGGGGCCGTGCCGTGCTCCTCCCCGGGCAGAGGACGTGCACCAGGCATCGTGTTCTGGAGCTCTGTTCACGGCATGGCCCGGCGCGGCGCGGCGCCCTGGCACGGGCAGGCAGTGAGTGGGTGTTGACGGGAAGCAGCACACAGCTGTCCTGCAGGGAGAAACCTTTTATTTTTCCCCCCTTGTTAAATACAGGCGGGTTTCTAGAATCAGATCGGGCCCTCCTCCAGTGGCAGGTGACCCTGTGTGCCCGGGCCCCCACGCCAGCCGCTGTCTGCCGCTGGCCCGGCCCTGCGAGTGCCTGCATCTCCCCCAGCTCTGCCCCCTCCTGCCGGGCCTGCCACTGAGAGGCCGCCACTTGGGTCAGCCGTGCGGCCAAATCCCTGCTGGCTCTGAACCTGGAAGGAAGACGAAAGGGCTGTCTGCCTGCAGATCCACTTTTGCCATCTGCAGGGGCTGCCCTCTGGAAGCAGGGGGTGTGGGTGACTGTGTCACGTCTGCTCCGGCCACACGTCAGTGCAGACCGCGCCCCTTTCTCCACCTGGATCCTGACCCTGGGGAGCAGCAGGCCCGAGGGAGGCGTGGCTGAGATTGTGGGTGTCGCGGTCCCACGGTGTCTGTCTCCTTCCTTACCCCCGGCCCGATAAGCAGAACCCGGGATGGCTGCCGAGGGGAAGGGAGCGTCACCTTCTGGGGTGACAGTGGCCGCTCTGCCCAGGTGCGGAGAGCAGGTCCAGGCTGGCTGCTGCCAGTACTCAGGGTGCAGTGCCTGGCCGGTGGCCCCGGGAGTCGAGTGGCCACAGCCGGGTGGGGGTTGCGGCTGCAGGTCACACCCCGAGTCCTCCCCGTGGCAGAGGTTAGCGGTGTGTTATCGTTCTCAGCTCTTCCACGGCTGAGGGTGACCTGAGAGCCCGGGAAGGCTCTCTCCTGAGGACTCCGTGTTATGTGGCTCCGTTCCCGAGTCGCCAGCGTCCACGCCGGTTGGCAGAGTTGCTCTTGCCGGTCTTTTCTCGCCAGCCCCTTCACCCTGCTCTGGCTTTCTGGGAGCGCTTTCCTGGTGCGCAGATGGTCGGGTGAACATTGAGCTGCCTCGGTCCTTGATGGCAGCGGGGCCTCTCCACCTCCCCACCCTGAGCCTGGAGAGTGGCCTGTGTCGCGTTCCAGACAGCAACCTGGACCCCGGGATGGGCGGAGTTAAGCAGTGCCATTTGGACAGGTGCGCTGGGCTGCTGGGTGCAGGAGGCGGCCGAGCCGGCCGGTGGCTGATGCAGCTTAGTCACAGAGGGGAGAAGTCATTGGTCCGGGAGCAGAGGCCTGTGGAGTAGAGGCATCCTGAATAGTCACGGAAGTTCGGGCTTCTGCAGCAGCGCCCAGACAGAGCGCAAGCAGTGGCCGGGCGCCGGCTCTTCGGCCCAAAGCCGAGGTTGGGTTGACTGAATTGAAGCAGCCTTAGACATTCTTGGTGCTGGCGACGGTGATGAAAACCCATACAGTGTGGCTCTGTGGTTCCCAGTGTGAGCACTATCTGTGGGGCAGGGGGCTTGCGCGGACCCAGCACCCCCAGACAGTGCTGTCCCCAGTGAGCCTCCTTCACGGCCCCGCTCCGTGACATTGGCACCGCCCCGGGGTGGGGCAGGCCTTGGTGGCCGTGCCCTGGTGGACAGAGGTGGCCCTGCTAGCCCATTCTCCTTCACATGCTCCTCAGCAGGCAGTGCTGCTGCCGGCCACCTCCCTCAGGAGACCCTGTGGGCATGTCACCCCCACCCACACTGGTGCCGGACCCTGAACACCTCCCTGGGGTGTGCACCCCTGCCCGGTGCCCTCTGCTCTCCCCCGTGAGCTGTGTGTGCCTTCACACTGCCGCTGCAGGGCCCCGTCCAAGATGTGTGTGAGCGGGACAGCTCCCTGCCGGGCTCCCCGCCTCCTGCTGCCCTCAGCAGCCCTGCTTCCTTCCTGCCCCTGCCTGTCTGGTGACCTGGGCGGGGCCTGGAGCTGGCAGGGAGGGATTTCCCCACGGCCCCCGGTCACTGCTCCTTCTGCCCTGGCAGGAACTCCTTCCCAAGGGAAGTGGCCCAGGGACTGGCTGATGGCCACCAGCTTGTCTCAGAGACAGAACCACAGTGTCAGCAGCCACAGGGACCGAAGGCTGGGTGCTAATTGGCCGCTTCTTGGAAGCTGAGTGCTGGCTTGCTTTCAAAGAGATGCTTTGAGCTGACTTCTCAGGTAGTCTGTATTCCTGAGGGTTAAGGCTGGACAGATGTCAGGGCTGTTCTTGATACGATCTCCTTAGTTTATTTTAAGAGCTGCCAGTAAAGCGCCCGGCAGGCCATCGGGTGGAAACCGGGCGGGCGCCCCTGCGGCCTCCCTCGTGTCTGGGGGGCTCACGCGCTCCATGTCTGGGCTTCTGAAGACGCGGTCGGTCGTCTTCTCTGTGGGACGCCAGAGCCTCGCTCCACCTCCTCACCAGCCAGCAGGGGCTCGCAGACTGGTCCCTCGGCTGGTTCACTGGGATGCCAAGACCTAGTCCGTACCCGGGGGGTACTTTTAGGTCTGTGCCGAAATCTCGCCCTGAAGATAGAGCATCTGAGCCATCCCCGGGATTCCTGGGACGCCCCGGGGGACCCCAGGGGCCGGTGGATGCTGTGAAGGCCTCTCACAGGGAAGCCCGGGCGTGGCTGGGTCCGTGCCCACACTGGCCTGCCCCTGGCTGTCCTGGCTCCCAGCTCTGACGTCCAGGGCCCCTGTGACAGCTGCCTCACTCGCTGGGACTCGGCCTCCAGCCCTGCTCCAATGTGCGCCGCTCCCTCTCCGCACCCCTGCCTCTTCCTGCCTCGCTTTCCCGCCCTGGCGGCCCTGTGGTCCCACGGGGTTTTCTAAGAAGGTGGCCTTGTCTTACTCTCCAGCCTGCACCTCCAGGGCTGGCAGAGCTTCTGGGGTCTGGACCTGGGCCCGTAGCCCGGCTTTGGCGTCCGCCGACCACAGGACCCTCGTGTTGCACTTGACCTCTCGGTTGGCTCCCTCCCCTTGAGAGGCGGGGAGAAACCTTTTATTTTTTCCGCCCTCTTTAAGTACAGGCGGGGGTCTTAGGTTGTTGGAGGGCTCGGGGATCCCAGACTGCCAGCTCGCTTTTTCCTGTGGTCACTGTCACATCGCACTTCTCCCGGGGCCTCCGGCGGTCCAGCCTGTGCCCTCAATCATCTTCCGAGGTTCTGGCTGCTCCTCCTCCACTTCTGTTCTCCTGACAAACTCCAGGGAACGGCCCATAAGACTCTGCCTCTCGTCCCAGGTGGCCTGGGCGCTGCCCCACCTCCCAGGGCAGCAGAGCTCCCAGGCCCTTCTCCCGAGGGCCTTGTGCCTGGCAAGCATGGCGCTCCTCATGTGCAGGAGGGGGTGCCCTGCTCTGTGCACTTGGCTCATTCCGGGGTCTTCAGAGCACTCGCCCATGTGGCGCTTTGGAGGGGCAGGCCTGCTCCTCTCCATGCTATGCCTGCAGCTGGGTCAGGGGGGTGGGTTCTCCAGCTGCTGTCCCAGGGCCTGCCAGGCATGACCTTGGGGTCCCCAGGCCCATGCTTCAGTGGGAGCCGTAGTCTGGCCCGTTGGCTGCTTCATGGCAGGACATCAGGGGGTGTGTTACCATGAGCCTCTGTGGGACTGACCCAGGTCACCTCGCTGGCTCAGTCCTCACCTGTTTCCCTGTCACGTCCTCACTGGCTCCAATAGAGTTTCATCTGGTTTCTGATGGCTTTTTGGGTGAGGTGACTGGCGCAGGGTCCCTCTGAGTGACTACCCTGGTGGGGACTGGTGTGTGCGTGGCTGGTGGCCACACGGTGTCCTTTGGCCTGGGAGCTGGAGCGGCCACGGGAGGAGGCAGCGAGCAAGTACCCGGAGACAAGGCTGAGCCCAGCTGGTGGTGCAGGGCAGCAGTGAGCCTGTGGGCACTGCCGAGGGGCGGGGGGCCCGGTCCTGAGCAGCCCCGCTGGCGGCGTCCTTGTCCTAGTGGGTTGGGGTGCCCTGTGAAAGCTGGGGCTCCCGCAGCATCTGTCTGGGCAGCGTGGAGTCTTCTGGGCTCTGGGCGGTGAGTCTGTGCTCCCAGCCCAGAGAAGGTGGCCCATGGCCTCGGCTGCCTCTGAGGTTTCTAGTCTGCAGGCCGGGCTGCCATCCCCCCACCCCCGACCCCCAGTCCCCAGCATCAGCTCGGACCTCGGCACCCGTCTGGGCCTTAATGGAGGGCCAGGCAGGGGCCCTGGCTTTCTTAAAGGAACTAAAAAGCTTTTTCCAGAGAAACAAAGGGTGCCGACTAATTGGTGACTTCATTTATTTATTTCTGGGCCTGCATGGTAAACAGCTTTGCTTCTCGGCTCAGCGGGAACAGATTGGAAGCGCTGGCCTGATTGATTCCTCACCTGCAGGGTTGCACGACTGGAGGGAATCTATCGATTCAGTGCCTCCTGCCAAACCCACTCTGAAACAGGCTTAATTGCCTCAAGACCAGCTCCCTGGCACCAAGCATTGGATTGTTGCTGTCACTCAGCTCCGGCTGCAGCCGCCCTGCGCGTGAAGTCTCTCGGCGCGTCCTGGAGGGAGCCAGGCTCCTGCGGGCCCCGCTTCGTCTCTGGCCCAGAAAACATGCAGGACCGCTGTGTGGGTGAAGGGGGCAGTTTTTTGGTTCTAGGGAAGGAAGCCCAGCCGTAACCAATATGAGCAAACACAGAGTATGTCTGCTCGGGGTGGCTGGGAAGTCGGTGTTGACCTCGCTCACGGACAGAAGCAGGGCGAGACCAGCGCCTCCTGCGGCTGCGCCCCCCCCTGCCTGGGTTCACTTGCCTGCAGGCTCTCCCTGCACCGGCCAGCTGGCTGCTGCCGGCCTGGAGCCTCTGTCCTCATTCAGTGCCTGCGGATGGGGATGGGGCGTCATGACTGTTGTCTTGTTTTATGAGCTCATCCCCTGTGGCCAGGATGTGATGGACAGACAGTGTCAGGGACGGAACAGGGACCCTGCACGGAGGTGAGGTGCTGCAGTCTGCGGGCCTGCGTGGCGCTCTGTCCCGACCTTCACAGCTGTAACTGCAGTGGCTCTCAGCATCTTTGCTGGTGCGAGGCTGGGCTTCCCCGGAGCTCGGGGGTGGGGTGCACTCTCAGTGCCCCGGAACGGCCTTCACCCTCAAGGGCTGGCCTCTGCCTTGCTGTGCGTCAGTGCCTGCCCTGTGGGTCCGGGACGCGTGGTTAGGTTTTAAACGACAGCAATCAGATAGCTGGAAGATGGGACCCGCACTGTTTTGAGATGCGAGATGCAGGGCATGCCCTGCGCGGACAGGTCTTAGGTGGACAGCTGTTACGTAGGTGCACACCTGCGCCCCCTGCACCCGTCAGGACTGAGGGCCTTCGCACCCCCCGAAGGTCCTCTGGGGGGTGCCTCGGGCGTCTGCCAGGCGCCAGAGGACCACGGCGCCTCTGATGGGGGCTGCACCTCACAGCGTCTCCCGGCTGGACCGTGTGCCCCTGCCACGCCCCCATCTCTGTGCTGGGTGAGCAGGGAAGGCCCTTCACAAACTGGGGCGTCCTTGTCCACACTCCAGCCTGGCAGAGGCCCCCACTTCCTTCCTGCGGGTCAGGCGCCTGTGCTTCCAGGAGGCGTGGTTTGAGGCTGAGCTCCCGCCGAGTCCCCACCCTCCCTTTTTACAGCGCGCACTCCTGTTGGCACCGCAGTCATGTTCTGTCCCACAGACGCTGTGGCTGGTGCTGTGGGGACGAGCTCTGGGAGACCAGCTCCCGGCACGGAGGCAGCTCCCGAGACTCGGCCGTGCGTACGGCGCAGCCAGCCATGCCGAGGGGTGGCACGCAGGCCCCAGCGTGCAGGAGGACTGGGTTTGGGGCCTGGGTGCCCGGCCGGCACTGCAGGCCTCTCCCCCCAGGCTCAGAGGCGGGGTCTCTGTCTCAGGGACGACTCAGCCCCTGACTGTGCTGGCTCTGAGCACTGGCGGCCACCGTCTGTCCTCTGAAAGGGCTCCCGCCAGTGCAGACAGCCTGGGGCCAAGGTGGGGCTGCTGCCGGGAGTGCTGGCTTTACCTTTAGCCTAGCAGTCATGGAGGGTGTCCAGGGTGTGTGGTGTGTGCAACGCTCCATGCTATGACGGTGTGACTTGGCGTGACACATAGGACACGCTGTTGGGGTGAGAGCAGATCAGTAGGGGGACGTGGTCCTGGGGTCCCGCTGTGGGACTGGCAGCGTGGTGCTGCGTGTGGGTAGGCCCTTGCCCAGGCTGCCTCTCACGTCTCCCGCCCCTTGTCCTTCCATTGCCTGCGACGTCCAGCTTCTGTGTGTGGGCTGACCTCGGGCCTGTGCCCTTTCCTCCAGGTCGGAGGGCCCGAGGGAGCTGTAGGCTGGGCCAAGTGCAGCAGGGCACAGGCCATGGGCCAAACAGCCACCGGGAGTGGCATCTTCCCGCTGTCCCCCTGTTAAGAGGATGCGCGCCCGGGGTCGGGATCGGGGGAGGGAAGCTCTTGTCTTGCCTGGTTCAGGACGGGGCAGACGGGCCAGCCGGCCAAGGAGCACACGGCGTCTGGCCTGGGACAGAGGGCGTGGACTTGGAAGTCACCGTTCCTTTTGGGTTGGTGATGGAGACCTGGACGGACGGAAGGGAACGGGGAACGGGAAAAGAAGCTCGAGGACTTGGCGAGCTTTGTTTCGGGGAGAGTGTACCTATTCCTCTGGGAGACGCGAACGGAACATGCTTTCTTGTGGGCGAGCGCCCTGACGGCTGCCTGGGCTGCCGTCTCGGGACAGAAAGGGTCCGTGTTCGTCAGCGGCGCCCCTTGGGGAGCCCTAGCGTGTGGTCGTTGTCTGAAACGATGTGTCCTTCCACACCATGAGCTTTATTTGTGACAGAGGAGAGGTGTTTGAGACCAAACCAGTGCCTCGTTGCAGATGGAGAAGAGGAGCTTCCTGTCCACATGGCCAAGTAACTTGGGGACCTGTACCCCCGTCAGGGAGGGCAGAGGGGTCCCTGGTGCGCCGTGACATCAGGAGGAAGCTCCTTGTTGGCCGTATTAGTGGGACTAGACCACCCCGTGAGAGGAGGCAAAGGGATGCCGCTCCCTGACTCAGGAAGCCCTGGGAGTCTGGATGCTGGACTGTGGGAATGGGGCAGTCAGTCGTGGGTGTTCATCACAGGCGGGCCTGCTGTGTGCGTGGTCTGGAGGCTGATGGAGGTTTTGGGAGTAGTTGAGGCACTGTTTTCCGGGGATGGGCAGGCATTGGCCTTGGTCGGTGCGCAGGGTCGGTGAGGGAAGCCTTAGAAGGAGGCCTGTGGTTTAATGTGCAGAGGCTGCTGTTGCTTCCGAGCCCAGAGTGGGCTGCCTCGTGGACTTGGAACGGTGCAGCCTCGTGGCCCTCGCTGTCCTGCAGCCCCTGGGCTCCGATGGCCCGCTCAGCCCCTTCGTCGCTGCCCCGACTGGCGTGGTGGAGCGGAAGGCGATTGCCATCGCTCACTGCAGGACTTGGTTGTGTTCAGAAAGTACCCAAGTGGGTGCAGAGGAGTAATTACTGTACCCTGTAAGATATGAATCTTAATTCCTAAATTACATATTTAGCAGATGGTCCAGAATAGTACTTGTAACGGCAACATTTAATTAGTGAGTTTAAAAATGTATATTATTGGAACGCTCTCCATGGGTTTTATTTAGAGGTTTCTAAATATAGCGCTATAAACACACAGAAGTGTGCAGACTCGGGGCCCACACCGCCGCAGTGAGCTCTGCACCAGCTCCCGTGGTCACCGGAGGCGGCTGCGGGGCAGGCGGCGTGTGTCCTGTGCAGGGCCAGGACCCACGTGGCTGAGGCTGTCAGGCTGCCCCGGCCCCTTGTCCTCGGGCCTCCTTGGCTCCTGCATCCTGACACTCACAGCCCCTGGGACTGACTCCCCTCCACACCAGGGGGGCCGAGGTGGGGCACGTTCACAGAGACCCTCCTCTGCTCCCAGCGCTGGGCGCCTCCAGGGGCCCTGTGGGCAGCTCAGCCGAGGTGTCCACGTGGCAGAGAAGGAGACAGGTGTGGGCACGCTGTGCGCCCGTCTGGTGCCCGCGGGCCTGCGGCGGTTCTGGGACAGAGCTCGGGTAGCGCCTTCGAGAATCTGGCCAAGGTAGCGTGGGAGGTGATGGAGCCCAGGGGTGGGCCTGTCCTCCACGGGACTGGGCGGTCCAGCTGTCCTCCGGCCCTAAGTGCCCCCTTGGTGGTGCCTCCTGGTCGGTCCTGGTGTCCCTGTGCGTCCCCAGTGGCTGGGGTAGACCCAAGCCATTGAAGGAGGGATGGCATTTGCTTGGGCCGCTTTCCTGGAGACCACGGGTCCCCTTCTGGCAGTGTGCCCCTGCGTCTGCGCCCCAGGAGAAGGTGCTGAGCAGGCGGTTCTCCCGCGGAGCGCCTTTGCTGGTCTGCTCTGAAGGCAGGAAAGTCTCTCGCCCCTCAGTAGAGAGAGCCGAGCCGGCCCCACCTGCCAGCCTCTGGGTCTCTCCGGAAGGCAGGCCTTCCTGGGCACCAGTGTTTGCAGAGGGCGGCTTTGTTCAGGCCCTTTCTGGGCTCCTGTGTTCAGACAAAGAGCTTTTCAGACCTAAACACAGATGTTCATTTGAAAATGAAAAATCAAATTAGGCGGAAGCAGCCTTTGAAAGTTAATGCCCCATAGCAAGTAAAACAAAGGGGGAAAACACTGTGTGTGAATTCACTTAAATAACTTTTTATTTTAAATAAAGTTTTAAACTAAAAAGTGTCATTTGGAAGCCGCTCCCCTTCTCTCTGCTCCGAGGGAACATCTGTGCGCATTCTGCGCCGTGAATGGCGAGAATTAGGGGACGTGGGAGTGCTCTTTTCCTGTAATTGCACCTTGCCCGCTTCTGGCACAATGCAGGCCTGAAGCACCAATTACGTCTGGACGTGGCTGCGGAGCCTGAGGGGACGCAGCGGACGCGGTCCCCGGGACTGCCGGGACAGAGCCCCGCGTGGTTCATGGAAGCATTGTCCTGGAGCACCTAACGAAAATCTCCAGCGCTCGCTTTTATTTTAAAATGGTCCGTTCTGGGTACTTGCGAGCCCCTGCGTGGGGCCAGCTTGTCTCCGCTGCACCAGGTGAGTCGTGCAGGCCACCTGGGGCGGACCTGGCGTTCTGTGGTGCCGGCCTTGGGTGTTGTACGTGGCTGCAGCCTGAAGACCCCGGTTACCAGCGACCGGGGCCCAGACACTGTGCCCAGGATGCTGGCTCCAGGTCTGTGGCGGCAGCCGAGACCTTGGAACTTCTGACCAGCCTCCTCTCTCTGCCCATTTGTCCCCCTTCGCTGGCAGCCGACTGGCTCACGTACCTGGGGTGCGGGCTGTAGGGGGCAGAGCCTGCCTGTGTGTCTTTGGACGGGATGCCTGGAACACCCGAGGCCCGCACCACAGAACTCCAGGTCCGCTCCTCAGTGTCCCCACCTCACGAACATGGCTGGCAGCACCGCCCCTGGAGGTGACACGGGACTCAGGGTGGGGACACTTTCCAGTGTGGACGTCTGGGATCTGTGAAACCCGTCTCCTTGTCCCTCCGGAGTCCGCTGTATGGCTTTTGCATCTTAAACATGTTTGTCGAGGGGCAGGGTCTGCAGGAGCCCGTGTGGGGGCGGGAGGCCAGGGTTAGCTGCCCTGGTGGGGGTGGCTTAGTGAGCCAGCACCTCCACGCATGGGAGGAGGACGGACAGGCGTGTTCGGGGACCGCAGTGTCTCAGGGCAGCCAGATTTCCTCCTCCCTCCCTGCGGTCCCTCCTGTTTATATTTTCACGCCGGAGCACGTCCTTTGAGCATTAGTTACCGTGTGCCGTCCACTCAGGCAGCAGAACAGACACACCTGGTCTTGCTGAGTGTGCCACCCAGCGAGGAGCCACACCCTGAGCCCGCACGGCCCATGGGGGACCCTTAGATGGAGGGGAGGTTCTGGGATGGCCTCCCTAGGAAGAGGGGAGGCTGAAGCACAAGCGGGAGTTATGCATCTGTGGGGGCCTCCACGCGGAGGGAGCACGTGGGCAGAGGGAACGTGGCACAGCCAAGGGCTGGCCTGTGTGACGGGGTCTGGAGGCACGAGGCTGTCCTCAGGTCGTGGGCTGATGTCCTGAGCGGGGCAGGGACGCCTGCAGAGCCCGTTCCAGTCGCTGACCTTCTGTTCCCGAAGGAGCAGGGGGTGCTGCCTTGGTTGTGGACTTCAGGGGTGTCTGGAATGAAAGTGTAGGTGGTGTTGGTGATCATGGTGATGGTGATGGTGGTGGTGATGGTTGTGATGGTGGTGATGGTTGTGATGGTGATATTGGTGATGATGGTGGTATTGGGGGTTGGCGATGGTGGTGGGTTCAACAACTGGGCCTGGTATCTGCTGAGACCCTCTCATGCACCTCGCTGCAGCCTTCTGTGGCAGGTACCCCTCCCTCCTGTGGGACAGAAGGGGGTCTGATTTCCCCGCCCACATCCAGCAGCCTCAAGGCTCCAGGTGAGGAGGTCTTCCTGACTCGGGGGCCTCTGTGCTCCGCGCTGGGTCGCGGGGCTCCTCCTCCCTCCTCCGAGTGTCTGGTGAAGATCCGTGAGCACGCGCGGCGCTGTGCCGGCTCGGGCGCCGTGGTGCCTATGCGTGAAGAGCACACAGCCCCGGGATGAGTGCGTGGGGAGCTGCTCCTGTGGGCGGGCTGAGGGAGAGGCGGCTGCAGCCTCCGGGGTGGAGGTTCCCTCTGAGCAGCGCCGCCTGCCTTGTGCCTGACGTCGTGGGCAAGGGGTCTCCCCTGGGTGGCAGGTTCCTGTAGGGGACAGGCAATAATCAAAGCCGCTGCCCTTGGCAGAAGTGCCAGTTCCTTGGGACAAAGGATTATAAATCTTTTCCAACTGAAGGAGCAAATATCGGAGGGTTGGAAGGCGGAGTTGAAAACAAGTTGGCAGCACTGCCCACCTTTTGCTGACGGGGAAAGTGGTTAATGAGGTGATTTTTCTCCTCCTGTGACACGTGCAAATGAGGTTCTGCTAATAACTGAGCTGTTGCATAAATGATAAAATTTTAACACCAATGTCAACTTACTAGACGAGCCCGGAGAAGGGAGGTGAGCTCGGGGGCAGGGGCCAGGCCTCCGTAAGCCCCTGGGGCTCACCAGCCCCACCTTCGCACCCCTCCTGGGCCGGGGGGTTACTTAGGAGGATGGTACCACAGGAGGAGTGGCCAAGGGGAGGGTACACAGGCAGCCGGGACCTGATGTGCAGGCCGGCTTGGCTCCGGGTGCTCAGGGCCTGGGTGCTGCTCAGGACCGGTTTCTGAGCACCTGCCCGGTGGGCCGGCGGGGTGGGGGTGCTGGGAGCCTGTGTCAGGAGTGCACGAGCGGCCCGCCGGGCTCCGCTGGGCAGGTCAGAGCCGGATGGCAGCCCTGCAAAAGGCCAGGTGACTTGGATCGTTTATCACCTTCCAGGAAGCAGGCTTCCGTTCTCAGAAGTGCCTGGCTGTGACGTCCCTTTGAATCTCCGATTCCTGCCAAGAAGCTGGAATCCACAAAGCCGCTCGTCCCTCTCACAGACTCTCGGGAGTAAACAGGAACTCAGACCTTAGTCCGGGGGGCTTTGTTGGCCATGCTCCCTGTCCCCTCCAGCCGTGAGCAGGGGCAGTGGGGCGCCGCTGACCGTGGGGAAGCTGCGTGCGCCCGTCCCCAGCCTGCTCAGCTGTCACTCGGGGTTTGCTTTACTCTTCGTCCCAGTCTGCCAGCAGGTGGTGACTGAGCACTTCGTCCCCGGACTGGGGTGGGCTGCATGTGGCTGCAGGTAAGGTGCGGGAGAAGCCCTCCGTGTCGGAGCCCCTGGCCCGTAGGAGGCAGTGTTGGTGCTCATGCCAGTGCTGGCTCCGTGGGGTTCCTTGCAGTGAGCTGCCAGTTGGCTTGGGGTGCTCACGTGGCCAGCGTGGGCCCCCAGGGGCTGCTTCTCTGCAGACCCTGTAGTGCGTGCCTGGCCTGTCGTGTGACAGGGTTTGGGGGCTGAGGCAGGGAGGCCCTCTGGCAGGTTTCCAGGCCTCAGACGCCCCCGCCTCCCAGGTTCTCTTCCACCCGCAGCGCCGGCCTGGCCTCTGGGTGGCGGTGGTGAGTACCGTGAAGAAGGGAAGCTGTCTCTCTGCAAATCTAAAATGAGATTTTATATTTGAAATAAAAAGGAGAAATGCTTGAATGTTTGCAGCTGGGAGATAGCAGAGATTAGAAACGTTACTTATCTCTGTAGCACAAAAGAAGTCAAAAGAGAGAGGACTGAGTCGCCGTTGAATACTGATGAAGCGCGCGCAGCTGGAGGCCGCACTCGGGAGCTGCGCGGGAGCGGGCGGGCGGGGGGCCGGCAGCTCTGGCCTTCACTTGCCGTGCTCCTGGGACTGCGTGGGTAGCTGTGGGGCTGAGGCCCGAGGGAGGCCAGCCCAGTTCCCCCTGCCGCTCTTATCCTTCCCCGAGCGGGCTCTTTTCTTCCGTCCTGCTGAGTTTGGTTCATTTGGGGGGCCTGACAGCCCCATGGGCCAGCGCTCATCTCCATGAGTTTACTTGTCAAAATCTTGGCAGTGGGATGTGCCAGGCCATCCTGGGCAGGCTTTGTGTCGCCTCGAGAAGGCCAAGCTGCACAGGTGTCAGGCGGGTCCCCGCAGGCTCACTTCCTGCTGGCTGGGCCCAGCAGCCGGCCGTGGTTTCCTTTCAGTGCGAGTCTGTTAGAGGGACAGGGTGTGTCAGTGGCTCCTGTCTTTAAAGAGGACCTTAGGGAGGTGCCACTCACAGTTAGTAAAATGCTGAGCTCTTCCCGTGAGCCGTGGACATTCAAGCATCAGAGATAAGGGGGCCGCGTGTCCCCTGCCCCTCATTCCCCGCCCCCAGGGGCAGCACTTTCTGGGCTCTTGCTGGCTCTAGAACCCAGTTGTGGCGTCAGCAAGGAGGGGAGCACTCCTCTGGGCCCACAGCAGTGGGATGTGGAGCCCAAGGTGCCAAACAGGAGGGCCTCCGTGGGCGGTCCGACCACCGCCCCGTGCCGGCTCTCAGCGCGCTTGCTGACTGCCATCCGCATCCACCTCCCTGTCCTAAAAGTTGACTTCACAGGAGCCTTTTAATTGCTTCGGGGGTTAGCCTGTGTTCTGAGACGTGACTTCCTGTTCGACGGTGGCCCTCTGTTCTGCACATTACTTTTAGTTTTCTTGAAGTTGAACCCATCTGCCCTTTCTTTCAGAGCTTCTGTTTTGTTTCTGTGTGAGGGCGGCGAGGACTCCATCTTTCCTGAGCCATGACGATGCTCCCTTGTGTTTTCCTCTTTCAGGGTCTCGTGTTTCATGTTTAACCCTTCGATCCGCCCAGGCTGTCTGCGGCTTCACCGGGGCTCTGTCCAGAGAGTCCCGGGTGTTGCGACGTGACTCCGTGTTCCTGTGTGTGTTGGAGCGGCCCTGTGTCTCCTCGACACGTGACAGCCCCGCTAGCTTGTTACTGTCGCTGTGCGCTCTGTTTTCAGCACCGAGCAGCCGGGCCTTTCTCTTCACATTTTGAATGTCTTCCCTGATGACTTCCTGGTTTACCGTTCACGTGAACGCCAAGCACAGCGTGTGTAGTTCAAGCAGCTGGGACTTTCACTGGCTTTGCGTTACACCTGTGGGCCAATTTGGGGGGCACTGGCCCCTTTCTGAGCGCTCCTCCCAGGACGCGCCTGTGTCATGCAGGAGCAGGCGGAAGGCTGGTGCCTGCTCCCGTGGCCGCAGGGTGGCTCTGTCCTGCAGGCCCTCCCCTGTGGCCGCAGGGAGCGTGGGCAGCGCACTGGGCGCTCAGCAGCGCGTTGTCAGCACGCCGGCCCGGCTGTGCGGCGCCCCGCCCCCCGGGAGCACCACTGTACGCAGGTCACGGCCACCATTTCTGTTGTGCGTTCTCAGTCTGTCCCTCTGTCCACAGGTCTGCATGGTCTGGTCCGGCCTCCTCCTGGGCCTGAGCTGAGGAGCATGGCCGGCCGCCACGCTCTCGTGAGTGTGACCCCAGCCCCAGCGGGCTCTGGCCTCCTTGCTGTTTGTCCGTTTGTTTTCTGACCGCCCTCCTAGTGCTGAGCACTCCCCTGGACTTTGCAGGGCTGTTCCCTGTCTGATGGGGACAGGGTACGTGACGTGTGGCAGGCGAGCGGGGATGGAAGGAAGCTGAGGTTCAGTGGGAACGTCTGGGGCTGGGTTTAGCAGGGGCGTTGGCAGTCCTGGGGAGGCGTCCCCAAGAGGAACCCTGAAGGTGGTGTGGAGGAGACCAGTGGGGGAGAGAAGGGGTGTCTGCGTGAGCCGCAGGGAACGGAGAGACCCGGGAGGGGCTGCAGGCCGGTCATTGTCCTCTGAGGGGGTGCCCCAAGTGGAACCTCATGGGGTGACTGTGTCCCAGCTCACTTTCCTCCTCCCCTTGGTGACTGGGCCTCAGCAGGTCCAGGTCCCACTCCCCTTGTCTCACGGCGACCAGAGGCTGCACCGGGGTGGGGGAGGGGGGCCCAGCCTGTGTGGCCCGGAAGTTGAGAGGAGGCAGGGGGCACGTCTTCTGTAAACCGCTTCCCAAGCAGTTCCCATTGTTCTCACTCAAAGGGCTTTCTCCTCTTCAGGGTGAAGTCAGCTCAGCTGAGTGGGCTCCTCGCTTGTGTGGTTGCGTAGCTTTCGGTGCTAATCTCGTAGACAGATGGCCACTTTGAAATCCATTTCCTACGGAGAATTTGTGTACAGAGAAGCACTTTTCTTTGTCACCGGGCTGCTTCCTCCTGTGGCTGGAGCTGCGCGCTGCCGGGCTTGCTGAGCGGGTGGCTCCTGAAAGGCCGTGGAAATGCGTGTGCGGGGGGGCCTGGTGGAGGTGGTGACTCAGCGGGACGGGCCCCGTGTCCAGGGGAGACCTGCCGGCAGCACAGTGCTGGCCAGAGCGTCTCTGCAGGGCCTGGCCCCACCCCGCAGGCGAGGCTCTGTCTCCAGGGCCTGGTCCTCCCACCTGCCCACAGGCGGCCCTGTGCCCGACTTCTCCGGTCCCTCCTAGTGAGGCCCTGGCGTCAGCAGGGCAGGTGTCCTCTGTGAGTGACCAGCAGGCCGGCCTGGCGAGACGCATTCCCCCCCCCTCCCCCGCCTTGTGAATGTGCCCCGGCCCCACCGCCTGCCCGCCAGGCCCCCAGCTGCGGACTCAGAGCTGCGGGACTGCAGTGGGTACGTCCTGTGCGTCCTCTCCTTGAGCTTTTGTGGGTGCTCAAGAGGTGGAGGTTTTCATGCCCGTCGTGCGGGAAGTTCAGGCAGGGACACGCCTGCTGGATGTGCCGCTGCGCCCAGCGGAGTGGCCTGAGCAGGGCACCCAGCCCCTTGGGGCAGGACTGGCGCACGGAGGGTGGTCCTGGGGTTGGCGTGGGGCTGGGCTGAAGGTGGCAGTGGGCTGGGATGCAGATGTGCACGCACAAGGAAGACGTGGCGCCTTGTGTCCGGCAGGGGCGTCCTGGGTGGGGGCGTCCCAGTGGGTGTGTGCAGTCCTCACCCCTCTGAGCTCCCGTGTGTGTAATGCGCCTTAATGGAGGGGTCGTTGCAGAGAACGCGTTACAGTCACAAGCTCCGCTGTCTACTGTGTGGGGTCACCACGTCCAAGGGGAACTGTGGCCACATGGGAAACAAGCATGGAGCCAGTCCTGCCTGGCCATCGTCTGGCGGTTTCTGTGGCCAGGCTGCGTGTTCGGGTGCTGCTGGAGTCCTCACGTCTGTGGGCAGAGTGCGGCTGCTGACTCCCCCCCGAGCCTGGGAGGCCCTGAGTCCAGCAGGGACGACGGGGCGAGCTGGGCCAGGGCGGCGGTGTCCAGTAGACCACACCTGTCACAGGGGGGCCATGAGGCAGTACATGGTGACACTCTTGGGGGCTTTCTTGTCCGGCAGCAGCATGGCACTTGCTCCCAGGGAACCTGAGGACAAGTCTTCTCCTGGGTCCCCACGCCCCAGCCCTGGCCCTGGGTTTGTTCCGGCTTCATCTCCTTTCTGCCCTGAGTCCAGGGGCCTGGCAAGGGGAGGCCGACGCGCAGCTACTCGCAGATGTGAGGTAAATCCGAGTGTCTCAGCAGCGGTGACCGTCCACTGAGTGGGGGCGAGCAGGGGTGGCGTCCAGGCACCTCAACGGCCCCCGCACAAAGGGCAGGAAGCTGCTGCGCTCGGCTCCCGCTCAGCCAGCGGCACTTCCCGTCTCTAATCTGCTCTCCGCAGATGGCTGCGCTCAGGTATCAGCGTGCAGCAGCCCCGGTCCGCGCGCGGCCTCTCCGCTGGCTGGCTGTGTGAGCCCGGCACGTTGTGGGCCGTGTGCCGACAGGTGCGGGGCTCCCGCCCCCAGTCCCTGCGGCCGGCCCCATGCGGGCCCGAGTCAGGACCTGCCGGTCACGAGCTCGGCCTCCCCACCCGGTGTGGAGCCACACGGCAGGCCTGGCAAGGCGGGGGGCTGTCCCCACGGTGGCCAGGCTGCTTTTCTCCTCCAGAAATTCAGAAAATTAAACTGCGCCTGCGATCACCCCTGGCCTTTATTTTTGTACACTCTTTCCAGACCCTTGTAGGCTTTTCCCTGAATGGATGGATCCGTCTTCTGAATGTTCGGGACTCTCCCCAGCCGCTCTGTCACTCCCCTCTGACCTCCCAGGGCCACTGGACAATAAAGCCCCTGTGTGGTGGTCAGCATCCCAACGTGCTCTTTCCTAGCCCTGGGTCTGTGTAGAAAGCGGACCACAGTGGGGAGCGTCCCCGCTAGTGGAGCCAGGGAGCTGGCCTTGCGCCGACCCTCCGGGCCCCCCGTCCAAGTCTCCCTGCTGACCCCCCCCCCCGCATACCTGGAGGCCCTGTGCCCCCCTGCCCTGGGCAGGTGTGGGTGGGCCCATCGCTCCAGCCCGTATACCTGTCACGGTGGGCAGGGTTTCTCCCTACGTGGAGCCTCCTTGTCTTCCCTCGCTTCCTTGTGCGTGGCTCCCACCATCACCCGCCGCCTGGGCCTGGGGGCCAGCTCTGCTCGGCATCGCCTTCTCCCTGACGCGGGCGCCCGCCCCTGCCACTCGTGCAGGGCCTCTGAGTGACGCCCCTTCTCAGACACCCCCACTTCCTGGCCCACGGCCTTTCCCATCTGACCCTCCTTGCTCCTGGGCCACAGTCCCACACTGTCACGCTGTGAGCTGCCCAGCTCCTCAGGGCAGGGCTCTCCTCTCCTCACTTTGTCACCTGGGAGCCCGGACGCCAGTCCATGAGAAGGCGCCCCATCGACACCTGGAAGGCGTGTCTGCAGTGTGTCCGGGGACTCACTCTTCTCTCTGAGGAGGCCTGGTTTGCAGTGCTGTGCTGCAGGGCAGGAGGTGGACGGGAGCCAGGGCTGTCCTTGGTCTCGCTGCCCTACGATGCGGCGGCCATTTCCACCCTGGGAACGTGGCCCAGGCGGTCGCCGTGTCAGGTCGGGAGTCTTCTGACAGCAGCCCCATGCCAGTCTCCACCACCCAGACCTGCCTGCAACCTCTGCCTCCCGGGGCCTGCATCCCCTACAGAGGAGCAGCCGGAGCCTAGCGGTGGCCTGCCAGCGTGGTCGCCTAGCGCAGCCTCCTGCCTGTGCGCAGAGTGCAGGCCAGCGGCTCGGCAAGCACCAGCCCTGCCTCTAAAGGTCACTTCTGTTCTAGTCAGTTCTTAAAGTTCAAGAGGAAATGCTCTGCCTAGGGCTGGCTTTTCTTAAGTCAGGTGTCGGCTCCCCGAGCCCCCAGGCCTGCACGGAGGAGCAGGTGGGGTTCGAGAGCGAGGTGCTGTGGGGCACAGTGACAGGGAGCAGAGGCCGCCCCTTCTCTCGGCTCACGGGAGGGAAACTGGGAACTGGGAAGTCTTGCGCTCCCCTCCATTGTGTTTCTGGCACGGAAGAGCAGGGGTGGTGGCGTTGACCGGGGAGCGGCAGCACTCAGACAGCTTGTTGGCCTTTGTCACCTGGGCTGCTACAGGTCTGGAGAGGTGGCTCCTCCCCCAGGGCCACCCCGCGGGACAGCAGTGCTCAGTGTCCCCGTGGGCGCCACACCTCACCTGGCAGGGTGAAGACAGTAGCAGCAGTGGGAAGGCAAACGGACAGGTGGGCCTCCTGACTCAGGCGGCAGCAAGACAGCTGGGGGGACGGACATGGAGCACGGGAGTTGGTCGAGGTGCTGCGTGCACTTGCCCAGGCGCCGGGCCTGCCGTTGATGCTGGGGACCTGGCACCTCAGCATCAGAGCTGCTGATTGGGCTCCTGGACAGCGGCCGCCCACGGTGCCTCCTTGTCTGCTTTCACTTGGTCTGCGCTGCTGGGCCTGGCGCTCCCGTTGGACTTCCTGCCTCGCTTGTCTGATGCTGGAGCCCAGCAACACGCGCTAGGCCTGACTCTCCCAGGGGGCCTGCCTCTGGCCTCCCGCCCCGCCTGCCTCTGCACGCCCCAGTCCCCGGCTGTGGTTGTCTTCTCGGCTTCCTACACGAGCTGGTGAAGCCGCGAGGACAGGAGCTGTGACCCTTTACAGTGTCTTGTGGACCATCTGCTGCTGTTTCTGGGACAGTGAGCCCAGGCTGGGCGCGTGAACAGGGGACACCGCAGCATCCTGGCTCCCCGCTGGGCCGCACTGGCTCTCCGGGGGGTGGAGCAGACACAGGGGTCATGGGTGCTTGACCCTTTCTCCGTGGTGTCTGCTGCTGGTGATCATTCCACATCTGTCTCACGGGCCTCACTCCAGTGGGAGGCAGGGTCCTGCCCCCACAGGGAGGCTTCCCGGTGTCCTGTAAGTGCATGCAGGCGTGTCTGCGTCTCCGGAGTGCCCTCTGCCAGGCACCGTGCAAAGCAGCCCAGGCCTTGGCGTTGTCAGGGCTGCTTCCCACAGGCGCTCCCAGCATCGTGGCCGCTGCGCTCTTGGGGGAATGAGATGGTGGGCCCTGACCCAGGGTCTTGACTCAGGACCCCCGGGAGCTGGGCCCCACAGAAGTCACAGGTGTGCCCCGAGGTGGGCCAAGTGGGACCTCACCTCCGTGCCCCTCCCCCACACGCAGGGTGCCCCCTGTCGGCCCAGGAGCCCTTCCCTCTGTGCTCACGCCCGCCTGGGAGGGGACGCTGCCCCGCCCGGTGCTCGTGCCACTGGCGCTCCAGGAGGCCAGCGCATCCAGCTCGCCAGTCTCGTGTGGCTTGTCCGTGCATCACAGCCATGGAGTCGGGGTCTCTGGGGGCTCAGGGCTCTGAGAACGAGGCCTGGAGCTGCCGACTCCTCATTGCCCGGCCTGCTGTTCTTTCTTCTCCAGGCCAGAAGGGGCTGTAGGGCGCCAGGCCTTGTCCTGCGTGTCTGGACCCTCCCGACCTTGGAGCCAGACCCCAGTCTGGCTCTGTGCTCAGTGACACTGCAGGGACGAGGACATTGCCGTGTGCGTTTACTTGCTTTCTGGTCTCTGTCGCACCCTGTGGCCTGGGTCTCCGTGGCCTGGGCAGGAGCTCCTTCTGTGTGGGCCTGGCACCCCAGCGCCAGCATTGTCTGGGCTCCCTGCCCATGATGTGGAGGTCACCCCACTGTGCGGTGACAGGTCGGTAACTGATCAGCTACACTGGATCGTTCATTAGGGTTGGGATTGAGCTGAAATTGCCAAAGGCGATTTCCTTCTCAGCCTCAAGGTCAGATGGAGTACTGACTGCGTGGCCTCTGCCCAGCCAGGACCGCAGTTGAACTTGGCAACTCGAGAAGATGAGAGAGACATCAGGGCCAGAGCTCAGCAGAGGCGGGGCCTGGGAGGCAGGGCCGAGGATGGGTAATTATTTCAGCCTTGGCTTTTCTGATTCTCTGCTTTTGTTCCTCCCACTGTTGGGATGTTAATTTTTTTCAGAGAAATGTGTCATGACACTTGGAGGTGCTTAAGATTGGGGTCAGATGGCGTGAAGACAGCTGCATGCCACCCTTGGGGTGGGTGAGCTCACTGCTCCTCCCAGAGGCAGCCTGAGCAGGACCTGGAGGCAGAGCTGCCTTCCTCCGCCTCCCGTCTCTGGTCTCCCTCCTTCTCCCACACACGTGCCTAAGTGACCACGTGGCAAGATGGTGGAGCCTGAGGCCCCACTGCTGCCCTGAAGGCCCATCTCAGGCGTGCTTGTCAGGGCTGGCCTTGCGGGGAGAGCTGGTTCCCTCACCAGGGGAATGGGGACGTGGGGGTGGCATGCCTGTCTTCCCGGGTTGCTGTGGGCCTTCAACGAGGTCACGTGTGCAGCGTGTCCTGTGCAGCACAGAGCGCTGTCTCGGTGGGGCCGCCCCCTGCCCAGGAGGGCCCGCCTTTCACCCAGACCGCGGCTCCTGGCTGCTTCCGCCCCGTGCTCGCCTCGGCCAGTCACTCCTGCTGTGAGCCTGGGCCTGGCTGGGACTGTAGGGCGTGTAGCACAAGCCAGGGCACTCCAAGGGTCACTGTCCTTCCTGGACTGGATGGCACCAGCCCGCCTGGTCTGAGCCTGCCCAGGGGCCATGGCCAGGCCTTTGGGCCGTCGGCACCGTGGGTGACTGACAGCTGTCGGTATGGGTGCCCACCCTGGGCATCAGGACTGCGGGCTGGCGTTGGCGGGAAGTCGCCTGAGTGAAGGCAGGGCTGCATGGGCCGTGCACGGGCGAGCGGCGTCCGCGGTGTCTTTCTTGAAGGTCATTAAAATGTCTCCTACTGCTGAGGAGCGAGTCGCGTCCTTTCATTGTCCTTTGAAAGTGGCTATTCTTGGGCTGGAAGTTTTCTGAAGAAGATTACATTAAAGTGGTGGCAGCGGCCCTCGCAGTACAAAGCGCAGCCCGCACTTCCTGCGGCAGGTGCCGCTCTGAGAGGCGCTGATCGATAAACACGCCGCCGTCTCCCCCGAGAACTGAGCACTTCATTTTGAACTCCCAGCGGCTCAGAAATGCCAGTGACCTCAGAGGTCGCCAGAAGTACAGGACTGGAGGGTTAATTTTTTATGAGTTTTCTCTTTACTTCACAGGGAAGGCTGAGCCTGAGTGGAGACAACGTCCCGACAGAGACGTCGGTGTTGGGGGCGGGGCTGGGGGGCGAGCTGGGCAGAGCTGCGCCGCCCCCTCCCAGAGGGATCGAGCGTGTACTCGGTTTCCTGCTGTTCGTCCACTGCAGCCTCTCCTTCCCAGCAGAGGCCCTGGGCGGCCTTCCCGGGGTGCAGGGGAGGCCGGGGCTGCTGAGGAGGAAGGAAGGAAGTGCTCCTTTGCTGGGAGTGGTGCCTGGGCGGCAGCTCTCCCTCCCGCAGCTGGGAGTGGGGGGCAGCCGCTCACGCTGCCTCCCCCTGGTCCCCAAACTTGGTGATTTCAGCTCCTGAGTCCCCACGGCCCGGGAAACGTGGCTCTTCCCTGAGGCGGCGCCTCCCTGCTCTCTCGAGGGCCGTCCTTCGGGTGCCGTGCCTGCGGCGGCCCCGTCCCTGGTCAGCGACACTGCTTCTCCCTGCTCCTGGTGCGCGTCATCTCTGCCTGGGCACGTGCGCTGCTAGGAGGAGAGTTCGGGAAGGTTCGGCACATGGGTCTGTGCTTCCTGCTGTGCCCCAGGGCCTGGGGATGTGGCCGATGGCTGTCGTGGCAGCCAATGAACAAGCAAGTGGACCTGAGCGGACGGTCCTGGCGTGGCTGCGGGCAGCAGTCAGCCACATCGTCGCTTGTGACAGCTGATGGTCCTGGCGTAGCTGCACGGTCACTTGTGACAGCCGACGGTCCTGGTGCAGCTGTGTGGTTGCCTGTGATGGCCAAGGGTCCTGGTGCAGCTGTGGGCAGTGGTCAGCAGTGTCATTGCCCATGACGGGCTGAGGTTAGATTGTTAAGTACAGTCATGTCTTTGAACAGGTGACATGCTCAGGCCCCCTGGCAGACCTGGGGACACAGGAGCTTGCCCACCCCGTGCCAATCCCGCAGCTGTCCGGGGGCCCCAGTGCTCTATGTCCTCTGGGCTCCCTCCCTCACCAGGTGCAGTGGCCCGGCCCCCAAGCTCCGAAAGGCTCGCTCATCCTGTTGAGTCACCGGACTGAGGCTGGTCCTTGGTCCTGCCTGGATGTGTTTGTTTCCTGGCACCTTAGCCTGGGCTGGGGCTCAGGTCGGCACCTCAGCGCCCGGCTTCCGGCCTTAGGTCTGCACAGTGCGTGTGTCCTGCACCCAGGCGTGGCCCTGGGACCAGGAGTTTAGTCTCTGACTTCCTGCAGGTGGACACAGTTGCCCTGTGGCCACGCGTGTGTCACCTGCTCTGGGTGGGGAGGCCTGCAGTTTGACACCCCTATGCCTGGGAGGGCTTCGTGCTCCCCAGACTGTGGGGCTTTGCCAGGCTCCGCAGGCTGTCCCCGTGTCCTCGCGCTCTGAGCCCCCTGTGCCCGTCATCCGAAAGCAAGGGGTGGGCCATCCGTCTCGACAGGGTGTCCACGGGGGCAGCGTGACTCAGGACGCTCTTGGCTCCCCAAAGTTCAGCTGCTCCAGGGTCAACAGCACAGTCCGTGACAGTCCAGTCGGCTGTGGGGGCGTCAGACTGAACTAGAGCTCAGGACCACCTGTTTCATGGGCGCGTCGGGACGTGCTCCTGTTGTACTTCACTTCCTGGCCGCGAGGCCCCTGCAGGCGGCAGGTGCACGGCCAGCGGTGGGGCCGAACTCCGTATTAATGGGAGGCTTTCCGAGCGGCTCCGTTGACGGGAAAGCCCAGGCCCCTGAGGTGAGTGGGGGGCTCTATTCCCGTGGGACCCTGAGGCCGTGCTGGGGCCGGCTCTCCACCCAGCCCAGTTCCTGCTGAAGTTCTGTGCACGTCTGGTTCACATTTAGTTCCCTGTTACGTTAGCTGTGTAGAGAATTAGGGTAAATTATAATAAAAACCCCTCGCACTTACTCCGATGTGGAATGGCAAATGGAGCCGGTCTCCAAAGGAAGTGCCACCTGCCATCCCTGTGAATTACGGTTTTCTTGAAATTGAGTCATCAAAGCAAAAAGGAAATAATTGGATGCAAGTACGACGCAGGACTGCAGGTGTCACCGATGGCCCTCATCTCACGTGTCCCTATTTCCAGAGCCCTGTCGGTGTTCTCAGGGATCATCGCCTCGGGTGAACGCACCCAGTGTCACCTCAAACTCCTAGCGATATTATCTGTTTTATTTCTTTTGAGACTTTAAAGATTTCCTTGAAAGAGGTTTCCTCTGCTCGTAGCGTGAACACCAGGCGCCCTGTGGGGTCAGTCCCTCCCAGCCCGCTGCCCTCCCCGGTCCTCGTCCCTCCGGTCCTCGAGCAGCCTGCCGCTTGTCCCTGGTCGTTGGCCTTCCCGCTGGACTCGGCGGCCTCAGAAGAAGGCGCAGGGAGCAGTGGGAGCGCAGGACGGCCTTGGGCAGGGCCGGCAGGACCCGTGGCAGTTTGTGGGGAGAGCCAGAGACCAGACCGTGAAGGCGCTTCCCCTCCATGTCGGGGTTGGAGGCGGGCCGTGCGGGTGGGAGCGGGAGGCTCTGCGTGAGTCCAGCTTGCATCCTCATCTGGGGTCTGAAGGGCTGGCCTGGGCACGGAGGCAGGTGGGGCGCTGCAAGCCTGGAAGGCAGCATGATGAAGAGCAGAGGTGACGGGAAGGTCGGCGCCCGGGCTGACGGGCTCGGCCTCATCCTGCCTCGCCTAGACCAGCCTTGGGGCCTGGGCACCGGGCAGAGCTCCGGCTGGGGTCCGGCCTCCCGGAGCGGGGGCAGGAGGGCCCGTGGTTGGGGGTTGACTCCTCTGCAGCGCGGCGAGCTGCACACCTGGTGGCTGACGCAGGGAAGCACCTGCTCTGGTGATCGAGCTCATTCAGGCCGACCATTTTCCCCATTGTGTGGGTGCTGCGCCCCTCCCCCGCGGCAGCGCTGGGATCGCCCTGGGGGTCTGCTCAGAATCCAGAGACTCCTGAAAGGCGCTGAGTAGCTATTCAGAGTGCTGAAATGACAGCGAGGCTGCATCCAGCTCTATCCTGGGACCTGAGTAGGGAGCGGGGCCTGTCCTGCGGAGCCTCACCCTGCCCTGTGCCTTTTCTGTGCAGTGCCCGTGAGCTGGACAAGGTCCGGCAGCAGCTGCAGGAGGAGGTGCGCCAGGTCAGTGCCCAGCTGCTGGAGGAGAGGAAGAAGCGCGAGACGCACGAGGCCCTGGCCCGCCGGCTGCAGAAGCGCGTCCTGCTGCTGACCAAGGTACGGCAGTGGGCGGGCGGCAGGTGGGTGGGCAGGGGGCCAGCAGGTCCTGCTCCCAGGGCTTCCTCTCCGGCACCACGTCTGCCAGGACCTCCCCCAGACTCCGCTGACGGCCCTCCACGTGCATCCGCGCCTCTGGCTTGCGCAGATGTGGTTGGGCCAGCGTGCACCCCTGCCTCGCTGGGAGGAGCAGCCTGGCAGCCTGGGCAGGCCGTGCTTCGTCCTGAAGGACGGCCAGGAGGGCACTGACCTGTGCTCTCCCCACGGGGGCGGAGGCTGCCTTTGGACAGTGCCACGTCCCCAGCGTGCTGGCCCGGTCTCTCCGCAGTGGTGCCAGGGCTAGAGAGAGAACATTGTCTGTGTCCAGGCAAGCTGGGCAGACAGACGAGTCCCAGCCTTGGCTGGGGGCTGACTTTCTAACTGTTCGGTGCCTGAGGAGCCTCCACATCTGGCTCGATAGGCAGTTTGCTGGCTCGTGAATTTGGGTCTTTGTGTGAGAGCTTATTTAAAATGCTGACTTGGACGCTGAAATTTCAGAAGATGGGAAAGTAAAAAGCCCAACTCTGTCCCCAGAAGCTCTGGTGGCAAGTGTGCTGTCTGGTGCGCTGCGTAGAGGCCTCTCCCACCTGCCCGCAGGGTGTCCTGCGTGGGCTTGTGCTGACCAGCACTCGCTGCCCGGCACCGCCCCTGAAGGGACCCTTGGCTCCGCCGCCGCACCTCTGACGGTGGAACTTTCAGAGCATGAGTCCAGTTCCAGCTGCTCGAGCGCCCTTGTGGGGCTGCTCAGGCACGTCCTTGCTGTGCTGCGCCGCCCCGTGCCCCGCCGTGTCCCGTGCCCCGCCGCGCTGTTGCGGGGCCAGCACTGCCTCGCCGTTGTTACTGCAGCTTTCCGGCGCTTTAGCGTCTGGCAGTGAAGTCCTTCAAACGTGCTGTTGTTCGTCCACTCTCGGACCTGTTCCTTTGCCTGTCCTCACACACCTTGGCGTCGGTTTGCGCACCCACCCAAAACCTCTGCTGGGATGTAACTAGGGTTGCAATGAGTTTATAATAAGTGTGGGGAGAAATAACGTCTTAGCATTATTTTCTCAACCGGAACATTACATGTTCTTCCATTTTTAAGTTCTTTGATTTTTCTCAGCAGTATTTTGCCGTTTGGGAGGAAATAGCTAATATTTTCTATTCTTGATGCAGTTTCAGTGTCACTTTTTAAGAGTTGTACCTGCTGTGTGTTTGCTGCTGTTCTGAGAGTCCCGCTCGGTCCCCACTTGCAGGCCGTCCCCACGCGGCCCGTGCCCTGCCTTCCTGCCAGACTCCTGCCTCCTCTGCCTTCCCCGCCTCTCGCTGGGACCTCTGGTGGGGCCTCAGGACAGGGTACTGGTGGGTGTCCTGGGTGTCTGCAGACCCCGGGGGCATCGGCCCTCAGCCCCGAGCCTGACCTGTGCTCTTGGGGTCTAGTGGGTGATCTTGGTGGCTGTTTTCTCAGGGTTTTGATCATAAAGGCCAACCCTGTGAATCTGGACAGGGGCTGTTTTTGTGGCTGTCCACTCCCGGTGTCTTATCACATCTGTCTGGACCTGTGAAGGCCCCCCTCGGGGCTTGGCTGCCATGCTCACGGCACACCGGGCAGGTGGGGGCTGAGAGGAGGCAGGAGCCCCACCGCTGCCGTGTTCCATCCCAGAGAAGCAGGCCGAGTGTCTGCCGTGGCCAGGCCATCTGTCCCGCAAGAGGGGCGCAGTGAGCTGAGCGGACACTGGCTCTCCCTGCCTCGGGGCCAGCGGGCCAGCGGGCGTGCGGACTCCTGAGGGAAGCGCAGCGTCTCGGGCGTGTCGGCAGGTGACCTGCTGGGGTCCCAGGGGAACTAGGGAAGCTCGTGCACACTTCCGAGGCCAGGGTCTAGCTGGGTGTTTGTGCTTTTTAAAAAAAGTAACTGGGTCCACAGGAAGCTGTAAAGATGGCAGAGAAGTCTTGCATGTCTTTCACTCAGCCTCCCACGTGGTGACGTCTCAGGCAATGAGAGGGGGCAGCGTCAGAGCCAGTGCATGGTTCTGTCTGTTGTCACACATGTGGGCTCCTGGAGGTATCGCATGCAGACCTGCTTGCCACCCCAGACCTCATTGCCGCTGTCGAAGCCACCGCCCCCGTTTGGTTGCCACCTTTGGTCACGGTACGTTCCAAGAACACCCTGTACATGAGTCATGTAGTATGTGACCCTTTGACATTTTTAGGTTTTGAAACTAATAGACTTTATTCCTTTTTAGTTTTCAAAAACACTGAGCAGAAAACATGGAGTCCCACACACCTCTTCCCCGCCACGGTCTCCGCGCTGTCGGCAGCCGGCCTCAGTGTGGCCCACGCTGCAGCGGGCGAGCCCGTGTGGCTGCATCGCTGTGCACGAGCCCGGGGCGAGCATTAGGCGTCACCCTCCCCGCTGTCCACTCCTGTGCCCCCATCCCTGCGCCGCGGCTTTCATCCCGCCCCCGGCCCCCGGTGGCCACTGGGCCTTTCATGGCCTCCACACGCTCGCCTCTCCCAGAGCGTCACAGCGGGGTCACACAGCCTGCAGCCTGGTCACACTGGCTTCTGTCGCTTACCGACATGCAGTTGTGGTCCCTCAGGTCTTTGCATGGCCGACGGCTCGTTTCGTGTTCACTGGGGAGTGTCCCACGGCCTACACGGGCCCCCATTTGTGGCTCCATGGACGGCTCAGTGACTTCCACGTCTTGGCCGTTGTGTATGTGTGAGCACGTGTGCAGGGCCTTGTGGGGCACGCTTCACCTTGCCTGTCTGGACCGCTGGCCAGCGTGTCTGGCTCAGAATGTTCTCCCGGCCGTGCAGCTGTGGTGAGTGGTGCCCTTTGCACAGTGAAGCTTTTCACACACAGCTCGCTCTTCCCATCATGAGAGAGCTTCACGGAGGAGGCCCCAGACCCAGGGCGGGGTGGGGGGCGATGCTGGCGGTGGAGCCCGGGCGCCGGGGCCCAGCCCGGCACCCCGTCTCCTCCTTGCCGCCACCAGACCTGCCTCAGGGACATCAGTGACTGCCGGCCTTGTAAATTCAGTTTTTCCTTTTGTTACACCTCTGAGCGCAGTCCCTGACTCCTCGAACCTCTGGGAGTCTGGATGTGTTGTGCAGGGGACCCGTCTGCCTCTCCCAGGTGACTGCGAGGTAGGTGAGGTGTCATCAGCAGCAGGGAGAGCTTGGTGTCAGCAGCAGGCTCCCGGTGAGCGGCATCCAGCCCGTGCAGGCGCCGGGCCGCTGACGGCCGACACGAGGCCCCTTCCCTTTGAGAAAAGCGGGCTATGCCCACGCTCCTCTGGCAGGAGATCATAAACCCCGCCGGCTGCGCTCGCTCTCCCACGTCCCCCTCCTGCCACTCCGTCCTCAGTCTCTGAGTTGCCCTGTCTTCGTAAAAGCACCTTCTCGTGCATGCCTTCTCTTTTAACGCTGGAAATTCGTGGTCTTAGGTGGCACAGAAAGAAACACTTAAAAGCTCGTTACCTGCTCTGTCTTCTGAAGAAAGCAGCCCTCTGTGGGAGTCTAGCTGGCTCTGCCTCAGCGCACTTTGTCACTCCTGTTCCCCTGGCCCCCACTGAGGTGGGGAGGGTGGGCGCCTGCCGGGCTTCCAGCTCAGCACGTCCAGGCCTGCCGGTGGCGTGGGGACTGGGGGCAGGGGGCGCACGGCTGGTGAGGGGGGACTGGGGTCCGGTGTGGGTTTATCTGCTGCTTCCCTCATGCTGAGCACCTCCCCCGCCCGCAGCCTGCATCCAGCCTACCTGCTGTTCATTCTGCATGTTGGCCTTTGCTTCGTGTGGAGGTGGTGAGACCGTGTGTTTGAAAACCTTCCTGTTTGGGGCCTTGGCGGTGGGCGGGCATGCACCTGGGTTGTGCAGGTGTTTGGGCTTCAAGGCGCATCTCAGGGTTCAGCCTTCCTGTCTGTGGGAGTCCCAGCTGGCCCTGTGGGACTGAGGCAGCCCGTCGCTGAGAAGGACGGGCTGCTGAGCCACAGCACTGCCAGCTTTCTCCTCCTGCGGGGGCCCATGGTCACGGCTTCTCATGCAAACAAGGGCCCTCCGTGATGTCCGGGGCCCGCTGACCTGCGCGTGGTCAGGGGTCCCTCCAGGCCGTGCTGAGCTGAATGGGCCCCTCAGTCTTTCCAACCTGAAGTGGGCTGAGGAGCTCCCTGCTGCTGGCCTCGGCTCAGGCCTGACCACACCTGCGCCCGTACGTGCTCCTGGGGACCAGGCCTTCACCGCCCGTTCCCGAGTCTGATGGTGGCTCTGCCCTCGCTCCAGCTGTGAAGCAGCCGCTCGCGCTCCCTCCCACCAGGCGCTGTGGTGACGTCTCAGCGAGCCCAGAGGAGCGGCAGTGAGATGCGGTGCACGCCCGTTTCTGCTCCTCGTCAGGAAGGCTTGGGAGCTGCAGGGGAGCAGACCCACCCCCCTCCCGGCCTGTGCCGCAGGGCCCGTGGAAGCCCTCGAACGGAGGTCGTTCCGTGCACACGGGCTGTGGCGCTGCGTCAGTAGTGAGGGGCGGGGCCTGAGCGCCTGCCCGTCCGACCAGCTCTACGCTCTGTCCTCGCCAGTGACCTGTGCACCATTTCACAGATGGCCAGCGGCACCGGTGACAGGTCCCAGGATTGGCCACAGCTAAGACGGCACTCCATCCCCGCAGTGCCAGGGCCCGAGACTGGAGGGCAGAGGCCTGGGCCGCCCATTGTCCAGCCCCGCGCGCCCTCAGGGCCGCAGCCCTCACCTCTGCTTCCTCAGCCCCAGGGTGACACATGTCCTGCTCTGTGCACTTGTTTGTCCCCGGCTGGTTTGTGTAAATACGGGTTTCCTCTGCTGCTTGCGGGCGAAGTGGAAGCTTTCATAAGCTGACGCAGGAAGGGAAGTGACTGCCATTGATTTACATGGAAGAGCCTTGAGCATTCCTGACCCCAAAGGGAACACATGCACAGTGTCTTCATTCCGCTGGCCACGATGGAGGTGCTTAGTGACATCCAGTTCTGCTCCACGGGGAGCACCCTTTGGCTGCTCGGACACCTCAGCGCACGGCTCACTGGCAGAAGCACCAGGGGGGTTGTGCTCGCAGATCTCTGGGCCTGATGTCGAGACGCTCAGGGTCCTGGGAGTCCGTCATCATGCCACGGCCTCCGGAGGGTCAGAGACGCTCAGGGAACGGTGGCACGGAACCAGTTTTCCGCAGGCTGATCGATACAGGTCCCGACGTCTCGCCCACGCTGTGCCGAGCAGTGTCCTTCGAGGGGCCTGCAAGGCCGCTCAGGGAGCCGCCGCCTCGGGGACTGCTCGCAGCAAACGCGCGCTGAGCCCCGCGGACAGCGCCCTCTCCGGTTCCCCATCCCCCGTTAGCAGACACTGGGGTGAGGGAGGTGACCGGCCGGAAGGGGCGGGCTCTGCTGTGCCCTGGGTCCTGAATGCCACCTGCTGCCTGGCCCAGGTCGGCGAGCCCGGCCACTGCCGGACGCCGCCCGGAGCAGCCCCACGGCGCTGGCTTTGGCGCTGCCCTCCTGGCCCCGGCGACACACTGTCCTGTGTGTGGGCCACGGTCTTCCCAGCCTCTGTGCTCGGGTTCTTCCTGCTGAGACGCACCCCACCCCACCTTTCCCCGGCTCTCCAGAAAAGCCTGGAGGGCGGGGGCGAGTGGTACCCAGCCCAGGCCCCTGGGCAGCACTTGTTCTGCTCAGCGCGTGGATGGCCCGCAGCCCACAGAGGGGAGGGTCCTCTCGGCCTCAGCGTTTAATTCCCAGCTGGCGCTGTAGTGTCCTTCAGCTGACCTTCCTAGGCCGGCATTCCGAGTGCGTCCACTTAAGGAAATGACACAGCAGCCCCCCTGCAGCTAATGGAAAGCCAGTGTCCCACGGGGGGCGCCGACAGCTGGGCCTGGGTTGCAGCAGAAAAAACATTCCAGAGAGCAAAGCAATTCTAGGAGGTACAGGGAAATCCAGCAAAATGCCCTTTATTTCATCTCCAGATTTAAGATGTTTATTAGGAGTTTGTCAAACTGGAGGAGAGGTGCGCTGCCTCTGGCCACTGCTGAAGATGGGCTTGGGGAGGGCAACCCGCTGCCGGAGCGCCACCTGTCCGCCCCGGTGTGGGTGGCGCGGAAGCTGGGCTTGTCGGGGTTCAGGTACCCCTCCTGGTTCCTTGCAGACTTTGATGCGCTCTTGGAAGAACCCCGCCCACACCTCGTCCACCCTCGTCCGCCGGGCCTCCTGGGCTCCAGTAGCCTCACTTCAGGGGGGGCTGGGAAGTCCCGGCGGCCCCTCCAGTGGCGGTCGTGGCGGCGCCTCTGAGGCGCTGTAGCCGCTGGACCCGTTTTCTCTTGCTGGAGCCGTCACCCGTGTCCCCTTCGTGTGTGTGGGGGGGTCTGGGGAAACTCCTGATTGCCTTTGACCCGCAGACACCCTCTGAGCTTATTCTCATCCCCTCCGCCACCGCTGCCCCGCGGGTCCCTGAGGGCTGGCACCCGTCCCCCAGGCACAGCACACAGCAGGTCTCCCTCCCTGCCCTGTCCCTTCCTCTCGGAGTGTCACCCTGGGCTGCCATCGGCTCTTCCCCAGACCTCCCCTGGACTCCCGTGGTTGTGCAGCCCGTCGTGAGACACTTGCAGTGCACACGCCAGCACGTGCGTGTCCGTGTGAAGGCGGTGTGTGACCACGGGCAGCGATGATGAAATGGGGAATGTTTTTAAGCTTTCTAAAATATAAAGGTACTTACACGAGTCAGCACGTAGGATGCCCACGGTGCCCCCAGCCCTGCGCTGTCCTGCTCCCCGGGCCGCACCTCTGGGGTGTCTGAGGGCAGGGGCCAAGACCTGAGCGAGAACGGCTGCCGTCTCCAGGTGCAGGGCCCTTGGCGCACGGAGGCCTTGCTGGGTGCAGTGCCCGGCCCGGGCCTTTGCCGCAGCTCCGGTGCCCTCAGATGCCTGCGGCGTGTCCTGTGGGGTCTGAGGACGGCTGGCAGACCTGGGCGACAGGCTGTGCGCGCTGGCGAGTGTCCTTGTTTACGACTGGAAGGCCCCTCTTGTCGTTGTGGAGGCCTGTGCTCTTCTTAACTCAATTTCGAAGAACTCCAAATCTTTGAATAACCTTCATTCTGAAAGGAAGGGAAGTTGGCTGCAGGTGAAAATTGATGGTCACGCTCAAAGACACGGTTCCCCGCCAGGCAGCCTCTTGAGTATTGCAGCTAAAAATAGCCCCAGCATCTTGCTGCTGTTTGGATTGTCTCCAGGCCCCTCCTGGTGATTATCTCAGAGACAGTGAAGATGCCGGCCTCGCTGCTGGGCCTGCCCTTGGCCTAGGGTGGCCCGGCCGGGCCTGGCTGACCAGCTGAGGGCCAGCTCAGTGTTCTCGGTGGGCTGGGCAGCTGACCTCTGCCAGCACGGAGTGGCCTCGGCATGGCACCCCTACGCCGGTGCTGTCTCAGCAGTGTCCGCAGTGTGTGCCCCGCCGGGCCCTGCGGTTGTCTCGCACGCCTGGTGCCGTGGGTCTTACCTGGGGCCAACGTGGCCGTCAGCCAGCACCCTGGCCAGCCTCTCAGTTTAGTGTCTAAACAAGTCTGTGTTGTCACAGCAAGAGAGGCCGCCCACGCAGGGTGGCTGCTGTGGTTCGCGCCCAGCACAGGCTGTTCTCCAGCAAGCTTGTGTCACACGTGTGGCCCTGGAGCACACAGGCATCCAGGGGTGGCAGTGACTGCTGCCACTCACCCAGTCACCTTCTTTCCATTAGTACTCGTACAATAGCCTCACTTAAAAGTTCTTCTGGAAATTCTCTGAGTATTTGCAACAAACACCCCTTGTTACAGATGAGGAGGGGGCGGGGCAGTGCGCCCAGATCGGGGGGAGACGGCCCTGCCTGTTTCTCGCTCGGCCCCCTGACGCCCACCTGAGTGTCACCTGTCACTGCCCCTTGCACCTGGCAGTGGGCTGTCAGAATGTGTGTGTGAGTGCGCCCACAGGCGTGTGTGATGGCACATGTATGTGACTGTGCACACGTGAGTCTGCATGTGTGTGAGTGCATGTGCATGCGCATCTGCGTGTGCCTGTGTGAGTGCACGTGAGTGTGTTTTCGCTCTGCAGTGCTGGGTTTGGTTTGGTTTTCAATGCAGTTTAGCTGCTTTTCCCACGAGTCCCTCATGGAACATTGGGCCCAGCAGACAGGACCAGCCCCGGCCATTGTAATAGTTATTAAACAGCAATAAAGCAGCGTCTGTATTTACCGACGCTGAGTGTGCTCTGGCTGGACGGTATTAAATACCATCCATCATCAAATGGAAAACAGTCAATTGCAGGGAGCGCGCTTGCAGTCAATATCCCTTCAGTTAACGCTGCCCGTGAGGACCCAAACCGCCCTGACGGCCCGCACCGCCCCGAGCTGGCCTGCAGAGCCCTCCCGTGGGAGTACAGCATCAGCGCAGCCACCGCATGTCCGTTCTGCACAGGAGGCCCTGGCTGGGCAACTCTGGGTCCCTTTCCAGAGTTCTAATCGCCTGCTGTGCTAGAGGTCCCTTCCAGCTTGGCCTGGGTCTGAGGGGGCGTAGAAATAAGACTGGCCTGCAGCACCTGGGCCTTGGGAAGGGAGAGGGTGGCCGCCGGCTCTGTGCCCGGTGGGTGGAGCCCAGTACAAGGAGCTTGGAGGTGCCCTGGGGCCTGTGGGGGGCGTGGGCGCTCTCCTTGACCGAGTCTCATCTTCTCCATCTGTAAAATGGGCCCGCGGCGGGGCGCTAGGGGGGAGGCGTGGGGCTGGCCAGGCTTTGGGCCCAGTAGGTGCCTGGCTTCCCGGAACTCAGGTGCCACTGCTGCCCTGTCTTCCGTGTGCTTGTGGGATCTGAGGGGCGACAGTAGGTTCCGCAAGGGGCTCTGCCTGCTCTGGCCCAGGGTTGGTGTGGGCTCCCTGCCCCTTGCGTGACGGAGGCGTTACAGCGTTACTTTCTGTGAAGTCCGGTCGCTCGCTGGGAGGCACGTGTGCGGTGGGGCTTGGTGTCACTGCTGTGCCCGCCGGCCCCCACCGGGGGACATGGGCTCCGGCCGGGGCTCCCCAGCTGGTGTGTACGCATCGTCTCTGCGGGGCCTGGCTTCTGGAAAACGGGAGAGTCTGGACGGGTCCTGAACTTGCCCCTTTTCGGTTCTTCCCGGTCGTCTCAGCTAGAAGTCTCAGCTAAGGGTCCCTGTGTGGAGAGGGTTCTCTCCTCACTGCCCTCGAGCATCCAGCCAAGGAGGGGCGGGAGCTCAGCAAGGGTGCATCAGGGATGCGGGCCTCTGAGGAGGCGGAGGTGATGCAGCGGCCTGGGGACAGGGTGTGTGGCCTGCAGCGGGCTGTGCGGTGCTGGCCTCGCCCTCCGGCACCTCTGGGGGTGGAGGTGGGGGTGGGTCTGCTGGTGGCGCAGCAGGGGTCCTGCCCCTGGGCCCGCCCCTGGCGCCCGGGGGCTTTCAGAGACAGCTTGTGGGGCAGGGGTGGGGGGCTGCGGCTGGAGGAAGCTCTGCCTAGCAGCAGGCCGTCCTGTCCGCGGGCAGCTGGGCGCCCGGCCCTCCCTGCGCTACGGGAATCAGTGCCTGTTGGGACCCCAGGGGAATGTTTGCTTTTAATTGCTGCTGTGTCTGCCTCGTGCTCCCCAGAGTGGAGGGCGTGAGGCCGGGGCCAGGCCTTCCTGCAGAGCATGCGGCTCGGCCTCTCGGCGGGTCTGGCTGAGGAGCGAGCGCTGCAGGTGACAAATGGCTCCCTGTCCTCTGAGGGATTTGGTTAGACTCAAGTCCCAATAAGCGACACTCTGTTTTCTAGGGCTTCCTTGGGGCTCTCTAATAAGCTTCTATAAAGGGCTTTATCCACAGCTTTGTGAAAGTCTCTAAATAAATTAGATCCACCAGTTAGCCTTTGCCGGTGATTTTTATTAACCCCCAGGTAAAGAAATATTGCCGTTACGGAGGCCTGATGTACCCTGTGTGAGCCAGCTCGCTCAGCCGTGAGAGCCCCACGAGGAGCAGCCTGTGCACATGCGTGGTGCCCCGCTGGCGCTGGGAGCATGGGCAAGGAGGGTGCTTGCTGGCGGGAGGGGCTGCTCCCTTCTGCACGACGGGACAGGGCTGCACACCTGTCCTGCCATCACCCGTCAGGGGACGGGGCCTGGAGAGCCATGCAGACTGCGGAGGGCGTTGGTCAGGGGTCGCAGCCCCCCTGGGGGGACAGTGTTGAAGTCAGAGAGGCCTGGGTTCCAGTTCTGGTCCTGCCAGGCATGTGGCTGAGGACACGTGGCCTCCCCTCAGTGCTCCTGCTTCCTCCATGAGTCGTGGGAAACGAGAGGAGTGCTGCGCGGTGTCCGTCGCTTTCCTCAGCTGAGATGCAGTGCGGTGACTTCGGGATGAGGGTGCCCTGTACAGGGAGAGAGGTGCCCGGGAGCCTCCTGGCCTGGCGGCCCGTGTGTCACGGAGGCAGGGTGTATGCCCTTTCGCACGGAGCCGAGGCGGCCCCCCTCGAGCCCATGGGCAGGAGGCAGCACCCGGGGGCAGGGGCTGTGGCTCACCCCGCCCCCCGTGGGCTCGGGCTGTGGCTCACCCCGCCCCCCGTGGGCTCCTCGCTGGCCTTTCCGCTGCTGTGCATCAGGTCATCATCCAGCCCACACACCAGTCTCTTCGGGGACCTGGGTACCATCTCCAGGGGTTTATGAGCGTCTCCCTCCTTCCAGCACCAGCCCACACGGCTTCTCTCTGGGTCTCATGCCTCCTGTGGCCAACCCTGAGGTCTGGTAGTGGCTGGAGCTGGAACACGTTGCTCAGAACCCGTCCCCAGCCACTGCCTGTGTCCCCTGGCCTCGCTCTGGCTCTGGTCTTTGGAGAAGGCGGGGTGTGTGGCCCTTCCCCATGGGGCTGTGGGCAGGGTGAGGGAGGTCAGTGAGCTGCCTGGGGCACCTCCTGAGAGCAGAAGAGCAGGACTGTCTGTGGTGATGCGGGTCCTTCCCACGTGCACTTCCTGCCGGCCTCGGACACCTCCCCTCCCACACTGTTCCTGCACCTCTGGGTGCCGGACTGGTCAGGGACCAGCTCCGGATGCCTGCCTGTGCTCTCAGGGGTGTGCTGGAAGCCTGGCTGTGCCATGTCCCTGCGCGCCCTGGCCTCACCGCTGCCTGCAGAGCGTGGTGTGCTGCGCCCTCAGCGGCTGGGTCCTCCTCGGCGGCGCTGTGACCACGGACTCGCGGCGCTGCTGTCTGGGCAGGGTGTGTGTGGGAGAGCCGCGCCCTGGAGCTCCCTGGGACCAGGCCGGACGCCTGCAGGTGGTGCTGACCCCTCCCGCTCCAGGGCAGGGCTGGGCCCTGCGTGCCAGGCTGCTGTGAGGGCGGGAGACAGGCCGTGTGCTCAGCAGGCCGGGACCCGGCCGCCCCGCCCCGCCCCCGCCGGCCCAGGCTTGGCTGGCGGGCGTCCCCGGATCCCAGGTGGCAGCCGTGCACAGCACTTTGCGGCCCCCATGGCAGGACTCCCCAGGCCACAGGGAGTCCTTGCCCCCAGCAAGCCTGGGAGAGCTGTCAGGGCAGACTGGTGTGTGGATTTCCGGAGGATTAATGCTCTTTAAAGAGGCTTCCTTGCATTTCTGTCCTCTCTCCCAGCTGTTTACATGCTAATGCAGGCCCTGCTGCTGGAGCCAGTGAGGTGTCAGAGCCGGCGCTGGTCACGTGGCCCACAGTGCGGTGGGGAGGAGAGGAGCGCCATGTCCTGTGTTTGTGCTGTGTCCCTGCGAGTAGTGGGATGGGCGGGGGTCTGGTTCTTGAAGTTGGGAGGCAATCTTTAAAACATCATGTTTGAGCTGTCTGTGGCTGACTTGGATGCTCTCTGTGAAGGCCACACCTTACACTGCATATCGGAATGCATTGGGCAGGGTGACACCTTTGCATAAACAATTTGTAAATAAGGAGGCTGCAGGACTAGGAACCAGACCTTCTCAGGAGGCAGCTGTCTCCCCCAGAAGCCTGTCGTCCTGGGAGAAGGGAGCTCGGCTTCAGAGGGGCAGCTGGTGGCCGTCCTCTGGCTCTCTGGCCCACTATGTGTGGGCCAGAGCTTGCAAAGTACCCACTGGAGACGTGGAGGGATGTTGTCCCTCCGTGGGGTACTCCTCAGGCCTCGGTTTCCAGGTGCCCATGTGCGTGTGTCCTCATGGCACAGACAGCCCCCCGCAACTCTTCTGGGGGGGGCTGTTCTCCTGACCTCTGCTGGTGTCCACGGGGACTTGGGTGTCAGGCTGGCAGAGACGGTGGTCCCCTCTGTGAGCATGTCCCTCAGCGCTGTCCCCCTATGGGCCACCATGCTGGTCACCTGGAAAGGGTACTGTTTCGGACGGCAACCTCCCTTCCCCAGGAAGAGCAAGGGCTGAGTGGCCCGTCATTGAACGAGACACCTCCCAGCCCTTCCTCATCTGCTGTCACTCATGTGCGTCGAGGGCCCCTTGGGAGCCAGGGGCTGGGCTAGGCGCTGGTTTAGTCACAAGACCGTGCTTCCTCGGGTGGCACGTAACTCAGTGCCCAGACCTGGACAGCGCGTGCTCCCGGCCGAGGGAGCGGCTATGATGCACAGGCAGGACTCCTGCATCCAGGAAGGTGGAGGAGACGGATCCCCTCCTGTTGCTGAGCACAACGAGGGGCCCTGGAGGGAGCTGGGGACCCAGGGGACAACATGAGGCGAGCCTCCCTTCTTGTCCCAGACTCCGCACTGAAGGTGTCAGCAGCCCAGAGATGCCAGAGTGTGGACAGAAGACGCCCCAGCCAAAGATGGGACAGCTGTCCCCGCGGGACAGGACGCCCACAACTGGGCCTGCAGGCAGAAACAGGCGCCGAGTGCAAGCAGTAGCAGAACGGATGGAACCAAGGCGCGAAGGGTGGCCTCGGACAGAGGGCAGCAGACACGGCCCAGCCTGAGCGACGGGGAGTGCACGGGAGGGTGGCCCCGGGCCTGCGGGCTCCGGGACGCTGCCAGCCACATCCCAGGGCAGCAGGGAGGGCGTGGTGGCTAGTGCACCCCTCTACCTGTGACAGGTCTGTTCAGGTTTCGTGTTTCTCCTCGGGTCCGTTTTGGTAGCAGGTGCCTTCCTGGAATTGTCCGTCTCCCTTAGGGCGCCTGCGAGTGTCGCGTCTTCCTTTATGGTCCTTCCGCCTTGCTGATGGCGGCGACACCGTCTCCTCTTTCCTTCCCGACTTCATTCCGCTCAAATTTTTCTCTTTTTGGGGGGAGGAGGGGGTCCATCTGGCCAACAGTTTGTCAATTTTATTGATCTTTTCAAAGAACCAACTGATTTTCTCTATTGTTTTCCTACTTTGTAGCTAATTAATTTATTATGGTTTCCTCCCTACTTGCTTTGAGTCAAGTGACATTTGAGAAAGATGCAAAAGCAGTTCAGCGGGAGAAGGGTAACCCTTTCTATAAATGCCGCTGGAACAGCTGGACATCGGAGGCAGAAAGCGAACCTTGACTGAAACCTCGCACTTTATACAAAAATTAACTCAAAGAGAGTCACGCACTGACATGTAGAACCTGAGGGTATAAAACAGTTTCAAGGTAAGAGGAAACCTTCACGCTCTCAGGCCTGTCACTGAAAGTGTGATCTCTGAAAGGAAAGCTCGGGGAGTGGGACTTCGCGCTGGGAAGGATCCTGGTAAGAGAGGAACTCAGTGCAGACGGGGGCGGGGGGAGAATACTTGCAAACCACGCACGGCGAAACTTCCCGAGAACACGTGAAGAACTCCCCTCTGTAGTGGAAACAGCCTCCTTAGGAGACAGGCAGAGGCCGGAGCACACGCACGAGGACGCAAGCCTGGGCCCGGGGAGCCGCCGGCCGGCAGGGGCATCGCACACTCACGGCCAGGTGTTATCGTGCACCTCCCAGGTCACTCGGCTGTGGTGGGCCGGCTGCGCCCAGTGCTGCAGGGGACGCAGAGACGCTGCCTCTCAGCCCTCGCTAGGGGGACAGCAGGGGGTCCCCTGCTCGGTACTGGAGTGGAGTGCTGTGCTGGCTTTGATTTCCAGCCTGCATCTCCCTCTGAGCGTCCGTCCCCCGTGTTGGGCCCTGATGAAGAGCTCAGGCCCCCACCCTGCAGGCCAGCACTCAGAGGTTGCCTTGTCGCTGCTACCAATGCCTGTGGACGGGGGCTGACGGGCTGCTCTGCAGATCGGTCAGAGGCTTCCGTCGGCCATTCTCCAGCTGAGCAATGCTCACAGAGCGCCAGCTTGGCTCCGGGCACCGCTGGGGCTGGGTGTACCGCTGAGGAGGGGGCGCTGGGCGAGCCCAGGTCAAGGTTGCCAGTCTGAAGCCAGACCTTGCTGAGGACAGGTGTGTGCCCGCCAGGTCACCACTACAGTGAGGGCAGCCGCGGAGACGGCAGGGTCGCACTTGCTGAACGGTAGCCCCTGACTCCCGTCTGCCTCAGCCCATCTGCAGAGAGGGGAGCTCATGCTGGAAGGGGCGAGGGGCTGTCCCTGTGCTACCCAGCTCTCTGTTCTCTCTGTGTCCCGTGTGACAGCTCAGACCGGGGGTCACCTCCCCTCCCCCCACCCCGGCGCTGGCAGCCCTGGCCCCTTCCTTGCCTGCATGTCAGGCTGGAACCCAGCTCTCTGGGGCGGCACCCCGCTGCCAGGAAGCGCAGTCGCTGGTGGGGAAGGTGTGACCCAGCTCACATGAATGAGGTGGAATCTGCAGCAGAGCAGGGTGAAGGCGAAGGGAAATTGCTTCCGGAAATCTCTATTGATTCCGCTCCTCCGCAGTAGGTGTTGTGGAGCAGTGTGTCAGGAGGTGGGAATTGTCAGAGCACGGCCTGCTGGTGAGACGCACAGAGCTCACCCCCACCCGCGCCGGCTGCGCGTGGGTGGGAGAGGGCGGCGGGGCCTCCAGTGACGCACAGCTGTGTCTGCGGATGCCCCAGGCAAGCCTGCTCTCTGCACCTGGTGCCCGTGTGGGTCCAGGGCAGGGTGACCGACCCGCCCTCCTCTGGGAGGCTGCTGTAGCCGCCCGCCGTCCTGCAGGGAGGACACACCGCCGGCTCCAGACGAGACGCCTGGCGGTCAGGCGGCCCTGTCCCCTCGCAGGCGGCGCTGCACCTGGCAGCCAGCGGAGAGGAGCCAGCACACAGGGGACTTGCTGGCGGGTCGAGGCTCTGGGCAGGGAGGCGGGTGGAAACGGGGGGAATGGCAGTGCGGAAGCGCAGACAAGAAGGTGGCCTTGGAGGCAGGCAGGGACGCAGGCCAGGTCTGGGGGGCCAGGCACCCGGGGCGCAGATGGCAGAGGGGCCGAGGCCCCAGCGCAGGCCGCCGTGCGCCAGCCCTGTGTGGTGAGCCTTACCCGGGGCTGGGGCCTGAGCGGCCCTCGCCTGTGAGGACAGAGTGCCTCAGGCACTGCAGCTCCCCGGGGGGTTGCGCCTCGCCCCCCCATTCTCGCGGGCTCTGAGCAGGGCAGGTCTGGCTCCTTGGAAGGCGTCCCCGCACTTCTGGGGGGCAAGGCTGCCTGTCCCTGATGCTCTGGCTCCTGAGTTAAATGCCGCACAGCGGGCACACAGGGCTGTGTGGGCGCGAGCAGGTGCTTCATGGAAGCCACGCCCGAAGTGTGCTGGGGACACTGGGTTCACGTGACTGCCCAGGAGTTAACAGAACCGCGTCCTGTTAAAATTACCCTTAAAAGCCCTCCTCGTCCATTGAACTGGCCCTTTCGCCCTGCTGAGGAGGGCACGTGTTTTGACTGCTCTGAACACTTGCGCCACCAGTGTCTGTCCCTCCCCCGGCCCAGCTTTGGGCTGTGTCACCAGGCCCTCTTCCGCATACCTTGTCACTGTGTGACCCCTCCCTCCTGGGCTGGCCGCGGGGACAAGGTGGGTCCTCGCTGCTGCTTCCTGGCAGCCTCAGTTCCACTTGCTCCCCCTGTGTGTCCCGAGGGGGCTTTGGGGCAAAGCCCGGAACCCTCAGGCGCTCAGGAGGCAGACCTGGGACTTTGGGCAGGAAGTGACAGCCTTTCCTGAGGCCCCGCCTGGCCCCCCGGCTGCTCTCCTCCCTCCCTGCCCGTCCTGCCCGGCTCCCCTCGCACCTCATTGGAGGCACAGCCGCCAGGCCGTTGCCCTCACAGCTCCCTGCACAGGAGCTCTGGGCACCCCACGTTCCAGGCCCCGGGTCCCTCCTGCTCCCCGTTCACCGAGTGACCGGTGCTCCCCGTGACTGTGCCGAGCAGCCCTGGGCTTCGATGCTGCCCAGCTGGGGCCTCCCGTTGGGCCCGAGGCCCTGGGCCCAGGGTTTGCACGTGTGGCCATGCGTCTAGAAGTACAGGAGAGCCCATTTCAGAATGCTTCCCGGCTTATTTGGGGCCTAACACATACACGGGAAGCGGCTCTGAGTTGTCATAACGTCACCCCGCCGGCGTCATTCTCTGTGAGACGGAGGCCGGAGCAGCCCCACTGTGACCCTTCCCGCTCCCAGCTCCACACGCGACGTCACGCAGATGGAGTCACGCGGGGTCGCGCGGTGTGCAGTCTCTGCTCACAACCCAGTTGCGCTGCCCTCCGTCTGCTCCATGAGGATGTGCTGATTGCAGTCTTCATTCCTCCCTGCGGGCGTTTGCGTTCCTTCGTCTCCAGGTGGCTGAAGAGCGCTGCCGTGGACGTTCTCTGACGTGTCTCGGAGGCACACGCGTGAGCTTCTCTCTGTGCAGGCCGAGTGTCCTGCTGGGTCGTGGGTGTGCGATGTGCTCACTCTCACGGTGTTGCGCCGTTGGCCCCGTGCTGGGGGCAGCGCCCACGCCTGCCGGCCACGAGCAAGGGCGCCGTTGCTCCAGAGCCCGAGACGTGGCCGCGGGGTCCGGGCCTCCCTGTTGCAGGGCGTGGGTGAGGCGGAGCCCGCTTCCTGTTGGCGGGCTGGTCGAGCTACACCCTGGTAAGACCCTTTCAGGTCCCTGCCCACGTTTCTTTTTTTCTGCCCTTTTCTTTTGGATCTGTGAGAATTCTTTCTATATTCTGGACACTCACATTTCATCAGGCGTTTGGCCCGAGAACATCTCAGTCTCTGGCACCTTTTTACCCTCTAACGGCAGTTCTTCATTTTAGGGAGCGCTCCTGTGTCCGCCGTGAAGTGCCCTTGGGGTTGTTGTTCTGTGTGGGCTGTCTGCACCATCGGCTTGCCTCTCAGGCCCGCCCTGGGGGTGCGGAGCTCTCCCCTGTTGTGACGGTGCGGCAGCTCCGTGCTCCCACGGGCGTTAGCCCGTGCGACACCCTTGGTTGAGAAGGTCATCCTCTCCCACCGCTTCTCTGTGCTTACTTATGTCGCAGACCTGTAGGTACTGGTCTGTGGCTCTCTGCCAGCCCCGGCCATGACCCCTGAGAGGCTATGAGCCGGCATCTAGGAGAGGGCCCATCCTCGTCGGCATCCAGCCACCCAGGCTGATGGCGTGCTGGTCCGGAGGTCACTGCCCACATCCATGGGAGACCTGGCACGCCCTCCTGGGAAGGTGTTGCTTAGATGACATCTGACCCCCTCAGGTCTCTTGTCCGGGACGTGGTGCAGGTGGCCCTGCCTGTTGCCGTCTGTCTCCTCTGCAGGAGGCTGGAGACGGTCTCCTGCGCAGACGTCTTGGGGCTCTGCCGCCGCCGCCGGCGCCGCCGTGGGTGGCGTTAAAAATAGCATCTTTCCCAAAGTGTCTTTTAACTGAGGACAGAGAAATTGTGCTGGCGTGTAAAACTACAATTAAACTTGCTGACATTGATCCAGCAGTGCCAGGGAACGAACTTGTTTTCGTAATTTATCGATAACTTTGATTGGACTTTGTGTGTCCACAGTCCTGTCCCCTCGATTAAGGGTCGTTTTTCATTCCATTTTGATCTCTGCACCTTTAGGTCTTTCCTCGCCTTACTCCACTGCTCAGGGCCCGCAGCGCGGCCGTGGAAGGAATGCTGAGAGCCGCAATGAGCCCTCCGCGGTCTTGGGAGGAGCGCGCCCGGCGCCCCCCGACCCTGACCGTGTGAACCGCATAGCAGCTCCGTCGGATCGAAGGCGCTCCCCTCCGCTCCTCTCCTGCTAAGAGACGGCTCTGTTGTTTCCTTGTTTGAACCATGACTAAGACGTTGAATGGCAACCAGATGTTTTTCTGCAAATATTGAGAGGATCATGGTTTTTTCTTCTTCTGTTGTGCGGAGAATTAAATTAATTGATTTTCAAAGCTTAAACCAAACTTACATTCCAGGAATAAGCAAACTTGTCTGTGGATTATTCTTTGTAAACAATGTTTTATTTGGTTTGCTAATAAGTAGTTTAGGGATTCGGTGTCTGACTTTATGACAGATTTTGACATCTGATTTTCATTTCCTGTGATATCCTTATTGCGTTCTGGTGCCTGGTTTCTCTGGCTGTATAGAATGAGCTGGAGAATTCTCTTTCTATGGCTGGTGGTTCTTCCTTCAAGGCCAGCAGAACTCACCAATGCAGTCCTCTGGGTCTGGGATTTCACCGCGGGAAGCTTTAACTTTGGGGCTTTGGATGCTTTTTTAACAGGTTTTCCTTTTCTTCTTGTTTTTTAAAAGATTGGCCATTTTATCTAAACTTTTAAATTTGTGTCAAGTTCCTCAGGATATGCTGTCATACTTTAAAATACTTTGTGGTCTTGCTTTTCAGTCTCGATTCTCTCCCATGATTTGTCTCATCAGCAGTTTATCCATTTTATCCAGCCGTTTGATCGGGCCCACTTCGGGTTATTGATTCTGTGCTGTGTGTGCGCCGTTGCATTGATTTCTGGTTTTACATTTACAGCTCCTTTCTTTGACTTTAGTTGGCTCTTCCTGTTCTCACTTTGCGAGTTGTGTGTGTGGATCATGGTTTTTCTCCTTTCTTTCCTTTTTAATGTACACACGAAGGCTGGAAATTTAGGTGTGTACCTTAGTTTTGATACAGTGCATTTTTCTTAGTTCAAAATATTTACCAATTTTCATTGTGATTTTTATTTTGATTAATAGATTATTCACAGATATATTTCTTCATTTTCTAGTTTTTTTGTGTGACTTTCTATCTAATTTTTTATTTCTAGCTTAATTTCATTGTGTTTAGAGGCCATTCTTTGAATGATGTCAGTTCTTTGAAACACACCGAGACTTGCTTTGTGGCCCCATGGGGAGTCCTGTCTGTTAGCGGCCTGCACACACTTGGTGCTTGCATGCCAGCTGCCGCCGCTGCCACCACCGCCACCGCAGCCGCCACGGTGTGGTCTGAATGGCCTCCCCACTCTGGGTCCTCGCAACGTCTCTCGCGCCCTCTCAGCTCCTGGGAAAGGTGCACTGAAACCCCCCGAGCTGGCTGTGGGTCTGTCCTCGTCCCCTTTAAGTTCCGTCAGTTACTCACTGCTTCTTCGGGTGCCATTTTCTTAGTCTCTGATACGTTGAAAATTGTCTTCCTGGCCAGTTTAGCCTTTTATTATGCAGCATTCTGTATCTCCGTGCGTCCTTTTGATCTGTAAAACTCCTTGGTGTGATATTGACCTAGACACATCAGCCTCCCTTTCATAGCGTCTGTGCCTTTCACTCTTGCATTTCACGGTGAGATGCGGGTTTTGTGTTACAGGGGTGTCTCGTACTGGTAGGGACAGACTTTGTGTTTGTATTCCATCTGAAGATCTTTTCAGTTGAAGTACCCATTTTAGTGGCCTTAGTGCAATTAATGACAGACCTGCATGCGAACGAGCCATCTCACTGTTGGCCTTGTGCCTGCATCTGTTCCTTTCTTTCTACACTTGGTTATAGAATGAGCTGTTTTCACTTCTCATTCTCTTAGTTTTGTGTATACCTCACGCAGCTCTTCTGGTGATTGGAATAGATTCTTTCCCAAGATTAATAAAAATTAATGCTTCTCTCTTCTCTGGACAATTCAAGGGCCTTGAACACTTTGTGTCAGTTTCCCTTTTGCTCCAGGTTACACATGCAAACATGCCCACACACGCCCACACACGCACATTACACACGCTCACACGCACACACGTAGAGACTTGGGAAGCTGTCCGTGCCGCTGCTGCCGCGGCGTGTGTGCTCATTGATATCTACCCGTGCCTGGTGCCCCTCTTGCCCTCCGTTCCCCCCGTCTCTTGCTCTCCTGGGGTCTGTGTCCTTCCGCCTGCAGAAGCCTCTGGAATGCCTCCGGTGTGGCTCTGTGGCTGAGGAATTGTTTTAGTTTGGTGTGGAAATGTATTTGTTTGAGTTTCAGTTTTGAAGGACATTTTTACTGCGCGCAGAATTCTCTGTCGGCAGCCCGCTCACGGCCTCTGAACAGCCCTCCCACTTCCTGTCGACTCCAGGGTCCTGGACAGAGGCCCCCCCGGTGTCCTGGGAGCTGCTGCGCTTCCTCCTCCTCCCCTCCCCTCTCCTCCTCTCCTGCAGCTTTTATTGTTTTTACTTTTCGGAGGAGGGTGATATGTGTTCTTTTTATGTAAAATTAATTTTCAGTTAATAAACTTTGCTTTTGGAGCAGTTTTAGCTTTACACAAAAACCGAGAAGATGGTATAAAGCACCCATGCGATTTCCCGCCCCGCGCACGTGGGCCGCGCCCCGCGGTGTCCTGCGTGGCTGTAGGTTTGTCCGCGCGTGCCCCGGTGTCGGTGCTGTCTCTTCGCCAGAGGCCCGTCGTGTGCATTAAGGTTTACTCGGTGCCGCTCCTCTGGTGTGACAGGTGCATGTGCTGTGCTCCGGCCGCTTCAGTGCCTCCCACCGACATTTGCGGGACAGAATTTGAGAGAAGTGGTCCAATTTCCTGCTTGAATATTTGACAGAATTTGCCAGTGAGACTATCTGAGTTTGGTACTTACTTTTTAAGGAGGTTATTAGTTATTAATGCAATTTGATGAATAAATATCGACCTGCTTGTGTGTCCTGCCCACGGGTTGGTAGTGACGACCCTCTCAGTGACTTGTGTGCCTGCCGCTCCCGTCTTGCTGGCCTGCCAGAGGGTGTTACTGCCGCTCATCTCAACGCCAGTCTTTGTTTTTGTTGATTTCCTGTTCTCAGTTTTTAAATTTTTGTTCTAATCATTTGATTTCTTTTCTTCTGCCTACTTTAGGCGTAGATGATTGACTTTTAGATCTCTCTTCTGTCCTAAAATATAAATTCAGTGCTGTAAGTTTCCCTCTATAAAGTCATGCTTTGGCTACGTCCCACAAATTTTGATAATTTTTATTTCGTTAAAAGTACTGAATGTCTCATTTGTGGTCCATGTGTCATGGAGACGTGTTGTTTAATGTGCATATGTGTTGGGTTTTCCAGCTGTCTCCGTTACTGGTTTCCACTTCATGTCGGTGTGCGGAGAGCTTCCTCTGGATCATCTCTCTCACGTCTGCGCAGCGCCCAGGGGAGGCCTGCCTCGGGGAGAGCCCCGTGCGGGCTTGAGAAGAACGTGTGTTCGCTGTTGTTGGGGAAAGGCCGCCGTCAGCGTTGCTTCGACCCGGCTGCCGACGGAGCTCTCGGCTCCCCGCCCGCCCGCCTGCCCGCCGCCACCGCTTGTCGGTTTCTGCCGGAGGGGGTGGAAGTCCGCCCGTGCCCGGCGCCTCTCTCCCTGCGGCTGGCACCCTCAGCCTCGTGCATGTGGGCCCTCTGCTCTTAGCTGCCTACGTGTTAACAGTGGTCATGTCTCCTCGGGACGATTGTCCCCTTGTCAGTCTGCAGGGTGCTCTGTATCCCTGGTGGGTCCCCGGCTTTCCTGAGGTTCATGCAGCTACGCTGGCTTCCTTTTGATCGAGGTGAGCGCGGCATAGCTGCCTGAGGTCTCCTAATTTTCAAGTCTGTTTGTGTTTGAGGTGGGTTCCGTGTAAACAGCGTCTAAACGCACCTTGTTTTTTAGAATCCACTTTGACGATCTCTTTCAGTAGGCATTTGGGATCGTTTAGTATCCATGATGTTTACGATGCCTCTCTTTTTGGACACTTATTCTTTGTTTCTTTTTTAATCTTCCCTTTCATCTGCTTATTTGGTTTTATTGAGCATTTTATGTGATTTCTTTTTCTCTCTCATGAATTACAGTTCTTAAAAAAGCGTTTTAACGGTGGCCTTGGAGTTAACAATGTGGGGTTAGAGCTCATCTCAGCCCACGTTCACAGAACACCGTCCCGTTTCATGGGGCGTACAGGCACCTTGGCCCCGAGGGTCCCGTTCCTCCCCGTGTCCCTGCGGCATTGCTGTCGCCCGTCCACTTGGCGTGGGCTGCAGTCACCTGGCGCGGGCTCGGAGCAATCGTCGGTTAGGTCGGTGGAGGACGGTAAGTTGTAGTTCACCTTCCTTGGTTTCTGCCCTGAAGTCCTTTCTTTATGTGGCTCCGCCTTTCTGACCTCCCCGTTGGCGTCTCCCCGGAGACCTCCTGTGAACATTCCCTGGAGCCCAGGGGTGCTGGCCCCAAGGCCCCTGTTTCTGGCTTGGGAAGCATTTCTCCTTCAGTCCTGAGGGGCGGTTGCACTGGACACAGAGCTCTCGGTTGCCGGGTTTTCCTTCAACACTTAACACTTCCCTCCATTCTCATCTCACTGGCCTGGGTTCTGGCGGGAGGCCAGATGAATTCCTCCCTCCTGCTTCTTGGTGCAGAAGGTGTTCCCCCCTGGGGCTTCCTTTGGAGGGCGTGTCTCTGTTTGCGTGAAGGGTGACCGTGATCACAGACTGGTGTCATTTTTCTTTCCCGATCTTGTCTGAGCTTCCCGGGCGTGTGGTTTGGTGACTGTCATTCACCTGAAACATCACGGCCATTCTCCCGACGTCCCCTCCGCTGCGGCCGCTCGCTTTCTTCTCCTCGTGCCGTGACTGTCCCTCTGTCCTGAGGTGGCCTGCTGTTGTCGGGCTGCTCTTTACAGTTCAGTCCAGAGGTTTCTATTGCCATCACTTTGTTTTTGTTTTCTCTGTGTTCAGTTAGCCTCTTCCCTTCATTAGTTTCATACGTTCGCATGTGTTATTTTATTCTTTCTATTCTTTTAAAGTTGGTTTGTTCATTAATTGTCAGCTTTTAGGTTTCTAACAGAAACACTAAGTTTATGTTTCCTGCACTGTTGTTTCTCCTTGCATCGCATTAGCTGTGTAGGTGTGTGTTCTTCCGTGCAAGGGAGCATGTGTGCAGGCATGCGTGTGCCATGAGCCTGGTGTGTGTGTGTGGGCACATGTGTGCCGTGAGCCTTGTGTGTGGGGGGCACATGTGTGCCGTGAGCCTTGTGTGTGTGTGGGGGGCATGTGTGTGCCGTGAGCCTTGTGTGTGTGTGTGGGCACATGTGTGCTGTGAGCCTTGTGTGTGTGTGGGCACATGTGTGCTGTGAGCCTTGTGTGTGTGGGGGGGCATGGCATGGCATACATACGGTGCAGCTGTGTAGTGGGGCCCTCCTTAGGAAGCCCTTTTTGTTGAAATATTCAGAAAAGGTCCAGGGCTTGTCATGACAGTCACACGACCTTTAGGACACATTTTCATTGCATAGTTCTGTGTATTCTCAGATCTTTTTGTGATGTTTTATTTGACCTTTCATTAATTGCAGTATGTTTTTAAATGCAGTAATGTATTGGGTTTTCTTAGTAATCTTTTTGGAATTTATTTCTAACCTAATCAGCTTTTAGTTTAAGTCATCCTGAACAGTGTTTCACTTGAAATTCGTAGGGACGTGTTTACGTTGCGGAGTGAGCGGCACCTTCACAGGTGCCTTCTGTGTGCCCCAAACAGGGCGCTCCCCACGCTCTGCAAGCGACATCTGGGTCAGACTTCACGATGCTGTGCAGGACGTTCATGTCTTACTCTTACTGGGCTGCCCAGTCTACTGCTTACTATTGCAGGTGCGCTAAAATCCTGCTGGCCCGGTACTTGCTTTATATATCTTGTATTCTTGCAAGTTTAAAAGTCGAGTATCGTCCTGATGGGTTGCTTGAGCCTGGTAATACGGTAAGTGCTTTATCTGCGGTGAAACTTTTTGCCTTTATTTTGTCTGACATTCATATCGGTGCAGCTTCCTGTTGTTCATAGTTTTTACTCTGAATCTCTGGTGTGTTTCCTGTGAATGGCCTGGAGCTGATACCTGTTCTTGTTCATGTGATATGATTATCCTTGCCTAGTTATTGGAAGGTTTCATCTGTTTGTACTGTTTCTTCTTTTGATTTATCTTATTTGACTTCCTTCATCTTATTTAACGCTTCTCTGTTAGTCTCATTCTTTGGTGCTTTCTCATTTTCTTCCCCACTTTTGAATTTATTGGGGCTTGTTCTCTTGTTTCTTTTTTTCTCTTATTTTTTCTTCCTTTTCTCTTCGTGGTTTCCGTGTGTATTTAATGCAGTGGATCGTTAGTGATTTCTTTAACCTCATGTAGAACAATTAAGGCTCCAGGCTTCCCTGAAATGCTTTTATTACATACTAGTTTTTTTCTGAATTTCAAGTTTTAATCTGTATTTTAATAGGTGACATACTTGAGGGATAACATGACGTCTGTTACAAAATGGGAAAGTTATAAAGTGTATACAGTGAGCAGCTTGAACTCTGCCTGCCGTCCGTCTGCCCCGGGGACCCATCTGGTGGCACTCGAGACCTTCTCTGCGCTTCCATGCCGTGTGAGGGCTGCGGGTGTCTCTGAGCCTCACGGCTGCCGTCACACTCTGTGTCTGTGGGCGCGTGACTGCAGTGCGGTGTGAGCGGGGCGGGCGCCTCGCGGGGCTGCGTGCGGGGGGTGTGCTGGCCGCTGCCCTGTCTGCCTCCACCTGCCCCCGAGGCTCCCTGCATCCTCACGTGGGCATGGGGGCTGGCGGCTCCTGCTCCAGGGTCACTCTTCCGTGTGACACACGCCCTGGGCCCGTGGCACAGTGAGCAGTGGCCTCACGTGCCCCTCAGCAGCGTGGGGATTTCCTGCGCGCACTTTCCATCCTGCTACCGACTCTCCCAGGACCGGAGTGTGGACTGGCACCCCCGGGCCCTGGTGCTTCCCTGTGGGTGGCGACGCTCGGAACTTGGTGCTTGTCGCCTGGCAGCTGGGCGGCAGCTCCTGCCCAGCAGGGACCGGCTGCTGCATCATGCCCTGCAGCCAGGGATGCCCCTGCTCCAGGGCTGGCCTGTCCCTCTGGGCTCGAGGTTTGGGCTCTTGTTGAGAGGGGCAGGCCTCGTGGGACAGGTGTGGGTCCTATGACTCAGCCGCGGACAAGATGGGCCTGTGTCCCTGGGGGACTTGAGGGCATGCAGCTCTTCCTGGCTGTGGAGGGGGTGACGTCACCAGATGTGCCTCGTCACCTTGGCCTCTGCACCCTGGTCCCTTGTCAGGCTCGGCAGCACCTCAGAAGCCTCTGGACCCATCAACCAGACCTGCTGCTGCCGCAGCCCGGCTGGGGTTGGTTGGCACTGCTGGTGCCCCCAGAAGGAGGGGCCCTGGCGGAGGTGACCCAGGGACCCTAAGCGCGTGGGTTCCCACTGTCTGTGCCAAGTGGAGGCCGGTCGTGGGCAGAAGCCTGAGAGGGGGTGCCACAGAGGAGGGGAGTCCTTTCCGATTGCGGGGCTCGCGTGGGTGGCAGGAGAGGGAACAGGCCGGCAGCTCCGGGTGCAGAGGTGGGAGGTGGGCGGCAGGAGAGCGAGAACAAGGGAGCATCGCCGCTTCATGCCGGGGACCGTGGGGAGCATGCGGGCCCCTGGGCCACCAGTCAGCATGGGTGGCATCAGGCGGGCTGGGATGCTCGTGGCTCTGGGACCTGGCTGGCCCTTTGTCGCCATTTCTCATCTGAGGAGTGGGTCTTCGGCAGCGGCTGTGCTGGGTGGCAGAAGTGGCTGGCATGTCCTATCCCTGTCGCGCTAGCCACCTGTCCTGTTAGAAGGAGGGAGACAGTGAGAGGGTCATGGGACAGCAGTGGGCACGGCTGCCTCCTGAGGGCTGGGGCTCATAGGGACCAGTGGTTCCTCCTGCACTCACCCAGCCCCCAGTGTGAAGCCAGGATCTGGGCCCCTCGGTGGCTCCCGCTTTATGCCCTGTGGCGGTGTGGGTCTCCTTCCCTGGGGCGGTGGCCTCCCTGCGCCCAGCCCTGGGCTCTGTCCTCCCGCTCTGCCTTCGCTGAGTGCCGTCACCTAGAACTATGCCAGGCTGGCAGGCGTGTGCTAAGGGCGCGGCCAGTGTGCCCACAGCCTGGAAAGACGGCGGTGCTGGTGGTGCGCGCAGCCGTGTGGGAAGGCACGTGGGCGGTGTGGGCGGCAGGGCAGCCCTGAGTGGAGGGACCTGGCCTGTCCGGGGGAAGAAGTTTCCGGGCTGAGGGGTCAGTAGAGCGAGAGATCCGAGACGAGGGCAGGTCAGCATCGTGGAGGGACAGGCACGAGGTGGTGGCCTTTGCTGTTGGTGAGGACAGTGCTTCTGGTCACTCGTCGGGGGAGCCGGGAGCCTGATTTGTCGCTGGCCTCCCGCTGCCCGACGCTCGGGCCTGGAGAGCTGGGCTGACCGTGGTGCCTGCCCCTCCTGCTCGGGGCTGCGCTCACGTGTTCGGGGACGGTCACCGCCTGCCCATGGAGTCCCCGATCGGACTGCCTGGGCTGGGCCTGGCTGCAGAGTGTGGCCGCCCACTGGTCATTGACTGGATCCTGCCTGTTCTCCCCGTGGGGCTTCAGACAAGTGACTTTGTAGCTCTGTGCCTCAGTTTCTTTTTCAGAAACCTGTGGCCTCGACCTGCTCTTGATTCTTACCTCGCTTTCCACGAGCATCTCCTCCACCTCACACCCTCCCCGAAGCCCCTCTCTCCCTCGTTTCCTGAAAGGAGAAAGTGTTGGTTTGCCGAAGCCCCTCCATTTCTGGCATCCTCAGATCTGGGCCCCCGTCGGGCAGAGCTTCCAGGAGACCTCGCCTTGTCCTTGGCGGTCAGGGCTTAAGGCAGATGAGGAGGTGGCCTGAGCTGGTGCCCTCGCCGGCCCAGAGGCACTGCAAGGCGGAGGTCTCAGCGGGAGCTGGGGCGCAGCCTCCGTGCAGACCTGCTGCCAACCCCTCGGCCCCCTGCCCCCCGCCCCGGTCTGTCCCCTAGTGGGGCGGGGGCTTGGCCGCCGGCTTCCCTCTGCTCCTCTGGGGGAGCTGCCTGCACGGGCGGGTGTGGGTCAGGGCACCCTCCGCTCCCATCCCCGTGTACATGCGCGGCCTTTCCGTGCCGCTGCGATGCCGTGGGCTGTGGGGCGGCCTCCCAGGAGGCCTGTGAGTGTCTCCGCTCCCGCCGGGCGCTCAGCGATGAGCTGGCGCACTTGCTCGAGTGGGCACGGAGCAAACTTCTCCGCAGGTGGAATCAGTCATTCCGAAGCTGTTCTCTAATCAGGCCAGCACCGTCCAGCGACGGACAATTTCTCTAAAAGGTACAAACAACAGACTTTCAGTTTTACGCTTTCCTCTCTGCCGGCCGCAGCCAGCCTGCAGATGGGACAGGAGAGGAGCAAGGAGGCGTATGCGGATTTATGGTCAATAAAGGCACCGATTACAGCTTGTTTATAAAGGGAACCCCTCCCTAGCCTCGCGTGATGACTCCGTAACCAGCTCGGAGCCATAAAAGTCAGTGGGATGATAGAGGATTTCAATAAAACGATGACACTCCATAAACCTTCCCGTGGAAACAAATTTTCCACGGTTATGTGACCAGTTCCAGTTGGATTTGTAACTTTAATTTCTCACTTATTGACTTTTTTGTCATCAACTAATTATGAAGCCCACGCTGGGTGACTCTGAGTCAGAGAGCGCCCGTGGGGGAGGGGAGTGCAGGCCCCACGCCCCCCTCCTGCCTCACCCAAGAAAAAAGGTCTGGGTGTCGGGGCTGGGGGACAGCCTCCGTGCTCGGAGTAGCGGAGCAGTTGATGGGTCCCTGCTGGGGGAGGAGCACCACCCAAGAGACCGCCAAGTTGAGGGGAGACTTGGCCCCACACTCGGGAGCTGGGGGGTAGCGTGGGGTCTTGCTCTGGGCTCTGTCTGCTGTGTGGACGAGATGGTTCTGCAGCCGACGGAACGCACGTGGCCGCCTCCAAGGGCTGTGCTCTGCTGCGCCGCTCCGGTGGGACTGACCACACAGCCGTCCTCAGGCGGGGGCTGGCGGCCACCCCACCCCACTGGTCAGGGAGCTGCGGCTCGGGATGGGCGCCGGCCCCGCAGGCCACCTCTCCGGCCCGGGCCGTGCTGGCCCTGGCGGAGACACGTGTGTGTGAGCTCCGCAGGGGCACCAGGGGCTCGCGGGGCCCAGCGCCATCTCCACAGGCGATGGGAAGGGCCATTGGCTTCTCTGTCCATCTGGAGGCCTGCCACCTCCTTGCTTTATGTGGCTCTCTCCTTCCCAGGAACGCGGCTCTGATGTCACTTGGTCAAGGTCAGGGGTCATGGGAGGCAAAGTGCGCAAACCACTTCCCAGCCTGGCCCCACCGGTGACTTCCTGGGCCTGCTTGATGAGACGCAGGAAGTCACACTGACCCAGGACATGGGCTGCGAGCAGGAGGGCACGTTCTGGCCGCTGGCCGAGCCATGGTCTGCGTCCGGCAGTCTGTGCCGCGCTCCTGCCACATGGCATTGTCCAGCACACTGTCCCTTCCGAGTCACGGCCCCACCCTCCGCCTGCCCACCTGACCGCCTGCCCTCTGCGCCCACAGGAGCGGGACGGCATGCGCGCCATCCTGGGGTCCTACGACAGCGAGCTGACGCCGGCCGAGCACTCGCCGCAGCTGACCCGGCGCATGCGCGAGGCCGAGGACATGGTGCAGAAGGTGCACGCCCACAGCTCGGAGATGGAGGTGAGCGGGCCGGGGGCCGCGGCCCGGAGGGCGCCCCCCCACGCTCCCAGCTGCCCATGCGGTCCTCCCGGGTGCAGCGGCTGTCGCGTTGGCCCCCGGGGGAGCACTCACAGGGAGAGGCCTCCAGCCGTCCTGGTCCTGGGTTTGCTCACGGAGAGGCGTCCTGTCACTCCCTTTCCCTCCTGGACACGGGCGTCGATGGGCTGTCCAGAGGCAGGCAGCCTTCTGCTGGCCTCCTCCCTGCACCCGGGCCCCTGGCCCCCAGGTCTCTGTGGGGATGGAGACCCTGCTCGCAGCCCCTGCTCCCCGGCACCCTCCGTCTTTGAGGCTGGGGCTACCCCGGAATCGAGCCTGAGTGCTCTGGACACTGGCTGCATGCCCGTCACGGCGTCAGGAACAGAGGCCCAGCCCTCCCAGCAGAACCGTTCTGGCTGCGGGGCGGGGGCTGTGGAAGGGGCTGAGTGTTTCTGGCCCTCAGGTCCCTCCCCATCCGCCCTCTGAGTCCTGCTCTGCACAGTGGGCCCCTTCAGCATCCACAGGATCCCCACCCAGGCCCAAGCTGCCGTCAGTGGGGCCAGAGCATGCACAGGTGGTAGCTGGGAAGGGTTGGTCCTGGCCCCTGGCCCGTTTCCTGGCCTTTTTGTGGTGTCAGCGCCTGGCGAAGAGAGGCTGGCTGGCTGGCTGCAGCGTTTGGAAATGGGCGGCCACACCCCTGTGGGAAGGAGAGGTTAGTAGCTCCACTCAGCACTCCTGGGGGTCAGCCCTGGGCCTCTGGCCACCCGCTCTGCTCTGCTCTGCCCAGAGGCCGGGCCACTCCTGGTGGGAGTGGTAAGCCCCCTGGCCTCCACCAGGTGGCGGCAGACGGGGCCGGCTGGTCCTGCCCTCAGGCCAGGGTGGGATGGAGCTGTCCCAGGGGAGGCCTGGACGGCAGGGCAGGACAGGACCCGATGGGCTTTCTCCTCGGCCTTGGTTCTTCCTCCTGCTTGTCCCAGGGCCCCTCTCCTTTCCAGCTTCCACTGCTCTCCGGGAGCCTGTGCTGGGAGAAGGGAGCTGTGCTCCCCGCCCCTGCCCGGTCCCCCCTGCTGCCCCTCTGCCTCCTCCCCGCCAGTCGCCAGTCACCCGCTGACCTGATCGGTCCCAGGCACCACTCCCAGCCCAGCAAGGAGGCAGTGGGCGCTGGATGGCACGGCCAGGCTGAGTGTGGTTTGCCCAGTGCCCAGGCGCTCTGCTGGGGAGAAGCTGTAGAGGGGGAGCCGCCTGGCGCATCTCATGGAGGCGAGACACCGGCTAGGGGAGGAGAGGGAGGGTCCTGGGTCAGCTGGGGTGGTGATGCCTCTGTAGGGTCCCCAGTGTCCCCTGCGCTCCTGCTACAGCCAGGACCCTCAAGCCCCGTTCTGTGCTGGACGCAGGAGCAGAGGGGCTGCTGCTGTCGGGCTGCCGCTGGGTTAGGGCCAAAGGTCGGCATTGGGAAGGGCCCGAGTGGGGCCCAGGTGTGCCACACACAGGGGACCCACACAGTGCAGGCTGGGCAGAGCCTCTGCAAGTGGACGGCTGCGCGAGGCGTGGAGAACGGAGTGCAGGGAGTGTTCAACTTGTGGCTGCATGTCCCCGGGCGCCCGCGTTGAATGTAGCCGTCAGTCTCGTGTGGGCACTGCGAGGCGTGCAGCCCTCAGAGTGAAGGGCCAACCTCCTATCACACTCTTCTTTCCCCGCAGCCCGCCGCAGCCGCCCGGGAGAGGGGTCCCTGCTCCCCTGAGGCCGACCCTGGGCCTGCTCCTCCCTGGTCTGGGTCTGCTCCAGGGCAGGGCCTGCTGTCTCCCTGTGCAGCTGTGGGGACAGGCCGTCCTCCTGGTGCAGCCGGCGCAGGCCTGCTGCTCACACGCTTACACACGCACTCACACGTGCTCACACACGCCTGCCTCTGGGCACCCGTCTCTCAGTGGGGTGGAGCCGCGCTGCAGGCCCAGGGTGCACCGTCACCAGGCCCTGGCTGTGCCCTCCTACTGTCGGGGGCCCTGCACTGCTCAGTCCTGTGACCCTGAGGACGGAACAGGCTGGGAGGGGCCCCGTCTCCGTCCTCTTCCCCAGGTCCCCTGGGCTGGTACCCTCTCCCTGTTTCATTAAGCAGAACATTCTCTGTGTCAAAACCTCTGCGCACTGCCCACACCTGGAGCGCTTTAAATGCTGCTCAGAGCTGCCTGGGAGAAGTTCATTAGTTGAGCCTTGTATATTGACACACAGCGAAAATTACGTAACTTTATAGACTCATTTGTTAACGGTTCCTTAGCGCCTTCCAGACAACTCATCTGTCACTCGTGCCCAAAGCAAGCACCTGGTGCGTGTCGCGAAAGGGGCGAGCAGCCGGGCGCTTCTGCAGCGGGAGCGCGAAGTGCGTGCCAGGAGACCCCGCAGCCCGCTTCCTGGTCACCCACCCGGTCAGCCAGCATCACGGCTCTCCCTCCCGCAGGGCGCATCGCTGGTCCGGAAGGCAGGGTCCGGCGTGGCAGAGGGAGAGGGGTCACTGGCCGAGTGGGAACTCGGGGTGTGCCGGTGGGCATGGGGACCCTGGCCTCTGCCTCTCCTGCTCCACCTGTTTCTTTTCTCCTTCTCGTCTAGTCTTCTTCCCCTTTCCTCCCCGTTTTCTCTCTGCTCTCCCTTCATGTCTGTCTGCTTATGGCTTCCCCTTCTCTCCTCTGCTCCCCCCCACTTTCTCTGCCCCCCCTCGCCCCTCGGCCTCTCTGCACCGGCCTCGCCCCCAGTGCCTGCTCCTCCCACCTGCGGTTGGCAGGCTTTGTCTGTAAGCAAATGCTGGGGCAGTGGGGCCGCCGTCTGCCCCCTGCCTTGCAGCTGGAAGCGGTGGGTGTGGCTGTGAGCCAATGAAACTTCATTGCAAAGCAGGGGTGGGGGGTGGAGTGGGTGCAGGCTGTGGGTGGCAGCCCCCTGTCCTAGACCCTCTCTTCGTAGGACCCTGCTGCCACCCTGATGGCCCAGACCTGGCTGGGGCCTCAGTGCTGCTGTGGGCCTGCCTGTCCCCCGACAGGGAAGGGTGGGGACCCCGGGGGTGGTGCGGGGAGGGGGGAGTTGCACCCTGCTCTTCCAGGCGGCTCGTATCCCTGATGTAGCCTAATCAGTCAGTTCTCATGTGGAACATGTTTCGATTCTGGCAAAAACATTTCAGCAAAACAAAGTGGCTGTGTTGAGCTTGGGAGAATCCCCGTGGCCCGTCTCTGATGAAGGCTGTGCCACTTTGCACAGATTTTATTTATTCTATTTAATAAAGTGGCTGCAGGAGTCGGCAGCGTATGTCCCGAGTCCCCCTCCGCTGACAGGGCTATAAATATGCAGCACATGGCACCTCAATTCAACATCTCAGCCTGATTTGTTTTTCCAATTTATTTAATTAAAACAGATCGGGTGCTGCTGGCTGCGTGCAGGTCTGTGGAAAGTCCCCATCGCAGCCTGCAGCGGCCACCGTCAGTCAGAGGGAAGCGGACACCAGCCCCTCCCCGGATGTGCGGTGTGCCGTGTGTGCGCACACGGGGGTCTCTGTCCCCCTCTCGCTGCCCGGAGCCTGCTAGCCCTGGGGCCCAGGGCGCGCTGGCCCAGAATCTTTTTCTTACTTGTGAAAGTGTTCCCTGCATAAAGCACCTGCGAGGACCCTCCTGTAGAAATCCCAGATGAAGCAAAGTGCAAAGTCCCGACCAGAGTTAAAAGGGAGCTGTGTGTTAGAGAAACGGCGCGAAGAAGGGCAGACCAGAAGGAGGTGGCCCTGGACTCGAGGGGTGCTGCATGCGGCACACCATGTGACTGTGCAGCGGGGGCCCAGGGGCCTGCAGCTGACACGGTTCTCAGCACCAAGGGACACCCCAGCTCCGGACTCGGGGTGGACGCAAGGTCTTTACAGAGACACCTTTCAAGAGGAAGCAGGGGCTTTCCAGTGCTGAGCTGTTGCGTTTTGCCAGGTTCTTTCCTTGCTTTTCTGTTCAGTTCTCACTCCATCCCAGAGGGGTGACCGACGCTGTAAGCGGGGAGGTGATGGAGGCCGGCAGAGACCCCGTCCTCCGCCAGCGTCGAGAGCGTGCCTGACAGGTGTGAGCCGTCCTCCCTGCCCGCGCCCAGGAGGCAGGGAGCGCAGCCCTGAGCACGTCTGCCCCTGCGCAGTGCGCCCTAACTTCCCTTTTTACGGGAACACTTTCCGACCACATTTCAACATGACAGTTATGAGTGACGGCCACCGTGCTGTCCTGGAGGCCCCCGCCCTCCTTTACCACCCCGCGGGATGTGGGTGCGCCTGGCTCCCATTGCTCCCGCCCGCCCCCAGGGACCACCGTTCTAACTCAGTTTCTGCGTTCAGCTTTTTCAGATTTCAGGTAGAAGTAACCTTGTGCAGCATTGTCCTTCTGTGTCGGGCTTATTTCATTCAGCACAGTGTCCCCCAGGCTCATCCATGGTGTTGCACATGACAGCGCCTCCTTTTCCAAGGCTCAGTAATGTTCCCTTACATGCACAGGCATGCGGGCGGTTTCCCCGTCTCGGCTGCCCTGTGCGGTGCAGCCCTCCCTTGAGCCTGACATGACTTCCTTCGGCTGCGCTCCCGGCAGTGGGTGCTGGGTCAGGAGGTCACGTGGCAATTGTAATTGTGGGACGTCCATGCCGTCTCCGGTAGCAGCTGCACCAGCCCCCATCCCACCAGCAGGGCCCAGCGCGTCCTCAGCACGTGCCACCTGGGCCCGTGTGGTCAGTGCGTCGTTGCCCGGCCTCTCCGCCCCGGGCTCCGGGTTGCCGTTCCCCACTGACGGACGGGCGGCGCTGAGCGCCTTCCGAGCACCTGTCGGCCAGCTGTCTGTGGGAACAGCTTCTCCTCACATCCTTGGCCCGGTTTTGAATTGGGCGTTTGTTTTTTGCTGTTGAGCTGTAAGAGTTCCTCACAGACATGAGAAGCAGCACCTCGCCCCACAGTCTCTCCCACAGCCTTTCCCCTGTGGGCGGCACCCCCCGGCTGTGCAGGGGCTTTTCGGTGTCATGTGCGGCACTGGATTGTTTGTGCCTCTGGTGTCAGATTCAAGAGATCGTCTCCAAGACCAGTGTGACGGAGCTTTGTCCCTGGATTCCTCTCAGAGCTTCATGGCTTCCGTGTGTCACGTGCTTCGAGTTGACGTGTGTGTGCGCGCGCGCGCACGCGTGTGTGTGTGTGTGTGTGTGTGTGTCTGTGTGTGTGTGTGTCTGTGTGTGTGTGGTGGGAGCTAGGGTTCCGCTTCGCTAGGGCCCGTTTCCCAGCTCCTTGTGTGTCCCGCACCTCTCCAAGGGCGCGTCGGCTGCCCCGTGCAGCGTGGCCTCTGGGCCCTGCGTCTGTGCCTGGGCGGCTTTGCTGCCGGCCGTGGTCTGCAGTAGGTCGGCCTCGGGACCTGTGATGCCCCCAGCCGTGTCCTCCCCGAGACTGCCTGGCCTCCCGGAGGTCTGTGGTTCTGTGAGAATTTTAGGGTTGTCTTTTCTAAGTCAGTCAGAGTTGCCGGTGCAGCTTTGACAGGGGCTCCATGGACTCTGTGGTTCACTTTGGTCACGTGGACGTTTAAACATTATTGCTCCTTCCAGCTCGTGGGCGTGGGATACCTTTCCGTCTCCAGCTTCTGTCGTCTGTGCTGCAGTTTTCTGTGCGCAGGCAGGTCTTTACCTGCTTGGTTAAGTGTATTTCTCAGTATTTTGCTTTTGATGCTGTTGTGAATGGGATTGGCTTCTTTTTCTGATAGTTTCTTGCTAGGATGTAGGAATGCAGCTTATTTTGGACGTTGATTTTTATCCTGCAACCTCACTGAGTTTGTGTGTTAGTTTTAACAGTTGCCTGGTGAGGCCTTATTTTCGACGTACGAGATCATGTTCTCTGCAAACGGATCGTTTTACTTTTCTCTCCCCATTTGCATGCCTTTTCTTTCTCTCTCTGGCCCGATTGCTCTGGCTGGGACCATGGTGAGAGTGGGCCTCCTTGTTTTGTTCCTGACCTTGAAAGAAAAGCTCTCTGCTGCTTTCCTGCCCCCCACGCCTGGCCCAGGCGCGTGCCCCTTGCCCCTCTTCCCCGCAGCTCCAGGGCCCTCCCCTGCGACTGTAACTCGTCCTGAGCCCATGCCTCTGCGGCCCACTTCCGTCTCTGTCACTCCTGAGTAAACGCCTCTCAGAGCGTGCGTCTTGGCGCAGTTCTTTCTCAGGACTCCTACAAAATGCCTTTTAAAAAGAAAAGATTTCACTTCTCAGCATTGATTAAGTATGATGTTGGCTGTGGGCTTGTTAGAGAGGGTCTTCATTGTGCCGAAGAATATTTATTTGGTCCCTAATTACTTTTCATCACAAAAGGATATTGCATTCTGTCAAATGCCTTTTCCACATCTGTTGGGATGATCACGTGATATTTGTCCTTCGCGTGTTGACTTGTGGGTGTCGGGCTGGCCTTGCCTGCCTGGGGTAAATGCCATTTGGGATGGTGTGGCCCCGTCACTGTTGAGTTCAGTTTGCTGACACTTTATTGAGAATGTCTGCAGCTGTGTTTATCAGGGCACTGGCCTGTGATTTTCTTTTCTCGTGACGTTCTTGCCCAGCTCTGATACCAGGGTGGGGCTGGCCTCGGGGACAGAGTGTGGAAGGGCCCTCCTCTGCGGTGCTGGGAAGGGTTTAAGAAGGATCGGCATTTGCTCTCTGTCGGTGTTTGGTAGAACTCACCAGGGACGCCACCTGGTCCTGCGCCTTTCCTTACCGGGAGATGTTTGTGCGACCCATTCAGTCTCCTCACTGGGTCCGATTTCCTGTTCCCTCCTGGTTCGTTCCTGCCGGGCTGTGTGTTTCCAGGGGCTCTTCCAGGCACTGGCGTGTGCTCATCCTTGTGATCTGCTGGGCGGCCTTGTTCTGTGAGGTCCGGTGTGATGCCTCCTGTTTCCTTTCTGACTTTATTCCGAGTCTTTTTCCTTAGCTGGTCTGCTCAAGGTTGTCAGCTTCATCTTTTCAAAAAACCAGCTTAGTTCCACTGATCTTCTCTCTCCTCATCCGTGGGTCGCAGTCTAAATCGGGGATGAGAGCTGCAAACTCCTGCTCTGCAAACTCCTGCTCTGTCCCCTCACTGACGTCCCTCACCCTGTCCACCCTGTCCTTTGTGGCCTGTCGGTCACACTGCTGAGGTGTGGGCTTGGGGATTGGTCTCTGGTTGTCTGGCTTCCGGTCACCTGCAGGGCTTGTGAAAACCCACATCTGATGAGGTGACTCGGTAGGTGTTGGGGGCAGGGGAAGGGAGGGCCTGACAGGGTCTGAGCCGGGGATGCCGCAGCTGTGCTCCCCACTGTAACCACCTGGGCTGCAGAACGGGAGGGGCTGAGTCTGCCCAGGGCGAGGTCAGCGCCGCAGGGGGCCTGGCGGTGGCCCTCTGAGCACCTTGCGGGGCCCAGCGAGCTGTAGCTCCAGGACAGGCATCCGAGGCTCCGCTTGCCCCGTGCGATGGGCGTCTCCATCCAACAGAGCCCCAGTATCCAGCCAAGCGCCTGGCCCGTGAGCTGCCTGCCTGCAGGCCTGTGGGTGCATCTGGCCGCTTGTGCTCTGGCTGCCATCCCTGTGGGGCGGGCTCCTTCTGGACCCTTGGGGGCCACATCCAGACAGAAGCCATGAAGGGTCAGGCGCTCTGGAAGGGCCCTGACGACGGCCTGGCGTGGTGCCCTCCTGTGTCCTCACTCTTGTCCTGCGTGTGAAGCAGAGCAGGAAGGCAGGAGCCCGAGGCTTCTGTCCTTTTCTCTCTGTGTGGCCTGTGACCTTGGGGGCCCGGCCTTCCCTGGGCTCCAGCGCCCCCCGCCCTTGCTCTGAGGTGTGTGAGGACTGTGCTAGGTGCTCTGGGCCCCCCAGCCAGCCGCGGAGGAGTTCTGGAACTCTGGACCCTGCGTCTGAGGCCCTCCCAGATGGGCCAGCTCCCATCTGTGCCCGCTGTGCGCGCTTGCCCAGCTGGGATGGGGGTGACTGGGAGGCCCTGTGGTAGCCAAAGCCATTGCAGTGTCTGTTCCCATCAGAGACACCACTCTCAGGTGCTCTGGCCCCCTCTGTGAGGGTCAGCCCTGCGGGAGCCTCCTCCCTGTCACCTCGACATGCTCTTTGTCCTTGGGTTCCAGGGCACGGGACCAGCTGGGGCAGGAGGGGGCAGGGAGGGCCACTGCGAGGGACTGACATCCAAGTCCTCCCAGGTGCGGGGCCTGCGTGGGCCCCACCCTCGGTCACTCTGCCTGTGCGGATAGAGGGCCCCCACCGAGAGGCCCCCAGACAGCACCAGGGGTGGCCAGGGAGGTGCCCAGGGTGACGCAGGGCAGGTGTGGAGCAGACGGAGCCCAGGACGTGCCAAGCTTCTTCCCCATCGTCCCTCTCCAGGCAGCAGCTGTGGGCGTGTGGGCGCATCCCTCTGTTCTCCTCTCTCTGAGACTTCTCTGTTGAGTGGCAGGGAGGCAAGAGCCTGGCTGGGCTTGCAGGTGCCGGCTCTGGGGGCCGCTGGGGGCCGGAGGCCAGGCCAGGCGGCCAGTGTCCCACCCATCGTGCGTTGCCCACCGCTGCCCTGTTGCCCAGCACGGGGTCTCCTGCTCTGCGGAGCATGGCATCATGGCTGCCGTGGTGGCGAGGCACAGTGGCCTGCTGCCCTCTGCCCCGCCCCAGAGGCAAACGGCGAGCCCCCCCCCCCCCTCCTGGCTACGCGTCCAGTCTCCTGCAGTCCTGTCCGTCCATCCTGTCTGCTCCCGAAACCTGGGCTTTGCGAGGGAGCCCAGCCTGCCACATTCCCAGCAAGAGCCCTCTGCCCCCTGGGTCCTCAGATGCAGACGACCACACCAAGTGACATCCCACTGAGCCCCTCCTGTGGGCAGGTGTGCCGGGCTGTCTGACAACATTTGGTGACAGCGACAGGGCTGCTCCCGGGCCGCAGAGGGCGGGTCAGGCTGCCTGCCTGCTGAGGTGTGACACGCACAGGTGCCGCCTTGTGAGCATGCAGCCTGATGAGTGGTCACACTGCATCGTGAGTGGTCACACTGCATCGTCAGCCCCGCGGCCCCTGCTGACCTGAGGGTGGGACTTCTCTGTCCTCCATCCTTCGGATGAGCTGTCTCACGCTAAATTTTTCTTTGTGGCTACGTTTCCCAGGTGGTGCCCACTGCTGCCCTGGCCACCCCTCAGGGCGTGGTAGTTGGTCAGTCTGCCTTGGGCCCTGGGGACCTAGGGCCCCGCACAGTTTGCCTCCCGGTCCTGGCTGAGTGGCCGAGTGCTGCTACTCTGGCCGGGCGCCCTACCTCCCCCCACCCCCCACCCCGGGCTGTGTGTCTCACAAGAGCTGCCCTGGGTTGGGCTCAGAGCCAAGCACCGGGTCCCAGATACAGTGCTGGCTCCCCCACATCTGGCCTCTGCCGGCTGCCCTGGCTCCCGGGGCTCTGACACTGACTAGCCGCCATCACGTTGCCCAGGGTGGGGGCATTGGAGGGGCACACTTTCTGAGTCTCTTCTAAGTCGATGGCTGGGAATGGGGCGAGGCCCAGAAACAGGCATCTTGTCCGTCAGTCCTTGCTGTGCGTGGGCCAGCCATTGTCCTTCAGCCATCTCTGCGGCCCTGGCCTTGCAGAGCCCTGTCCCCGCAGGCCTGTGTCCCCGCAGACCTGTGTCCCCGCAGACCCGTGTCCCAGCAGAGCCGTGTCCCCGCAGAGCCCTGTCCCCGCAGACCCGTGTTCCCGCAGGCCCGTGTCCCCGCAGAGCCGTGTCCCCGCAGAGCCCTGTCCCCGCAGACCCGTGTCCCCGCAGGCCTGTGTCCCCGCAGACCCGTGTCCCCGCAGGCCCGTGTCCCCGCAGAGCCGTGTCCGCGCAGGCCTGACCGCCTGGAGCCTGCTGGCTGACTAAGGTCCCCAGACCAGCGCCACATGCCCACCTCCCCTGGCTGTCCGGCAGTGCTGTGCGATGAGGCTGTGCACGTGCTCAGTGGCTTCTGCTGGACATGGACCTGGGGCGGAACTCCTGAGACAGAGGGGACGCGAGTGTTAAACTTCAGGGAAATTCCAAAGTATTTCCAAAGGGCTGGGCCCGTTCCTGCTCGCGTCACCTGGAGGCCCGCCCTCCCCAGCCCTCGTTGCTGCCGGGACTTCCTTTCTGCCGATGGGGCGGGTGTGGAGCGGCTCGGGGTGCCGGGCCTGACCTGCACTTCCCTAGTTGCCAGCGATGTGGAGCCCTGTGTGTGCGTGGCCGCGTGTGCATCCTTGTCCGGGAAGCGTCGTGTCTGCTGCCCACTTTCTGTCACTTCGTTTATTCTTCCTGATTGCGTGTGGTTGTCTGTACTCCTTGTGCTCAGCAGTGGAAAAAGCAGTGAGCTCCTGCCCGTCTGCCCTCCGTCACGAGACCCGGGGATCCCAAGGCAGCCCAGGTGTGGGCTCTGGGGTGCGTGCGGCCGCTTAAGAGTGTGGCGGGGAGCCAGGCAGGCCTGGGGTGCCGCCTCCTCGTCACTCACCATGGGGTGCATGTGGGGGCGACCCAGCGTCGGGCCTCCGTCCCCTCCTTGGTGAAGTGCGACCTATAAGGCTGAGCGCGGCCACAGCAAGGGTCACGGGGCCGCCCGGGCCTTGGGTGTGGGCTTGGCCTTCCTTGCGGTGGGGGTCCTGGGGGGCCGGCATGGGGACGTGTCCCCTCCCCTCTCGGTCTGTGGCTGCTGCAGCTCAGGGAGCGTGGGAGTTGCCGGGTCTGGGTGTGGCTGCTCGGCCCTGAGGCTGCCGCATCCCCCCCGCTGTAGGGCCCTCTCTCGGGTGGCCATGGGGTCACAGACTTCACAGCACCTGCAGAGGTCACCAGGCCCACCTTCCAGCCCTCTCCTCCACCCTCCAGGAGCAGGACACTGTGATCTTACACAGGCCCTGGGACAGGCGGCCGTGCGGTGGCCTCCGTGCCTGCCGCCCGCTGCTCCGGCAGAAGGACGGCGCCCCCGTCCGCCGGGCTGCGCTGGATGCCGGCTCTGCGTCCCTGCACAGAGCGGTGGTGCACAGCCAGTGTCGGTCGCTGCCCGGGAGCCAAGCGTGTGCTTCCGCAGAGGCTGCTGGGGGCCGGCCCTGCGCGTTCACAGCAGGGGCCCGCGGCCGACTGGACGTGTCGACTTGCACCATTCTGGGGAAGACGTGCGGCCAGTTCTCATGCGTGAGCGTGCCAGGCCTGGCGAGGCTGTGGAGCTTCGAGGAGGGTTCTGCGCAGGGCCTGGGGCAGGCACACAAACCACGCTCACGTTCAAGGCCGAGCAGGGGTGTGTGAGTGGCCACGGCCCGAGCCCAACAGGTCCCCCATGGGGTGCTGCCTGTCACATGGCGGCCGCCGTGGAGACTTGAGATGCAGTGGACTTGCTGAGGCCGGAGCGCAGCAGCCCGAGCTCTCCTGGGGCTGAGACAGCAGCCCCTGGGGGCAGGCAGGCCGGCGGGGGGAGGGCATGCTCCTGTGTCTGCACTGCACGGCGGCCGGTAGGGGAGTGTCCTTTCTGCCTGGATCCCACAGTCCTGTTCGGGGGGCGCTGGGCAGGGCAGCAGGGGCACTCCTGCATGTTGACCCCTCTTCCTCCGGAGCCCAGGGAGGCGACGGCTGTCCTGTGTCCTCCTGGCCGCTGACCCATCCCCCGTCTCCGCCCTTTGCTGCCTCCATAGTCGCTGCCTCCATAGTCGCTGGCACGTTTGAGGGTGGATTCTGCGAGTGTCGTGTCCCCATCTGTCCCTCAGTTCCCTTCCCTCCTCCCCGGTGTCAGCTCCTGCTTTCCCACCCCGCATCAGGCCATGGGGTGGTGGGGACTGGGTGGTGGCCCCCTGACCCCGCTTTCTGTCCTGTTTTGCAGGCTCAGCTCTCGCAGGCATTGGAAGAGCTCGGGAGCCAGAAGCAGAGAGCAGACATGGTGAGTCCCTGAGATGCACCTGGTTAGGTCTCTGGGGGCAAAGGGAAGCGGGGTTTGGGGTGCCTTACATGCTGGGCGCCTGTCCTGACACATCCTGTGCATGCATCATGGGGTTCCCTGTCAGCCATGGTCCCTGAGAGGCGGGTGCCCAGGGAGCCGGGAGCCTCTGCTCTCCCTCCAGACCCACCCTCAGCCATTGGCGATGCCTTCTGAGCCCCCACCCCCACCCACCCAAGAGACAGAGGCCAGGGCACGGTGCAGGTGCGGGAGCGGTCGGAGGGCCTGAGCAGAGTTCAGTCCCCAGGAGCAGTGTCCCAGTGCAGATGTTCCATTGGGTTAGTGCAGGTTCTGCCCTGCTGCAACTTGGAGCTGGAGGGAGAGGCTGGAGGGGCCATGGGGGCCCAGAGCTCATAGGGAGTCACCCCCCCCCCCCCCCCCCGCTTGTTCTGGTGACAGCCTGCCGCCTGTGTGCCTGGCGTCTGGTCTCAGGAGAGCAGGGCTCAGGGGGCCCCTGATGGCCCCTCCGCACCTCCGTCTGGTCCGCCGGTCAGGGCTCTGCCCTTGGCCCTCTCCCAGCTGCAGACCCCAGGCCGCTGGTTTCTGGCCACAGTGGGTTCACTGTTTAGGAAAGGAGAGAGAAAGATCCAAGCGTCGTGAGCTAATTACAGATGACGCGACCAAGGCAGTCTGACTTCCTGTTATTAATTAGCAAACCTGTGCTAATTAAGAGCACACATACGCTTCATGCTTTTTCTCTAATGCAATTACCACCACAAGTGAAGAGGCCCCCGGGCCGGAACCGCGCTGTTCGCACACCCCACCCTGGCTAGACATGGCCGGCGGCAGCCCGAGGAATCGGGTTTTCGTCGTGAGTACAGAAGTTCTCTAGCGTTTCACACACTTCGGGGGCGAGACTAGAAGATTTGTGCTCTGGTTAAGAGGAATGACTCCCTCGCTACTTGGTGTGAGGAAGCCGCCGTCTCCTTGAGTTGCGTTTTCCTTAACGGTTCCTGCTGGCTGCCCAGGGGAGCCCCACGAGGGTCCGCGGGGGCGGGGGGCTGTGGCTGGACTGGGGGCGCAGGGCCTGGTTGTGCTTCCAGCCACTCTTCCTCTGGGGTCTGTGACCATGGCTGCGTGTGCCGGCTGGTGACGAATGCTGTGTGGGGCAGGGCCTGTCGCCCCTCTGCAGGCCCTGCGGGCCCCGTGTCCTGAGCGTGCGGCCAGCCCTGTGTGGACACGCTCCAGCAGTGCGGCCGGCCCTGGGCCCCACGTTCCAGAAGAGTTCTGACCCCTGGTGCAGGGGCTGCTTACAGGCAGCACCACCCCGCTGTTCCTGCGCTCGCTCCAAACCGGGGGCTGCCTCCAGTGTCCGTGACTAGAACCCGTGCTCTGCCGCCCTTGTGAAGGCTCCCTGACGTGCCAGCCCCAGGCCCTGACGAGGTGCCGCCTCTGTCCTACAGGCAGTCCCCTGTGAGGCCCCGCAGGCAGCTGTCCTCACTGCTTGCTGCTGTCCTGCGCACCTGCCACAGCCGGGCCAGCCTCGCCCTAGCGGAGGCCACGCTGGACCCCCAGCAGCGTCCTTGCAGCGGGCGCCCACAAACAGCACCCTGCCAGCGGCCGTGGGGCAGGCGCCCTCCCTGCATTCTGTACTGGGCCTGACGCTGGGCCAGCCGGGGGGGGGAGCCCGGACTGCGCGAGCACCAGGCAGCGCTGTCGGCACCCGCTGGAGCCGGGAGGCGGCACAGCCCAGCTCGCCGCCAGCGGGCCGCCTGGAGTGGGAACCGTCGGCCTGGTGTTCCCGTCGCCGGCGAGGGCGAGGCTCTGCTGGCAGCGTGCACGTAGGCACAGCCCCCTGTGGGCCGTGAGCTGGGACTGCTGCCGATGCAAAGGCTCCCCGGGGCGGCCCACCGGTCAGGGGTTCCGGCCTGGGCTCTGGGCCAGGACACGAGTATGTTCAGTATTCCTCACTGTCGGAGTGAGCGGCATGCACGGATGGCGCCAAGTAAGGAACCCAAACCGCAGGGGCCGCGTGGTGGGAAGAAGCCGTCCTGCCCTGAGCAGCGCTGCCCCTGGAGGCTGCAGCCGGGCGTCTCCCGAGTGGGCGCACAGCCTGGTCTGGCTTCATGCACAGGCCACCGGTTCTCCCTGTGCCCCCTGTGACACAGGCGTTACTGCCATTTCCAAAGCTGAGACGACAAAGGCTCGCAGAGGCTTACAGGGCAGGCCTGTGTCCTGGCGCTGCGGCCCTGTGGCCTGAGCTCCTCATGCTGTCTGTTGTCACCAGGGCAAGGCGGGCTCCGCTGACCAGGCCCCCCGAGACGGGGCCAGAGGACCAGCTCCCTGGCACTCCAGGACTGCTGCCAGCCCCACAGCTCACGTGGCTCCAGGAGGTGGCGTGGCAACAGCAGAGGTTGCGGAGTCCTGGGAGGGGGCGTCCCCTCGTCTTGGGCGGCCCTGCGACCTCCCGTGGCCACAGCGGTCTTAGCCGCAGAACGAGCTGCAGGGCCCCGGCTGACCCAGCTCAGTAGCTGTGGGTGCACTTGTCCAGCTTTCCTGGAGGCCCATGGAGCCCCCGTAACCCCAGGTCAGCACAACCTGCCCCGCTTCTGCTTCCTGACGGGTCCTAGAACAGGGACTCCATGGCTCTAAGTTGTTAGCAGGACCTCCCAGAAGATACAGTCTGCTTAGCCTGTGCTCTTTTTTGAAGTGTTCCACGTGGGTCTTTCTCAGCAAGTGCGAACCAGGCAGCGGCTGGATAATGCGCCTCAGTGTCCGTGTCGCCCTGTGCCGGCCGACAGCAACACGGGCCACTCACGCCGGCTCTGAGCCGCCTGGCTGAGGGCCCCCCCACCACCCCCACAGTCCAGCCGTAGTCCCTTTGGTTAGTCAGGTACTCAACATGCGAAATTAATAGAAACCGTCTCAAAAACAGAAGTGTAGGGATTCCATAAGCTATAAAAACCACTAGAACAAAACACAGACTTTTCTAAGTATCAGTAAAATTTCACACAAAATAGCAAACAAGACAAAAAGACCACAGAATGAAATGATTGCAAAAGCTGCAAAGCGACAAGCAGAACAAAACAGTACAACAGAACTAACTGCTAACGGAATCAAGATCTAAGTGGGCTAAACTCCACTATTAAAAGGAAAAGACATCCTGATTGGATTACAGAGAAGAACCAGGAAGAGTTGGCAAGTCAAGGAGGCGGACGCTGCACAGCAGCCGCGCACAGAAAGCAGAGGCCTCGCCCGGGCTGCCGCGGGATCCGCACGTGAGCCCAGAAGCCTGGCAGGGAACAAAGCCAGGCCGTTTCCGTGGTGGAGGTGCTGAGCAGTAGCCGTCCACGGAGGCATCAGCCCAGCTCGTGAAACAAAACCAGGAGAGGCCCCAGGAGTCACGAAGGCCACCGGCCATAGGGGAGTTTATTTTGCCGCTTAATCCATAACAGAGTATCAGGGCAAAGAATAACAGAAAAGTACCTTTTAGCCCCAAAACTGAAGAGTGCTCTTTTAAAAAAGCCCTTATAGAAAACTCTCATAAAAATTAATCACATATCAGGTAATAAAGGAGACCTTCATAAATTCACACAGGCAGAACGAATATGGACAGCTTCCTCTGATCATGATGTAATGAAATGTGAAATTAAGAAAAAAAGCAGGAAAAGAGGAAGCTCCTAACACTTTGAAATTAAAAAAAAAAAAAAGAAAAACAACAGAAGTCTCTGAAATAATTGTTAGGTCGAAGAAGAAATGCAATTCAGAAGTGCCTAAAATTCTAGACGATGATTGTAACAGAAACATTTGCCCTCAGAGCCCGCGGGACGCAGGAACAGTGCTCAGAAGGAAACCCTGGGTTTAAATGTTTGTCTTATTGAACAAGAGAGAAGGAATAGGTTAAACAACCAGCTCAAGACCTCGGAAAACAAAACAAAACAAGCCAAGGAAAGCAAAGGCAGGGATCTGTAAAGATCAGAACGGAAGTTCATAAGAAAGTGAAAAATGGGGGCATTAAATCTAAATGCCCATGTTGTGAAAGAAAACCAGTAAAACCCGTGGCTCATTCCCAGCCTAGAGGAAACTGATAGAAAGCCCCCCGCCCCCCGAGTAAGCTGAGAGAGTCCTTCCGGTGGCACTGTCCTGGGGGGGAGGACAGGGCGTTGGTGCGGGGTGGGGGGGGCCGTGGGGACTCCGCATCTGTGACGCGTGCAGAGTCCTCGAGCCGCACACCTGAGGGTGATGGCGCACCGTGGGCGAGTATTCTCAACAGTAAAAATAAAGACAAAGATGATAAATCTAAAGCGAACGGTGAATTCTGCAAGAACTCGGTAAAAAGAATTATGAGTTATAATAATCTGCCAGGAAATTAGAACCTCTCACTGCTCCGGAAGGGATACAGATTTTAAACAGGCGGGTGATTATAAAGTCACACAGCAGCCCCTCCTGCCCTCCTCCGACGGAAGGGAACACGAATCCAGCGGAGGCCTTTCCACGGGGAGTGCCGGCTAGCCTCGGTCGGCGCTGCGGCACCGCCCTGGTGCGGGGAAGGGGCAGCTTTTGGAAGTGAGCGTGCCACCAGCCCAGTCCCCTGAAGACTCTTTCTGGCTGCGTGCCCGTGTGCGCCCATGTGCACGGACTGCGGGCCACTCACACGGGGCAGCTTTGCGTCCGCGTGTCGGGAAGGGATCCCAGGGTGGCCAGGCATCACTGCGTCGGGTGGGCGCTGTCCTGGCCCCGCCACACCAGGGCCTCGGTCCCGGGAAGGCCCTGCCCCAGACCCCGCTGCTTTGTACCCGCCCTCTGCACCCGAGACCACCGGGTGGGCAGCTGCCCCCGGCCCTCCCTCGAGCCATCAGTGCGTCTGGCTCCGGGGCCCACGGCACCGCCGGGGAGTTAGGGCAGGTTCAGGCCCGTGTCCCCCGGCAGCCGCATGCGGCTGCGGCTCTGTGGTGGAGTTTGGTGGAGACCATTGGAGCCGATCAGTGCGTGGGAGGGCCAAGCGTTCTTCCCACCCGCGCGCTACCTCCTCAGACTCTGGTACACGCCGCGCACGCCCGGGAGCGGCGGTGTCTGTTCTGGAGACAGAGCTGAAGGAGGGAAGGCGGCTGCGTGGGCCGGGCCGCCCCAGCAACTCCCTGCACGGGGGGTACCCCACCTCTGGACCTCTGGGGGCCCCATGGCGCGTGCTGACCCAGTGCTGTTTCCTCGCAGCTGGAGATGGAGCTGAAGGTGCTGCAGACCCAGTCGGGCCCTGCCGAGCAGAGCGTCCTGCTGTCCCGTGAGGAGGCCAGCGAGCTCAGGTGTGTCCCCGCGTGCCAGCCCCTCACCCTCGCCACCCTCCGGGGCCCCTTTCTTCTTCGGCCCCACCGGCCCACCTAGTGGCCCCTGGTCCAGGCCGCTTTTCAGTCCCTTTCTCAGGCAGCGTTGGGAGCCAGGTCTCTCGGTGTCCCCAGTGCTGGTGAGAGAGCATAACTCCTGTCTGGTGCTGGCAGAGCCCCTCCGCTCTGCGTGCGTCCCCAAGGCAGCTGGGGACCTGTGCACCTGCTCACGGCCAGTCCCAGAGGAGGCTCCCAGAGCAGCAGCCGCCCAGACTGGCTTCCATCTGCATGGGGACCGGCCCTCTTCTGCCTGCCTGGCCCCTCGCTCTCTCCAGTGTGTGGCCCGCTGGGGGCTCGGCCGCCACTGTGTCCCACTGCTGACCCTGAAGTGAGGCTTTTGGGGCCAAGGCGGGTGCTGAAGACCTGCTGCCAGCTCTCCTCGGGCCCTGAGCTGTGCCAGCCTCCAGGATCTCTGGGTACAGGGTGAGCACAGCTGAGCAGTTCCGGGCACCCCAGGGCCATTCCTGCTCGAGCCTGTGCATCAGGCCGGCACGGGTGCCCCATTCCCACCTCAGGAGCCGCTCCTGGGGCTCAGGGGAGCCAACCTGGGACCCACTGAGCAGGTGGGGACCCTTGTCCCGGGAGAGACAGCATGGAGCCCAGGCGTGGGGGTCGCTGGCTTGCCCGTGGCCGAGCAGCCAGGCCGTGTCCCCTTCTCCTGAGGCTGTGTGCTCATCACCAGAGACCCTCGTGTGCTGTGTGCTGCGGCCCTCAGTGACGCCTAGTAGGTGCCATGCTGGCGTCCTCTGCACACAGCCCTCGCCATCCTTACCTGAGCATGGCTGGACCTACCTGACACAGCTGTTGTTGGGGTCCCCCCAGCTCCCACCACTGCGTATGTGCTCCTCGCTTGTTCAGCTGTTGCCTGCTGAGAGACTGCGCGTGGGCTGCATGTGCTCAGGGCCGAGCGTGGGGCTGAGATGACACACAGACATGAGCCGTTTTCTGTGTCATGGACTTGATGGTTTAGAGGGGACTTGTGGGGACACGTGGCAGGCCTGCTATGCGAACCCCATCTGTGGGCTCTGGCCTGGTGTGCTGTGTGCGTGGGAGAGGCCACGGGGGTGGGGTTGGGGGCGGTGTGTGAGGACCTGAGGGCGGAAGGGGCAGCAGGCGTGGGCAAGGGCCAGACCCTGGGGGCCGGGAAGATGGTGGCCTGGTGCTAGGAGCTGTGGGACAGCATCACTGTGTCAGAGCAGGAGGGACAGGGTCTCGCTTGTAGCTGGAAAGCAGGCAGATGGGGAGCTTGGCAAGGGGCTGCTGCTTGTCCGGCCATTCCTGCAGTGATGAAGGATGTGCCGTCCTGCACCTGGGTTTCCGGAAGCAGCCCTGGGCGAGCGGGTGGGCTGGAGGGCAGCGGAGGGAGGTGGCGCCTGAGCAGGATGGGAGAGGGCTGGAGGGCAGCGGCCTGGGCTCCCCAGAGGAGCTTTTGCCAGGGGCTCGGGGAAGGACCGGGGGCAGGGCGGGGTCGTGAGCGCCCTGTTAGTGGGCACTGGAGTGTTGGCCCCTTGTCCCTCGAGCCACAGTTGTTAGGTGGCAGGCGGAGGGCGGACGAGACGCGGGCCCCGGCCTTCAGTTCCCCCCGACCCGCGTGGCGGGCATGGTTCCCAGCTCCCCTCCCAAGCCTCAGCCTGGGAGCCCCGGTCCTGGTGCTGCCCACGGTTCTCCGTGCTCACACACAGACCCGTCTATGTGGCCATGAGCGTGGCCAGGCGTGTGCCCGACTCGTGTGGGCTGGCACACTTTCGATTTGGTCACCATTGCTTATTTTGTAAAATCTAAGATAAAGGCTTTATTGGCACCTTCACACCAAGACCAAATCCCCTTGTCCCACTGCCGGGCTGGAGAGCCTGCTGCGGAGGGCGGGCTGGCGGCTGACCACAGGGTCGGCGCTGTGCGTGCTGTGCCCAGGGAGGCATGTGCCCCCCCCATGCCAGCTGCCCTTGCGGGGCTGGAGCAGGGTCTGACCGCGCACGCCCGCTGCCCCTGTGGGGTCCCCTCAGCCCTGGCAGCAGGCTGAGGACAGGCTGTCGGACAGACTCACCTATCAGGCAGGCTCTGGGGGCCCCTGCACAGTGACAGGACCCTGGGCCGGGCAGCGTGCGCAGGTGGCCCTCCTCCCCGGCCAGGGCTCACCCCCGGCTCCCCACACGCGCCTCCACATCTGTCTCGTCTGCAGAGCTGCCTGGTGCCTGTCCCTCCCAGTGCCTGTCACACGCACGCCACTCCTCCAAACCCGACCGCGTCTGTCCCTCCGTCACACTGCCCGCCCGGCCCCCGGGCACCTTTGGGAAAGGCCCAGAGGTGTCCTTGTGTCCCCAGCACCCTCGAGGCTGTCGAGGGCTGTGTGCTGTGTGGCCTCCCTGGGAGACGACATGGGCCATAGAGGCACCCTTCTCATCTTGGGGGTCGGGTAGGGGGAGGAGCAAGACCCCACCCTGAGGAGGGATACCCCCCACCCCCTGAAAGCCCAGCCCTGCCCCCCACAGCCCTGGGCCATCCTGGGTGGAAGAGGGGCTTTAGAGACCGGTGCCCTCCCTCTCTGTCCCCTCCCTCCCCCGTTAGGCACGATGGGCTGCAGCCGGCACAGGGGGCGGGCACAGAGGGGGGGCGGGCACGGTGTGTGGGGGTCCAAGCGCCCTTCTTCCCGGAGGACACAGGCCCTGCCTTGTCCCTCACATGCGTGCTCATGGGTGCACTGTGTAGAAACTGTGTTACATGTGCAGCTCATTAAGTGCACCGATACAGCCGTGTGCGTGTGCAGAATTACGAAGCGTCGCTCCTCTGAGGACGCCAGGGAGAGTCGGCGAACGTCCGAGTGGCAGTGGCTGAAGGGCCTCTCGGCTGGAGCAGATCCGGGCTCTTCCTCGTCTGCGGCCGTAAGCAGCTTGAGCAGACACCGCGGGTCGCCTGTGGATTTAGCAAGCGGGCCGCACGCCCCGGCGCCTACGTGGCCCCGGCCTCTCCGGCCATATGGAGCCCCTGCCTCAGGGTTTGGGACCTTCTCTGCCAGGGGACTGAGGTCCCACCCACACCCTTGCCAGACTGCAAGGTGCTGGGCTCTTACTGTTCTGTGAAGTACCCTAATATTGAATAAGCACCTGTTAAACACCCCTGCTTTCTAGAAATCTACTGTGAGTCTGCGCTTCCAGGGTGGTTGGCTCACCTGAGATTTGGGCACCACTGGGCGGAGAAGGGCCTGCACACCCCCCGCCCAGCCCAGCCCTCCGCGTGGCCCCCGCCTGCCTGCATCTCAGCCCGGCTGCTGCCTGGTCCCGGCTGATGTGCAGCGCTCCGGGCCTGAGGGCTCTGTCCAGGGGGCGCTGGCCGCAAGCTCCTGACCAGCACCGATGTCTCAGGTGTGACGGGGAGGGGTCCCGGCCTCATGGCGCCCTGCCAGCAGCTCTGCCCGAGAACAGGTGCTGCCTGCCAGAAGGTTCACAGTGTAAGTTCGGAGACTGCAGGGCGTGGCAGAAATCTCTTCCCGTCGCCACTGAAGGCGAGGAGGGTCCGAGGGTAGAGCCGCCCGACGAGGGTGCGGGAGCAGGTGCTGTGAATCTGCTTCGCAGGCAGTTTTACGGGTCCTCCAGCCCCAAGGGAAACAGTGATGACCCTCAGCAAGAAGACACGAAGAAGGCTTTTTAGAGGACCGAGCGCGAAGTGTGGACCTGGACAGCACAGCGAGCGAGAGAGGATCGCCCTGGCTCGTAGGTTGGAGGGGAGACGGGGACAAACCCCGGAACAGTTTCGGGGTGGGTGTCACGGCCGCAGACACAGGACGCTCATCTGATTGGGGTCCTGGGAGGGAGGGAAATTGGGGCTGGAAAATTTTCTGAAGATGCAGTAACTGGAAATTTCCCAAATCTGGTGGTAAACCTATGGGTTTCAGAAGCTGAGAGAACCCCATGTTGTCAAAAACCAAAGAAGTTCACACTGCGACACCTGCTAATTCATCTTCTGAAAGTTAAAGACAAAGACAAAATCTTGAAAGGAGCAAGGGAGAAACACCGTTTTATCTGCAGGGAACTCCAATCTGAGTGACAGCGAATTTCTCATCTGGAACCGCAGAAGCTGGAATGAAACACACAACATCTTTCAAGTTCTGAGAGGAGAGAATTGTCAGCCAGCGAACACGCCCTTCGGGGCTGAAGAGCCATCAGGACATTGTCAGACAAAGTAAAACTAAGACGGTGTCACTCCCTGCCAGGCCTGCCCAGAGCCCACGGCCGAGGAAGCTTCCCCAGGGCGGGGGGCTCGGCATTTCCCAAAGGAAGAAGCCTGGGCTGGGTCCCCCCAGGACCATGGGGCCAGGCTGTGCACCGCACATTCGTCGGGGGGGCCCTGGGAGGCCCCGCGATGGTGGCCCGTAGCACAGAGGAAGCAGGAGCGCCAGCTCTAAGTTTAAAGTGTGTTGGGGGTGCTCCTGCGGGACCAGCACGCGGTCGGGCAGCACGGGTGGCCGCTGTGCCGTCGCCCGCCTGTGAGAGGGTGGGCGCCTGTGTTCTCAGCCAGGACGGGTGCAGCTGGAGCGGGGTCCCTGGGCTGCGCGACCCGCTGAGGGCTCGGGTGTCAGGTGCGCCCGCATCTGTCCTCACCAGCTCTGGGCACAGTGGCTGTGTCGCGGCCCCTCCACACTCCAGTTCCCACGGAGGCTTCCAGGGTCTGCGCTGGAAACACAGAGCAGCCTTTCCAATGAAGGGACAGACACGGACTCCAACAGGGACAGTGTGGGGACAGCAGAGCTCTCGGGGCGCAGTCAGGGCCCCCCCGGGGAGGCCAGCAGGACAGGGTGTGGGTCTGGGACCAGGGAGCAGTCAGCTTGGAAGGTGGCGTCCTGGGCCGCCGGCTCCTTTTCCAGCTGTGCCTCCGGTTCCCCCGCTGTCCCCCCCACCGGCACCCGGGCCACCACCTTCAAGTGGCGCAGCAGAGGCGTCGCCTTCTCTCAGGGGCGTCCGGGGGGGGGGGGTCATTACCGATGCGCGAGGCCAGATAACAGCTCCGCCCTTCTGACTGATCTCTACACGCTCACACTCACATGTGCACAGACGCACTACCATGCACTGACACCGGGGCACACTTGTGCACACACATGTGCATGCAACTCTCGCACACGTGCACACAGACATGCAGATGTGTGCCACACTCTCATTTAGTCATTTTCTCTCCCTCTCCCTCGATGGGTAGCTATTTGCCTGAAAAGGAGGACAAGCAAAAAAGTCCCCGTTTTAAAATGCACAAACGAGTTATTTGTGTGGGTTTGTTCTCTGACAGCCAGGATGGATTATACCATTTTATTAATACGTCCACAGCTACATACAGATGCTTATTTGAATTTAGCCCTCGAGGACATTTGCTGATGAGCCTTCAGAATCGAAATACTGTTTTCAAAAGGGCCTCACAGGCTTCCCATCCAGCCTGTCCCTCAGAGGCACAAGCCTTCCTGCAGGAGGTGGCTGCCAGAGGCGGTCCCTGCCCCACACTCACAGTGATGCCTGCCTGGGCTGCTGGGGGAGGGGCTCCCACCCCCCAGAGCCTGCCCTGCTCCACAGCCCCTGGGCACCCTTGCCCCGGCTCCATCGCTGCTGGAGACTCAGTTGTCAGTGTCCTCAGCTGGGTGCAGCCACATCTCTCACGTAGCCCCTACCTGCCCGCCTCTGCTGAAGGGGGGTCGGTGAGGACTCCCCTGACCCCAACCCCCATCAGGGCTGCCCCGTCTGAGCAGATGCCATTGGCTGCAGGCTGCAGCCCTCTGCTCAGGTGTTTCTAGTGCTGGAAATGTCCTCCATCAGTTTCACGTGTGTGCATTTGGAAACAGAGCTTAAGGCCTCATGCGTGGCCTTCCCCTTCCCCTCTTCACCCGAGGACAGGACGGCCCCTGCAGCTGCAGCGGGTGCCTTGCCACAGTCCTCTCTGCTTGCAGGTTGAAGATTGAGGAGCTGGAAAGGGAGCGGAGTTGCCTAGAGGAGGACAAGAAGCAGCTGGAGGCGCAGCTGGAGCGACTCACCCTGCTGGTGAGTGTGGGCACCAGCGTGCCGGCCCCTCCCGGCTCCCCGCGCGCACAGGTCTGCAGCTCCTGCGCCCACCGCCGGGCCCACACCCGTGCGCTCCTGGGCGGCTTGGGGTTTGTGTCCCAGCCCATCCCCCGCAGCTTCGGCCGTGGCGTCGGACTGCTGCTCGCGCTGTTTCCCTCCCCTTGGTGTTATGTTTTGTCCACCTGCCTCAAGTGTTCCACGCTAGGGAACCCGCAGGGTTGTGATCACCCAGGTTTTGGACAGGCCATTGATTTTTATCTTGACACCCATTAGGGGTAAATCAAATCTCGTTTTTATTACCAGTTCCTGGAGACGGGGAAGTGACAGCTCTGATAAAGCAGGGCTCAGTGAGCCGCGGCCGGACTGTGCTCAGCTCCGGACCTGTCATCTCGTACCGTTTAATTGGGCCGAAGTCCTCAGCTGGGAGGGCTGGGCTGCTGACAGGTGCATCCCCGGCCGCCCGCCCGCCAGCCCCTCATCAGCAGTGCCGTGTCAGGCGGGGTTGGTGATGTTTTTCTGGCCCTTTAGCTGAGTGCAGCCTGAGACCATGGCTGATGGCTTCCCAGGCTTCCCGTGGTCGGGCGTTGGTGAGCGTGGCTAGAATCGTTCTCACCTGCTTCTGGATGCGGGCGGGCGCCCACCAGCCCCCAGTAGTGCATGGCAGACAGGGACGGAGGCGGAGACCCGGAGGGGATGACCCGCTGTTCTGGCTGTGGCAGAAAGGACAGGGAGAACCCATGTCTGGCTCAGGGAGCCGCTGCCGGCGAGGGGCTTGTGGAGGAAAGGCTCCACGGGGGGTCTGGCACCGAGGCCGTGGGTGTCGGCTGGAGCCTGGCGCTGCCCCTTGGCCGGCTGGTCTCAGGCATGCAGGGCTCTGCCCTCTGATCCTCCAGTGTGTCCTTGATAAAACCGGGGATAATGATGCCCACCCAGGGCTGTGGGGCAGATGGGCTGCATCTGCCCGCCACCCCGGGCACACAGTCGCTGTTCAGTGAACGCTAACGTCCGTCTGTTGCCACTTCTGCTCTCTGTCATGGGTACAAAGACTCACCCTCTCCTCTGTCCCTGGGCCTCGGAAGCAGCAGGATGGCATGTTGCGCCCTCCAGGTTGCCTGGCCACAGCTCTGCAGTGGGCTGAGCCCGGGCTCGCTCCATGCAGGCTGCTGAGCCCGAGTGGAGAGGGCCCAGGGCCACCGCGGCTATCTCGCCGGGCATGCGCGTGCGGCCACCGTGCTTGGGGGGTGCTTGGTAAGTGCCCTCCCCTCGCCGCCCCCCGCACGAGCGTCTTCACGTGGGGCCGATCCCAGGAGGAGGGTTGAGGTCAGCTGCGGGTTGCCATGATTGGGAGTATGTGCTCGTAGGGGGCCCTCATCTCGTGATGAGTGTCCAGCTGGGTCGGGAGGAAGCCTCTCCCACGAGGGCTGGAGCTGGCTGTGCTCATGCTGCGTGCGCCTGGGCCGGGCACCGGGCCTCGGCGGCTCCTGGGAGCATGGCCTCTGCACGTCTCCTGTGACTGCAGGAGATAGGGTCCCCCAGCCATTAGGGAGACAGCATGGGGCCCCCAGTTGGAGATGGGGGCAGGCCCACAGCTGGCCAACACAGGAGCGACTCACTCAGACTCAGCTTTTTAAGAGGCAGGATGGAATGTGAGCCTGTTCTCAGGAGGACAACTTGCGCGCACGTCCTGGAGCTATGGGTCCGGGGACAGGACCTCGGGGTCTCAGTGTGGCTACAGGCGTTGGACTCCGGGAAGCAGACTGTCTGAGTGAACTCATGGAGACAGTGGGAGATGCATCCCTCATGCCTCAGGCAGGGCCCCCCATCCCGCAGCCCCCACCCTGCCCAGCCTTGCCCAGCGGTCCTGTCCTCTGGGGCCAGGTGTCTCCGGGCCAAGGGGCTTGGAGAATAACTGCCTGGGCTACCCCACCTCCCTCCCCACAGGCCTCAGTTTCCCTAAAAAGTGGCAGCAGTGGGGAGGGCACTCAGTCCTGTGTTCCGACAGCCGCGCTGACCCTGGCAGGTGGGCCCTGGGCATGGTGGCGGCTCTGCCCTCCCACTGGGGCCCGGGGCGCTGTCTGCCCCCCTGGACACAGCTGAAACCCCGCCCTGCGGGCCATCCTAGGAGAGCACAGGGGACAGCTCCTGACACTGGCAGTTTTCCACATTTGTGTTTCCTCTGGGCCATGCCCGGGGACTCTCAGGCCACAAGCCCTGGAGCCCCTGAGGTGCGCACTCCCAAGGGCCGGACACACGTGCCTCTGGGCCTGGGGGGCACGTGTTCAGCGAGCAGCCGGACTGGCTGGGCTTCACCTCCAGCGGGTGAGGTGCGCCCGGCCTGCTGCGCGCAGGCGCAGTGCCTGTCCCGGTCGCTGATGATGGAGCCCACCGGGCGTTCCCCAGCAACTCGTGCACAGGCTCAAACGGCAGCAAGTTGGGAGATGTCACATGAACACCCCTGGGCCCCACACCCGGTCCTGTCCCAGACTTCACTGTGGCTGCTTCGCAACAAGCTTGCCCGCCCCCCTCCTATCCACTCATGTTAAGTTTTTTGATGCATTTTAAAGCAAATTGCAAACATCTGTACCCTTCCCTCTAAATGCTTCAGCACGTGTGCAATTAAGCAGAATTCATCGCTGGGTTTGAGCCCACGCCCGCTGTCCTCAGCGCTGCCGGTCCTGCTTACGCAGGCAGGTTGGCGGCGGGCGTGGGAGCCCCGCCTGGCAGCTGTCCCCTCAGAGGCCCTGCCGCCCCAGCCGGCCTGCAGCGCGCTCAGGAAGGGGACCAGGCTGCAGCCAGTGACATTTTAAATCAATGTAACTTTTTTGGAAATGGAGTGGGTAGAAAATTGCTGGGTTCCCCGTGAGCGGAATGCTCACCGAGCCCGTGGAGACTGTCCCCACTCCTGCCCGTGCGTCACCAGGCAGGCAGTGCTGGATCATCACAGACTCTGGGGTTCTGCCTCCTTCTTGTTCCCGAATGCAGGGGCGGGGAGGCTTCGCTGCTCCTCACACCTCCGTGCCTTCTCCCCATTGATGCTGTGATGCCCCCCAGCCCCCGCTGGTACCCACTGCCCTGGAGACAAACTTGTCAATCCCTGCACACCAGCTCCCTCCCCCACCCACCTGTTCTCAGCTTCCAGGGGCCCTGAGCTCACGGCTGGCCTCGCCTCTGCTTCTCAGAGCCCCTCTGGGCTTGGACTGCCCCCGTGAGTCCTGCAGCTGCTGACCAGGCCCTTGTGCACATCCTGTCCCCAGCAAGGCAGGTGGCTTCTAAGTGATCTACTGCCTGCACTTCTGGAACATTCTCTGGGTGTTGCTTTCCTAGCGTGTCCTTACTGCCCACCCTATAACTCACAGGAAGCCCTGTCTGCAAGTCCTCTGCACCTCATCCTTGTCACCCAGTGCATCGGGCGCTCTTCCCTGTCCGTACATGGGGGCCCAGGAGCCGCTCCCTTGCCTGTGTAGCCAGCTGCCACCAAGGGGCGGCCGTCTCCTCCCCATGACAACACGGGGCCGTGGTGAGTGTCCCCTGTGCAGTGTTCCCCAGGCGTGCGTCTGCACAGGTGACTTGCAGAAGAGGTAGTGGCCTCAGGCCCCTGCAGGCACTGCCAGGTGTCACCAGCACCGACGTGCGTCGCCTGCAGAGCAGGACGGGGCTGCACCAGCACCCGGGGCGCCTGTCCCCCCCGCTGTCTCGCCAGGCACTCTGGTCTCCTGGGGGGAAAGGCCAGTTCAGTGCGCTTTTAGGCTCAGTCCCTCTATTATATGTGAGACTAGGGATCCTTAGGGTGTTTACATCTGTTAATGTCCTTGGTCCATTGTTCAAATAGCTAGTTGGTCCTCCTGTTGTTGATTCCTTGAAGCTCTTTGTATATTAAGGAGTTGAGCTCTTTTGGTTTTAAGTTGTGACTGTATTTTCCCCATTTACCGTTTGTCTTTTGACTTTGCTTGACGTATTCTTTTTTTAAAGGAGAGGTTTGATTTTTACATTTTTACATACACCTTTCTGGAGGAGCAGCTCTCTGTGAGGTGCCCCTGTCCTTACCTGCCTCACATTAAGGGTGTAGAGGGACCCCCCACGGCCTCCCCCGGCTCTCTGGGGCTTTCATGCTGTATGCCCCAGTCCGTGATTGGTCTGGAATTCGTGGCTTTGATGTTTACAATGTGTGCAGCCTCATCTCAGGCTGATTTTTAAAGACCCTTCCCCATCGCCCAGACCACCAACCGAAGCCTGTCCTTTCCTCGTGGGCGTGCAGCGCCCCCGCCCCCACCCCGTGGCACCTGCACGAGACCCCACGTGTCCTGAGTCTGTTCTGTCTTCTCCGTCCTGGGTCGTGCGGCCGGCCGGCCGGTCCTGGGCAGCTCTCGCTGGTGCCTCCCTGTTTCAGGGTGCGATGGGCCTCGCGCACCCCCGTGACTGCACTGTGTTCCCCGGCAGCTCTTGTTTATTTTCACAGGGACTTGGGAATCCACGTGCCCAGCCCCTGCCTCAGTTTTGAATTTTGCTAGATCCTGGGAAGTGTGAAGACGGGAGTCTGAGGCTGCCATAGGGTGCCATGTGCCCGCCCTGTGTTGGGGCCTCTCGTGCCCTGGGCAGCACCGTGTGCACACGTGTCGCACACGTGTCTCTCGCACGTTTCTCATTGCACTCAGGTCTCGGCGGTGCAGCTCATGGGTTCCACTGCCAGCAGCTGCTCTTTGGTCTCGTCGCCTGACGTTCATGCGCAGACGCTGGGTGTGTGGCCGCCCTGTGGGGGCCACACCGGCTTCCCACGGCTCGAGGGTGGCCGTGCCGGACGGCCTGCATCTGCGGGCCGGCGCCCAGCCCAGCGCCCGCTCTCCTGAGAGCTGCATGTAAAACAGGACACTTAATGAAGGAAAAGGCCCGACCGGCCCCCGCGGGGGCGCCGGGCAGCTCATGTTTATTCACAGCCGGTGCGCTGCTGTGCGTTCGCGTGCAGAAATTTCCACAGGCATTGATTTCTTTTGATTTTTTATGAGAAGGATGCCGTGCCCTGAATACTAAGCTGCTCCTCATCTCCTGGGCCCCGGGTCCTGGGTCCCGGCCCAGTGCCAGCGGGCGTCCTCGTCCCCCGCCCCCGGCCTGCCGGGCCAGCCCCTCGTTTGCAGATGAGTCTGCACAGTGTCCCCAAGGGGCCCGCTGAGGGGTGCTCTTGGGGCCTCTCACCTTGGGCCCCCTGGGGCTGGCCCAGCCCTCTCTGCCGCTGGCTGTGCTCAGGACCCGCAGCATTCCGGGCACCGTGGGGGGGGGCTCCCTGTGTGGTCCACGCTGCCCTCCCCTCCCCTGGAGGCTGTCCCCTGCCTCAGCCTGGCATCGCGGACTGTGGCTGTGACTGTTCCCGTTGCCTGCGTGTGGTCTGGCAGGGCGTCTGACACAAACGTCAGGGACACAGCACTGGACAGACCCGAGGTGAAGCGCAGGCGGTCGCTCGGAAGCGCTGCTTTCAGGGAGGGTCCTGCTCCCTGCAGACACACGTGCCCAGGGCCGCGCTGACCTGTCCCACCCCTCCCACAAGGCAGCCCACGTCACAGTGCCACCTGGGTGGGCCCCGCGCTAACTCCGAGCAGAGTGGAGGGCGAGGCAGCCTGGCCCCGGCTCACGGGCTTGTGCTCCATGGGGAGGGCAGGAATGGACGCTTCCTGTGGACACGCAAGTCCACCGGGGTGATACAGGAGGAAGGGGGCAGGCCGTGGGGGTGGACTCGGGGAGCAGCCCTGTGAGGACCGGGAGGAACCATATGCTCCCGTCTCTGCCACCGACTCAGAGGGGCAGGGGACCTCGGCCTTCTCGGTGCCCGGGGCTGTCCACAGCGGGTGCCCGCTGACCCTGCCAGCTCTCGCTGGCTCATGCAGGGTGGGTTGGGGCTGCTGGCTGCTGGCTGCCCTCTGTGGTCGGGACACCCGACAGCCGGGCTGGCCGACCCCAGGCACGTCTGCTCACCTGCCCAGCCTGGGAGGGATGCGTCTCACTTGATTGGTAGGCCCAGTGACATTGTTGTGGAATGACAGGTGAGGGGGTGGGGACAGGAGGACAAGACAGTGGCCTCCATACCTCAGGACAAGCACATGCAGGTGAATGTATGTCACTGCCTCCCCCAACAAACGGACTCCTGAGAGTGCACAGCCCTGGCGGGGCGGAAGCTCAGGGACAGGCCCGGCCTGTGGCCGGAGCAGCAGGTGGGTGAGATGCTTGGATGACTGAGCCAGGGGTCCGTGTGGTCACTGGGGGCCTCTCCCCACACTCACGCACCTCCGCTGTCGTTTCCCCCCCCCCCCCGAGTTTTGCCAAAGCTGCCACCCATTCATTCAGCCCTCCTGTGAGGCCTGTGGGCAGTGCCCCGGCAGCAGTAGGCGGGCCACATGGGCCCAGCATCTGGGGGGCGGGGGCAGGGGCGCAGGACCAGGCCGGCCCCCTGGCAGTTCGAGCTGCCTTCCTTTCCTCCTGCACTGCCACAGCCTCTCAGCAGATCACCTTCTGAAGGACGCGGGGACGTCAGCGGGCCATCGCCACGTCTGTAATTGGCTGCGCTAACTCTCCTGTCTGCTGATGAGAGCTCGAGGCCTGGGGCTTCAATGAGAGCGTGCAGGCCAGCGAGGCAGCCCCGCCTGGCGTGGGAGACGACGGTGGACGGGCTGAGTGACGGGCTCTGCTCGCGCTTCCCTGTCCCGCTTCCCACCTCCACAGGCCATTGCCTGGGCTCAGCGGCCCACAGCGCAGCTTGTAGTTGGCAGAGCCAGGCCAGTTCAGGCTGCAGGGTCCCCTGCGTCTGCCCTGCGGGTCTGAGCAGAAACCACCTAGCTGTTTTTGCTGACCCTCCCAAGGCAGAGGCGCACCTGCTGGCGGCCTGGGCCACTCCGCCGCCGCTGGGGCTGTCTGAGGCTTCGGGTGCACCGGGTGGATGTGGTGTCCAGGGGGGCAGAGGAAGGCACTCGTGTTCTCTGCACCCACGTTCCTGTGGCAGAAAGGTGCCGGGCAGGGGCAGGAGGTGGTCCTGGCCGGTGCTCACAGCCGCAGAGCAGGGAGCGTCCCCTCTGCGAGCCCACTAAGCGCCCAGCACTGTAGGCAGGCACACTCACTGCAGCCTGTGAGGTGCACAGGGCACGAGGCCAGCCCCTGAGGGACCCACCCAAGGCCACGCAGGGCGCTGGGCCTGTGCAGAAGCGGGTCCTGGGCTGGGCGGGCGTGGCAGGGGCCTGGGAGGGCTCCACGGCCCCGTCTAGGAGGTCCAGTCTGCCTGCCCAGGCCTGCCAGCCCAGAGCGCCTGCTGTCCCACCCCACCCCCTCGCCTCCTAGCTGGGCTCCTGGAGATATTGATTCAGGTTGAGGCTGGGCGACTTATAAATATGCATGAGGACGGGTGGTTATTTAACTGCGCTTTTTAATTCTCCTCCCGTCTTCTGCCTCTCTGCAGCCTCAGCATGCGTAGCGGCCCAGGGCGCAGCCAGGGGCTGAGGCTCCCTCGCCTGGCCCCGGGGTGGCCGTGGCCCCTCAGCAGCAGGTCCAGTCACAGGCCAGGCAGGGGACTCTTGGGAGGGGGCGGGGGTTGCTGTCCTCCATCCACGTGTTTTGAGCGCAGGGCCCGAGAACTCTGTAAAGACCAGTTCACCAGCCTCCATCTTGTGCAGGTGGGGAACTAAGGCTCAGGGACCACAGGAGGCTTCAGGGCCACCGGCAAGTTAGAGGCAGGACAAGGACAGCGGGTGCCGCCCACTCCCCACCCGTGTGCCCACAGACTGGGGACTCTCACCCACAGTCCTGGACGCAGAGAGTCGCCGCCATCCACCTGGGCTTGCACAGAACGTGAGCGAAGAAAGAAACCCACGCTCGGGGGGGCAGCGAGCCTCTGCACAGGCCCGCGGGGGTCCCTCCCGGCCTGCCCTGCCCCGCCCCAGGCGTCTGGTGGTTTCAGGGGAGCCTCTTGCCCTTTCTGGACTTCAGGCAACACCCCCACTGCCGTCTCCCCAGAATCATGGCTGACGCTCCCTGAGCCCCATGTCTGGCGCCAGGGCTTCTGTGCCACGCGCCCGCCTGGCGGGGTCTTTCGCAGAACTGCGCTCATTAGCAGACGCCAGCTGGCACCCTCTGCAGGGAGACGTTCGTGTTTGGTCAGTCACTGCACCTCCATATCAAAGGGGGTTCAGAACTTTTCCTTCAGAGACTCTCATCAGCCCCTCAGCAGTTTCCTCCGCTGTGGATCAAACAAGGCGACACATTTTCAGCCGCCGATTAGCCATTTCCTCTTTATTCCCCGAAGCTGTCGTCACAGCAGAGCTCAGCAGAGCCACCGTCTCTCCTCCCACCTGCTCGCCCCCCGGGCCCACAGCAGGCGAGCGGCAGCGCTGCGGGCCCTGCTTCTGCCTTGCCACCCAGCCTGCGGGAAGGAGTCCTGGCTCCGTCCACGTCAGTGACTGGCTCTGTGTGCCTGCCCTGCCCTCCAGGGGGGGCAGCAGACTAAATAACGTTTGAAAATGATGTGCGGGCTCCTGTCCACCCCCCACAGCAGGCCACTTCCCTGTGAAGGGCAGCCACACAGCTGTGCTGCCTCCGACGTGAGCGGTCCTTGCAGGAACCCCAGCCCTGTTCTTACCGTGGAGAGTCCTGAAGGCACTGGCCCGGGGACTGTGTGGGAGCCTGGGTCCTCTGCGCTGTGGGACGGGTTGTATCTTTCATCCGCGGGCCCTGCTCTTAAAGACCGTGAGCCAGGCGATGAGAGGCCTGCAGCCAAGGGCGGCCTTGCGGGCCAGCAGGAGCCCCTGTCATGGGACCCTGAGCCAGTGGAGTGTTGAAAGGTGTCCATCGCGGTCTGTTCTGACATTTGGTAGTTAAAACTCAGAGAAGGGGCTCATGTACCAAGGATCTAGTGTTGCGAAGGGGGGTGGGGAGGCCTGGGGCTTGTGGTCTCCCCATTTGTTCCTTGCAGTTCCTGGAGGGATGTAGCGGCACCACGGCTCATGGGAGTGACCACACACATGGCCAGAGGAGGCTGGGGGTCGGGCCAGTGCCGTTTCTACCCCGAGAGGGTCCTGGCTCATGCTCCGCATTTAGGCGTCGAAAGCGCCCCTGCTCCTGAGCGCCTGCTTCCCCCGTCCTGACGCTGAGCTGCCCCCCTGCCCTGTGCTCCTGCAGGGTGACTACGACCAGAGCAAGACCAAGGTGCTGCACATGAGCGTGAACCCGGCCAGCGAGGCGCGGCAGGGCCTCCGCCAGGACCAGGCCCAGCTGCGGGAGGAGTGCGAGCGGCTGCGGAAGCTGGTGAGCGCCCTGGACAGAGGCGGCCCCGTGCCGGCCGACCTGGAGGCCTCGTGTCTGCCCTCGTCCAAGGAGGTGGCAGGTAGGACCCGCTCCGTCCTCAGTGGCCACTGGGGCAACTTGGGCATCCGTCTGACCATCCAGTGCAGGCACCAGGCCACGGGAGGGGCTGGGCAGCAGGTCTGGTGGCCGGGCCTGCAGAGCAGCAGGACATGACTTGGGCCGCAGCGGGGAGGGCACAGGCTGAACGATGTCATCTCAGACCCCAGAACGCGTTAATGCCATCGATTGGCTTCTCTGTGCCCACTGATCCTGGGTGACTCCAGTGCTGCACGGACTCAGGGGCGTCTTTCACGGCCTGAGCCCCTGGCAGAGGCCCCAGCAGCCGCTGCCCACATGCTGCCCCACGCGCTGCGCACTCTGGGTCGGGGGACGAGGTCTGGACACAGCGCTCCTCCCTCCAGGAAAGGGACCACTGGGGTCTGTTCCCTCCAAGCCTCACAGGTGCCAAGTCGCACCCTCAGAACATCACTCAGAACGTGCAGAAGACAGCACGTCCATCAGTGCAAAGGAGGGGGCCCTTGGGGACCCTGTTTTCCCACGGTACCCAGTGTGCCCCATGGGAACCTAGGGCCAGAGGGGCTCCTGCAGCCTCTCTGCTGGAGGGTACCCAGTGTGCTGCCTGCTCGAGGCACAGGGCGGCCTGTGAGGAGGGTCCCGGCAGCTATGCCGCTACAGCGCCCGTGCGGGGACAGCCAGGCCCCTGCAGACAGCCCTGAGCCCCTGGAGGGGCGGGGGCCGTGCCTGCCGTGGGCGCAGGGCGCGGGTGCTCGTGTGGCAGGACCCCTCCTCCAGCCACTGGAGCCTCTGCAGGCGCCACCCCAGCCACATCTCCAGCATGGGGACTTGCCCACCTTTCTCCCTCCCCAGCCTTTCTCTCTGCTGCTTTGTAGACAGGGTGGTAGAGAGCCTGTAGCCAGGCCAGGACTGTCTGTGGGGGAGACTGGCAGCGCGGTGGGGGAGATCAGGCTGCCTCGGCGCCCTGACAGCCGGCATAGGAAGCCCTGCTGGCGTCGGCCGGTCTGCGGGGTCTGCGCTCTCTCCGTCCAGCCACTGGCCTCTGCCTGCCCCCTCCACTCGCATGCCTCTCGGGCCCAGCAGAACTGGCATGGTCCAAACAACTCCCAAAGTAGCGAGACGCCACGCACACCTGTCGGAATGACCCAAGTCCCGAGCACCAGCTGCGACGGTCACCTGCCTGAGTTTTAGCCCCTGATTGTTTCCTAGCCACTGTCCTCACGCCGGCCGACGAGCAGAGGCTTTTTGTTCCATTGACGCTTCCCTCTGCGCTCAGTGCTCTGCCTGCCCTGAGAAAGCCATGCTCACCCGTGTCCTGGGTCTTCCCCAAAAGCCCTTACCTGGGGCCCCGCGCCGCGTGGCTCAGTCTGTAGATGTGGCAGAGAAGGTGTGCACGCATCTCCAGCTGGATGCTCGCTGCTTCCATGCCAGGTTGCTGAAGGCTCTCCCTGTTGAATCGCTTTGCTGGTTTTTGAAAATCAGTTGATAGTGCAGGTTTAGGTGCAGACTCTGTCCCCTGGGGCCTGGAGTCCTGCAGCCTCGCTGTTCAGCCCACACTGTCCCTGCCCCCGCGGACGGCTGTCCCTGTCCCACTCCCTGTCCTCCCTGGCACTGACCGCCTTCTAGAGGACCACCACCTGTCTGGTTGTGTTTGTGGAAAGGCAGCTTCCGCTGGGACTGAGACTCTGATCTGTTTGTCACTGTCCTCCAGGCCTAGGCAATGCAGCACGCAGTCCACTGGACAGAGAGGGGCTGGGGGCCTCACTGCAGTTTGTCCTTGATGCTGACATGCTTACACCCCAGAGAGTGTCCCCAAAGTGGGCTCCCTGCCCAGCTCCAGCAGGTGGGCTGTGTCCCTTCAGTTTATTCACTCTTCCCTAGCGCACCCTCCGAGGAAGCTGGTTCCCAGCCCCCGAGCGCCTCCCGGCCCCGCCTTGGCCTTCGTCTCCCAGGCCCTTCTCTCACCTCTGTGGCTTGGGCTGCTCTCTGTTCCCAGTGGCAGGGGGCAGGAGCCTTCCTGAGAATGTGATGTCACATCAGCGCCTGCCTGTCACCCCGGGACTCTCCCACTCCGTAACCTGCTGGGCTGTAATTGCTGGTGTCTTTTCAGATCGTTTCGTGCAGGGTGACGGGCTGTCTGTGGAGGGAGCCGTCAGTCACAGAGACGCCTCTCTTGGAAAGCCGGCCTCAAGCTCACCCAGGCAGCGCCCGCCAGGCAGCCTGGCAGTGGGCATGCACCGCCCCTCTGCACGTCACTCCAGGGCACACGTCTCTCCAGGCTCAAAACAGGCCACTTCCTGCCCCACGGGGGGTGCAGGCTCACAGTGCAGACTGTGGCCCAGGGACCTGCAGCCTCAGGCATCCCCGTGGGCGGCAGACGGCTCTGGCGAGTGGACGGTGGGTTCACCTGTCACTGGAGCCAGCAGCTGGGGATGGTGGTGCCCACTGTGCCCTGAGTGCTGTGTGGGGAGCGGGTCTCAGCAGACTGGCCATGTCCCCCTCCGCACTGCCAGCCGCTTCGGCCCCTCCCTGAGTTTGGGTTAGGGTGGGGAGGCACCCTCAGAGGAGCCCAGCAGGGCGCCTGTGTGCGGTGCCTGGGGACCTCAGGCCAGCCAGGGCCCGGCTCAGACCACAGTCAGAGGCCTGCAGGGCTGCCTCCCGTAGCCACTGATAAAATGGCATAAATATTTGATGCCTAATTATTAAATATTTTAAAGTGTAAAACTGAAATAGTTTAGGAGTTACAGGGCATGAATAATTCAGCCCTGGGAGTGTGGAAGCATGGCCCAGCCTGGGCCCCGAGCAGAGCCCGCAGCCCCGCCGCCGGCCTGGAGGCCCAGAGCACGCTGACCGCAGGGTGCACAGCCAGGCGGGCCCCGGCCGCCGCTGCGAGCCTCACGTTCCACGCACCTGGTGCTTCATCCGGGGTCAGGCCGGGCGGGACGGGAGGTCTGTGCAGCCAACATGCAGCTGCCCCGGTGAGCCCGAGCAGAGGCGGGTCCCCCTGGGGCTTCGTCGGGCCGCAGGGACCACTCAGGACGCGCTGACGTCATGCCCCCAGCGCCCTTCGGGTGCGAGGGCCACATTTTGCCTCCCCCTCTCTTCTCCAGACCAGCGCCTCACCTTGAGCAGCTCCTGTGCGGCCTGGCTCTCCAACTCATGGCTGGAATTGTCCCCACGGTGTGTCTTTCCTCCAGAACTTCCAGACACCGGTCATGCATTCCCGCCACCTGTCACAGGCAGCTTGACCCCCACCCTGCCTGCCGCCGTCAGGGCCATTGGTAGCAGGGCCAGTGCCGTCCTCCCACAGCTCGGCCAGCGGCCTGGTGCCATCTCCAGGTGTCATCCCTGCCTTGTCCCTCACCCATGGCCAGTCCCAGGGTCAGTTCCCGTCTTGCCTTCTGGACCTCAGGAAGCCCCCAAGGGTGGTCCGTCCCCTGCTGGCTTTGCTTTGGAAACTCAGCTCCCACTGCCGAGAGGCGACTGTCTCAGTCTGGGCCACGCTGTCGCCCGGGCCCTCATGGCCCCGCCTCCGGGCCCTGTGTCTGGCACTCGGCCTCCTACGGGCGCTGAGAAGAGGCAGGTGAGCGTCATGCCCATGGTGGCCGCCGCGCCGCTGTGGACGGTGTGAACCTCTGGGATGGCCAGCCCGCATCGCTGCCCGAGGACCCTTGCAGGCCGCAGAGGCAGGGGTGTAGAGACGAGAGGGCATGCCGAGGGCCGGGTCAGAGGCACACAGGTGGCCTTCCTGTCCTGGAGCAGAGCTGGGAGCTGCTTGTCCAGCCTCTCGGAAAACTGGAAAAGGCACCTGCCCTGTGGGGGCAGCTGAGACCCCTGCTTCCTGCAGCCCCCTCCTTGCCGGTCAGCTGCTGCCCTCTGAGTGCTGTGCACCCGGTTTAGAAACAGCGCCTGACTCTGCTGGGCTCAGGGCCGCTGCCTCTAATGGCGACATATTTGTCCTCCTTGTTTTTTTAAGCCCAAAGTACCTCAGCAATGGTTAAGTGTTTTCTTATTCCCTTTTCGGAAAGAAAAATGGCTCTGTCCTGAGTCCCCAAAGGCAAATTTCAAAAGCTACTTCCAGTTCCTGAACAGAGCTGGTGCGGGGGCCTGGGCGGGTCCGCCGAGGCCTGGTCCCCAGCTGGCAGCCGGGCGGTGGCGCACGGGCAGGCAGGGCGGGCATCGCCTCGCAGGTGACCATGGGCTCAAAGGGCCACGCGACGGCCACTCAGAGGGACAGGCGCAGCCGCTGCTCATGGCACATCTGTTTCAGCAGAGCGAGGCGTGGGCTCCCCCATCCGTGGCACACCCTCGCGCTGGCGCCCTGCTCCGTCGCTCCCCACTGCAGGGGTCCTGCCCTGTCGCCCCAGCTTCCCAGGCCCCCGGCTGTCATGTCCCAGTTCTCACGGGTCGAGCACATCTTGAGTCCACCCCCTGCCGCGTCCCCTGTCCTTCCTGTCCCCTGCGGTCCCCTTGCTCCAATGCGGACTGTGCACCGGGGCCACGTGACAGCACGCACCCCAGATCCACCCCCCACCCCCCAGAGGAGGTGCCCTCTTGTCTCCCTCTGCAGGGTCCCGTGTCCTGGGCCCCTCTGCCAGGCCTGTGGGGGCGGATGGGAAGCCCTCTGGGAGGCCCTGCGAGTAGGACAGGGTCCCTTGTCCACTCTCAGCAGTTCACCTTGACCAAGCGCCCCCTCCAGAGGGAAGCATGCGCCCTGGTAGCTCTGCCGGCCCCACCCTCGGTCTGGTCCTGTGTCTGCCCGGGGCTCCGAGGTCTGGGACGCCCAGCGAGGCCTTGGACTCTGGCTGCCCGCCTCCTGGACCCAGCTCTGCCCTCTGCACTCGGCTCCCAGCTACTGCGCTGGGAAGGGCCGGCTGCCCCACAGGAGGCTCAGCCTGCTCAGCTCCTGCTGTGAGACCCAGTCCTCTGGGCTCGGGCGTGGGTGGGGCCAGCCCTACAGGGAGCTGCTGCGGAGAGGGCCCCGGGAGGGCAGGGGCCCTGGCGCACGGAGCCAGTGAGGGGGCTGGGGGCCTGTCCGTGGTCCAGGACGCAGCCGCCGGACAGGACTGGCCAGCTGTCAGCAGGCGTCCATGCAGGGTCAGTCCCCATGCCCGTCACCCACAGCCCCGCAGGCCACAGTCCAGTGCCGCAGGCCTGGCTTGGGCCCAATGAAAGGGGGCACAGGACAAGACGACCCCCTGCGGCTACGCTCCTAACGGCCGTTGACATTTTTTAAAAGCATTTCACTGCCGTCCAAAGTGCTTCCTCTGAAGGGTTTGTGGGTCGCTGGAACAGAGACCTCCCTGCCCTCGCGCCTGCAGACTGACGTGAAGGAAACAGAGTCGCGCCCTCTCAGTAGAACGGGCACCGCTGGGCTCCACTGCTGGTGAGACCTGTGCTGTGGGCCTGCAGCGACCGGGCTGGCCCGGCCTGGTGCGTCCCGCTCCGTACCGTCCCCTGCCCACCTCCCACGTGCTCTCCCCGCCCTCCAGGATAACACCATTCCCCAGCTTTCAGCTGTGAACCTGATCTCTAGAGACGTGCACGTAAACACCGCTCCATCCTGGCGCCCCTCCCAGAGGGCACACCACTTCTGCCAGCCTGTGGCACACAGTTGGGCTGTTGGTTTATATTTGTCTGTGTCCAGCCCACAGAGCTCTCACCGCTGCCTCTCCAGCCCGGGAGGAGCCAGGTGTCGGGCTACATGGACGATGAGGCTGGAGGTGGCCAGCGGCCTGGGCCATGTCTCCAGCCACAGCAGCCAATGTGGCTCAGGAGCTGGCCTCACTGGTCCTTGACCTCCATGCCGACCCCACCCGCACAGCCTCTGCCTGCCCTCCGCGCCACCACGCCCTCCTTCCCGATGCCCCCTCCCCGGGGACCTGCAGGGAACGGAGCAGAGGGCTGCGGAGGGAGCAGGGTGTGGGGGCTGGCAGGTGAGGTGAGGGCCTTGGCACCTGCCGGAGAGGTGGTTGTGCAGCGTTCCCCAGTCAGTGTGGCTGGAGGGCGGGGCACCAGGGCAGGAAGGGAGGATGGAAAGAGCGAGTCTGGGCCCTCAGGGTGGACCTGCTTGGACTCCCGGAGCCGCTGCGGCCAGGGCTTGGCGTGCACAAATGGAGCTCTCAGCAGACCCGACGGCCACACGTGTGCCCACGTGTGGTCACCAGCAGGGCGGGCAATGAAATGGCTGTGGGTGGGTGCAGAGTGGGCCACCAGGGTGGCTGGCCCTTGGCCCCTGGGCCCCGAGGAAGCCCCGAGACCTCTGGAGAGAGGCTGCGGCCCAGACACAGCCTTTCCGAGGTGGAAGGCCCAGCTCACACCTGATTCAATGTGGCTCGCTCACCCAGGTCCGTGTGTGTGATTGAGCTGCAGGGGTGGCAGAGGGGTCAGAACACTGTGGGGCCTCCTCCCTGACCCCCTTCACTGAGGTGGCCTTGCCCCAAAGCTGCAGCCTCTGGCCTCCCCTGGGTCAGGCATACGGGCCGGGCCCCTTGACCTCCCCCAGGCCATGTCACCGTGAGTGCCTTCCCTCCCATGCCCCTGTCTCTCCCGCCATTGGCACCGTAAGGCCACATGGGCCTGGCCTGATTCCCAGGGCCTGGGGCCTGGCTCCCCAGGAGTGCAAGTGCCACCCCCTCCCCTCCCAGGCGTGACCCGTCGCCCCCCAGCCTGCGCCCGTCCTGCAGGAGGCGTGAGCCCAGAACAGGCAGCACTCAGATGTCTGTGGGCAGCCGGCTGTAACTTCCCCAAGGTCAGGCTGCAGTTATGACCAAAATGTAATTTTCCCCGTTGGACACCTGAGATCCATTCAAGGCCGTGCAGCCTCTGACAGGGTGAAATATCACGTGGAAGCGTGGGCTGTGGACTTTTCCTGCTCAAGGAAAGGTTTTCTCCTGCTGACGGACCATCCTGGGTGGGCTGGCTGCTCTGCTCTGGGTGAGCACTGGGGTCAAAGCTGCCACTTGCCCTCTTGATTTCACAGTCCGACTGCTCGATTAATCAAGGGCTCTGCGCTCATGTCCCCGGCAGAGAGGCTCCCAGCTCCAGCCCGGCGGTGTCCACCAGGGCCATCAGAGCTGGTGATGAGTGGGGGCGGGGGCGGGCTGGGCACACGGCCAGGCGGACAGGCGCCAGAGCAGCCCCTCCGAGTGCCGTGGAGAGGCCGCAGGGCAGTGCCCTGGGACCAGGGCCCCTCGTGCGGAGCCAGCACCAGGCTGCCCGCAGAGTGGCAGGCAGGGCAGGTCTGCGGGGCGTGCTCAGACCCTGGCGTGTCCTGGGGCGTGTGAGAGGCCAGGAGGTGTGGGGGTGTGCCCTGGAGTCGGGCGGCTCTGCTGGGCGGGGGGCCAGTCTCGCGTCCCTGCTTGTCCGTCAGGGCGCCTGCACCACCTTGGCACAGCCCCGTAACGAACTGAGCGCCGCTGGCGGCAGCCGGAGCCTGCACGGCACTGTCTGCCCCGGGGTCTAGCGTGGTCCTTGCAGTGGCCCCTGGCGTGGCTCTGTCTGCAGACTCCACTTAACTGGCTGGCTGGACGAGGGCCGCCATGCCACAGGTCCTGTGGTTCAGCCCAAGGAGCTACGGTCCCTGCCACGGTGGGGACCCTGGGACTCAGCCCACGGGGACCCCAGCTGTCCTGCCAGGGGCAGTGCCAGGCCCTGCAGGGCTCCGCGTCCAGCTCCAGACTGGAGCCCCAGGAAGCACCTGTGTGTAAGGGAGCCAGCCTTGCTGATTTATGGGTGATAAATCGAGGTTTAATTACTGGGAAGGCTCCTTGGGTGAGGATTCCTGCTAATTGCTGTGCGTCCCCCTGATGGCCTTGCCCAGCTGATCTTCCTCGTGCGGCCGGCAGCCGTGGCAGCGCGGCAGGAGGCACAGAGGCCCTGCTGAGGGAGCCTGTGGGAATCTGTGGTCTCTGATGGCTGGCAAGGGAGCCCCCAGGACAGCATGACCCGGAATCTCCAGATGACCTCTGCTCTGCGGGCCCCCCCTCACTGCCTCTCAGTGCCGGCCCCACGGGGCGCTGGCAGCAGGCACTCCTGCAGATGGGGAGCGTTTGTCCATCACCCATGCGGGGCCTCAGGACCCGGACGACAGTGCCCTCCGTCCGTCCATCGGTGCCTCTCCTTCAGGCCCACCTGAGATTGCAGCCCAGGGGGGCCCACGCCCTTCCCCGCCCCCTGCCCCTCACATCCTGACGTGCCCCCCCCCCTTGGTGCCAGCTGAGAGCTGAGCCTTTTGGAGGGACCGGGGCGGGCGTGGTCCGTAGCTCAGCACCTGGCGGTGGCTGGCGCTCAGACGCCATTCTTTCCTCGCTGCTTCTAACAGAGTCACATCTTGGCTGTTGCCACGAGCAGCCAGGCTGCTGGTCGGCTTGTCCTGTCCACTTGGTGGCCAAGCACACATGTCAGGGGTGCTGATGGGTGGCGGGTGTCCCTCCCTGTCGTCCTGCAGTCGGGGGCCTCAGACCCCGTGCGCTCACCTCCCCGCTCTCTCCGCAGAGCTGAAGAAGCAGGTGGAGAGCGCCGAGCTGAAGAACCAGCGGCTCAAGGAGGTCTTCCAGAGCAAGGTGCAGGAGTTCCGGAAGGTGTGCTACACCCTGACGGGCTACCAGATCGACATCACCCGGGAGAGCCAGTACCGGCTGGCGTCCATGTACGCCGAGCGCAAGGATGACTGCCTCGTCTTCAAGGTGGGCGCTGCCGGGGTGGGGAGAGGCCTGCGGCTCAGGAGGGGCTGGACCCCGACTCGGGGCTCCCTGGGGTCTGCGTTCTCTCTGCTGTGCCGCTTCAGCCGCACAGCTGGGGGTGGGGCTGTTGTCTCTAGAAAGCAGCTGAGCGTCTTGTCAGACACGGGGCGGGACCGCTGTGAGCCGGCTCTGCCGTGACCCCTCCATCTGTGACTGTTGCCCATGCAAGCGCGTGTCTCTGGGCTGGGTCGAGGGGTGCAGGTCCCATGAGGGCTGAACGGCCAGGGAGAAAGCCGCTGTTGGGCTGGGAGGTGCCCCGGGCCCTACCGCAACCATCGGGTCTCGGACCGCGTTGTCACGAGAAGCCAGGGCGGCCCCCGGGCCGGCAGGAGCGTGCTAGCTGCCTCGCTCTGATGCGCATGCTGGGTGGCAGTTGCCCAGGGCCGGCCCTCGCTGGGCACAGGAGGGGCTCTTGCTGTCGTGGGGGACACAGCCTGGGGGGGAGACCGGTGGTCCTGGAGGCTTGGGGCAGTGAGGGCAGCACCGAGCGCACACCCTGCTTCCTGACCTGGGGGTCTCTGTGGGAGACACAGGGTGGGACTGTGACGTCTGGGCCGGGGTCCCTCCTCTGCCCTGCCTCCCAGGACTTCCCCTGGTGCCCTGGTAGCCCCTGGGCAGGGTCCGCTCCAGCCGCAGGTGGGTTGGCGGCAGTAGCCGAGGCACAAAGGGAAAGAAGACGTGGAGCCCTGCTTTCCTCCCTCCGCAAACTGACCCCCTACGGCCCCCCCCCCCCCAGGCTCAGGTCCTCGTGCAGGGCATCGAAGGAGTGGGGGCTGGCGCGCTGCTGGGGCTCCCTCACCCGCCCCTGCTGCAGAGAATGCTGGGCGCTGGCGTGGCTGCGGCCGGCCCTGCTGGCCTGCGGGCCCGGTGGCGGCATGTGTGCCTTGTCCACTCGGCCAGAGGCCCCCTTGGAGCAGATCCCCTCCCAGCCCCTAGCCCGGGGCACTGAGCCTCCCAGCTCCCTCATGGGACCTCTGGGTGCCCAGAGGACCAGCTTGAAGCCGTGGAGTCTCCTGGCAGGGAGTCTCTGACTGGGGGACCAGAGCTGAGTGTGTCAGTAACCTGCCTGTCACTGCACCGCTCCCAGCGACCCTGAGCTTGGGGATGGGAGGAACCGCATCCCACACCTGCTACCCTCCACCTGCTTGAGGCCTGATATACAGAGTGCTCACTGAGGACTGATGAGACGGATGGATGGATGGATGGACGGATGGCACACGGGAGAAAATAGGAGACAGAACGGAAGAGAACAGATGGCTGATGACCCAGGGGCTGAGGGGGCTCACGGCGCGGGCAGTCACTGCTCTCCAGGCACCAGGCCGGTCCCAGCGCTGCCCAGGCGCCCAGGGTCATGTCGCCCCCGCGCAGCTCCTCACCCCTGTGCACCCGGCAGGTCTCACACTGGCGGAGTTGCATTCCCTCTGGGGTGCCCCTCCTGCTGGCCTTGTGGGTTTCCAGGGTCCCCTCCTCATGACCCAGGGGCACCTCGACATGCGCTGGCAGCCCTGAGAGGCAGATGCCACAGGAGTGGAGGCCAGCCCGTGGCCAGGAGGGGTGGGGACGATGACGCTCGGGGCTGCTCTGCATCCTGCTCCGTCAGAGGGCTGCTGTGTCTCTGGGGCATGAGCGCTGCCAACGCAGCCTCCCGGCCACTTCAGTGAGTTTTTCGTCCCAAAGATGACACTTGAGGCAGGGCAGGCTGACAGCAGAGTCAGGAGTCACTGTGCGCTGTCCTGCTCGTGCAGGTCCGGCTTGCATGTGCCGGCAGCCGAGGGCCCCGCTGGAGGACCTACTGTGCGTCCTGGTCCTTGCTGCCATCGCCGCCGCCTGGCCTTTGCACCCCCACCCCCGCGAGAGACCTGGGTCCCTGCCTCCTACTCTCAGGAGAGGGTCATTCTGCGCACGCAGCTGGGGACGCCTGCGGAGCTGCGCGGGTGGGTGGGCAGTTCTGTGGGTGGCGGGTCGTGCTCCCCGCCTCGTCTTGCTGTGGTTCCCAAGGAGTCATCCCCCCTCCTTCCCAGCCGGGAGGGGATGCGCCCACGTCAGGGAGACGGACTCAGGAGGGGGCAGCAGGCCCTCCGCCGGCCCCGTGCCCAAGCGTGTCATCTAGGCAGTGGCCTCCCCAGTGTCCAAGTGCTGTCCTGTAGGCACTGACAGGGACCGGGACCCAGGAATGGAGCCAGGGTCGGGGGCCTGTGAGGCCGGAGCACCCCACGGGGCTCAGATCAGAGCTGACCACATGCACGTGCGTATGTGCGCATTTGTGTGCATGCCTCTGTACACGTATGTGGACATGCTTGTATGTGCCTGTGTATGTGAAGACGAGAGAGTGCAGCTGAGTCCCTGGGCCCCAGGAGTGTGGCACCTTTGTTAGAGGGGACGATCCAGCACGTCCTTGCTACTGGCTCTGAGCCTGTGGTTCACTCTCCGTGCTCCGCCGTCCACGGGCTCTGACAGGCATGTGCTGTCACATCCTACGCCGGAGCTGCACGGTGGCCAGGGTGACATCCACGCCCGCACAGCACGGGTCAGCCCGCAGCCTGAGGAGCCCAGGGCGGCCGTCGGGACGGCTTCCAGAGCAGGGGCGGCGCCTCAGCCCTTGCCCAGCACCTCAGGCCGCCCTGCTCTGTTCCTGTGCGTCCCGCCTCCGCGTCCCCGAGGCCCCGCCACCTGCTCTGCTGCCTGTCAGTGACGACAGGCACTTCCCTGCGCTAGGCCGTGTCCTGAAGGAAACTGCGGCTACTCGACAGCGAAGGGCAGCCCAGTCAGGGGAGGTCTTGGCCGCCAAACACCCCAAAGAGGAGAGCATTGTCCCTTTCCCGGGACAGAAGGGGGCGTTCAGCCCATTAAAGAACATTTCTGAAATTAAGTCACAAGAAGACATCTCCTGGGTGTGGGGAGGCGATTCATGTCCCATTCTTGGGGCCAAGGAGCAAATCAACTGCAGAGCATGTTTTGAATTTTCTTAAGTGAATGTGGTCAGCGAAGTCGCACAGCCACTGGCAGGACAGAGAAGACCCCGTAATGTAATTCCAGCCCCACGAAGCGCGTCTGCGCGCAGGCAGCAGCTCGCGGTGGCCGGGGCGCGGATGGAATGGAAGACCTTCTCACACAAGGTGCACACGCGGCGGTGTCACTGGAGGGGCTTCTGCAGAGACGGGGGCACCTCCTCCCTCCGGCTGGATGGTCGGGGGGTGGGGGGAGGCAGGGAGACGCATGGCACTTGTGGACGCTGGCGCATGGAGCGGGGTGGCTCTCAGGTCTGGGGCGTGGATTCCGCCCCCCGCAGGTCACCTGGGTCTGGGCCGTCACTCCCGGCCCTGCGGCCTCTCCGTGCGCTGGCCCCTCATGGGCTCTGAGCGAACCTTCAGTCTGAGGCCACCTTGGGATCCAAGTGTCCTTGGGTGTGGGCACACCCTGTGGCTTGGGCGTCATCCACCCTAGTGGTGAGACGCTGTCCAGGGAGGGCACACACCCCCGTCCCCACACCCAGGCTTTGCCCCGGCATGCCCGCAGCGTGGGGGTCCCTGTGGAGTCGGAGGGAGGGGTGGCTGAGGGGCTCGGGGCGCTGCCGGGCGGGAGGACGTCGGCTGTGGCACAAGGTGGCAGCGCTGGTGCCTGGCACTGGAAAGCCTCCAGGGGCACGTCCCGTTCAGCCTGCAGAGAATGGGTGCCAATTTCCCACCATGTGTCCCCACTCTGCGGCCTCTCCAGGTGTCCCAGACACTGACGTCCGAGAGCAGGTGGGCCCCCGGTTCAGTGACGGTCTCTGTCTGCCTGTCATTTCCATGGTGAGGCTGAGCATGTCTGCAGCCTCTGACCATGGCCACCGTCCGGCACCAGCTCGGTTCTCCCGGCTCGAGAACAGCCGAGAATTTGAGGGCAGAAGCGGACGGGCCGAGCTGCCGTCTCCCGGCCTGCAGCCCCTCCCCATGCGCCAGAGCGCAGCGGCCCCGTTGGGTTCCGGGACGTCGTTTTTGGTTTGTTGACTCTGGGCTGTCAGCACAACTGAAGGAGGTGGCGAGGGCTGTCTCATCGGCCAAGGTCACAGCCCTTTGCTTCTCCCGCATTAGCATTCCATGCACAGCGTGTGCAGGATCAAGTGGTGGTTTAGAGCACAGCCCAGCCTCTGCGGCGGACAAGCTGCAGATGGGCTGGGAATAAGGAGCGGGGCCGCCCAGGCAGCAGGTCGGCCACGGGAGTCCTGTGTGCTCTCCCTGCAGGCAGCCCCCGCAGCCCGGCCGTGACAGTGCCCTGTGCCCAGTGGCCTCACCATGGCCTCTCCCTCCCCCTTGTTCTGCACAGGCTCCCAGGCCTTGTGTGCAGGCGGTAGCCTGCTGGGTGGTTATCTGCCACTAATCACAGAGGAGGGGCCCCAGTGGGCAGGGGTGTGAGAGCCCACAGTGCGATCATCCCAGAAGCCCCAGCTGGGAGACGGGGTCGGCCACGTGGACCGTCCTGCACAGTGACTGGCCGTGCTGAGCCATGCCAGGCCGTCCTGGGGGCGGCCCTGGAGGAGGGGGGCCTGGGGCCTGGGCTGTCTCGTCCCTCAGACCCCAGCCTGTGCCTTGGGCATGAGCACGTGTCAGGGCCGTGTCACCCCCAGCACAGCAGGAAGGCCCCACGTGCACAGCCCTGGGGGCCCCTCCCCACTCCGGCCCCCAGCTCCAGCTCCCGGCCTGCCCTGTGACCCCCACCCAGGGGTTCTACTTTCCCTGGGCCCAGCGGCCCTCCCCCAGGGTCTTGTGCAGGCTCCTCTGGGATCTGCTTGTTAGGTGCCCAGGTGTGAGCCTGCCACCCAGCAGGCTGCCCTGCAGGTCACAGAGGGTCAGTGCAGGATGTGTGCACCCTGCCCCTGGGAACGCTGACCGCCCTGCACAGGTGGGGCTCAGCCACCCTGGCCAGTACATCCAGGATCCCAAAACTGGCGGCTTTTTAAACTGCCTTCGCCATCCTGGGGAAGTTACGCCAACATTCATGACTATTCCAGCCGTGGTTCCCACGGTCACCGCGCCTCTGCTGTTGGGCACGTGGGTGCGTGGGCCTGTGCCGTGCAGAGGCCTGAACCTCCTGAGCGCCCCCCCCCTCCCACTGAGGGCAGAGATGCGGACGCTGCGGGAGGTGCCCTTTCACTGCGGGCGGCGTAGCTGAGGCTCGTTACAGCCCTGGTCTCTGGGCGGGAGACAGCTCAGCCCCCCACATGGGTCACAGCCTTTTCCTAAAACGGGGTCTCCTCGCCTTCTCTCCAGGAAGAGCAGCCCTGGCCAAACCTGCCACTTTGGAAACAAGTCTGGAGCCCAAGTCCCCACCCGTCTCTGCTTCTAATTCCTTTCTATTGGGCGGAGAGCCCAGTTGGGAACCATGCACTTTGGCAGTGAGATGTTCTAATTGCATCTTAAAATAGAATTGCAGTAAAGAACATTAAACCGTGACCGACCAATTGCACTGGAGGAAGCCCAGGCGCAAGCTGATCAAGTTGGCCCACCTGCGGGACACAGCCCCCCGTGAGCGCCGGGGCCTGGCCGCTCTGCTGGGTCTGGGAACCGGGGGGAGGGTGCTGGCTTCCTGTCCATCAGAGCACCCCAGGCTCACCAGGAGGGGCAAGGCCAGAACACAAAGGCCGATCCCGCGCTGCGGGCGGCGGTGGCCACCAGCAGGCCGCCGGACCCTGATGCCGAGCTATGTAGAGGCTCCTGGGGGGGTCCTGCCCTCGGAGGAGGGCCCAGGGGCTCTCCCTGCTCTCCAGGCGCACGAGTGGGAAGCCAGGTACAGACGGCCAGTGAGCGAGGCTGGGGCCGAGCCTTTGGCTTCGGGTTCTAACTCATCTTCCCTAAGAAACCTTCACAGTCTGATGCCCTGGCCTGCCCTCCGCGCCCAACTCCAGCTCTGCTTCGCCGGGAGCGAGGGGGCCGAGAATGCAGCCCACGAGGTGGGCAGTGTGTCCAGGCGGCGCCCACCTCCCAGCAGCTCCGGGAATCGGCAGCAGGAGGGCAGTCTCAGGGCCGTGGGTGGAGCGCCCACTCCAGCTTCCTCCGCTGCCTGCAAGAGCCGGCGGCTGGGCCCCGGGTGGGCCCCTTGGACAGCTGCGTTCCGCGGGGCCGGCGGTGGCCAAGCGCAGGTGGAAGGGCCGCCTGTGAACCTGGGATCCTCCGCACTTGCGCTCCCGCTTCATTACTGGCGCGGCGGTTGCAGGGTTGATGCCGCCGAAAAAGCCTTTGTGAGTAATCAGTGTGAGAAACACAAGACCTGCAAAGCTGTAAACTCACAGCTGGTGATGTTACCAGGCACTAATTAAAAAAGAAGAAAGAGAACTCCCTTTCATGATCGGATTTTCAGCCCAAGATGAAGAACAAGGCTACCTGCAGATGATACCGACCCGACAGCAGAGGGGGGAGTGGGTGGTCGGGACAAGGACGGCGGCAGGAACTCGGGGGCTGGGGACCGGGGGTGACGTTGGGCCTGGCTCGTGGCCTCAGCCAGGAGCACCTGTGGCTGGAGCAAGACCCCGCGATGTGGCCTGGATGATGGGAGGTCTTCCCACAGCCGGGGTGGCCCGTGCTCCCTGGCCCCTGGTGGCTGGAGGGCTGGGAGCGGCCTCTCAGTCCCCCCAGACCTCCTGGAGGGAGCCCCCCAGAGAGCACCCTGAGGGCCTGGCGGGGTGCACACAGGCTGAGCCTCACCGCAGCTTTCCACCCAGAAGCAGACAGAAATGAAGCCGCCATCAAAGCAGCTGGCCTGGGGGCGGGGGGATCCGGGCTCCTGTCCTGCGGGACGGAGGCCGCTCTTACCCCGGGTCCCACGGAGCCAGCCCGCAAGAGGTCAGGCATCTTCCCGTGTGTCAGCACCACGGACCCTGTCCCACAGCAGCCAGCTGAGGACGAGTCCCTCTGTCCGTCCCGCTCCAGCCGTCAGGCCTGCCTCTGCCACACAGGGCCTCGTTTCATGGCGGCGTGACTGCCGAGGTGGGACCTTCTGGAAGCCCATGGCAGTCGCAGGGGTGTTTTTAACCCAGAGCCAGCAAAAGGCACACCAGCCCTCCCGCAGCGTCTGGGACGGGGGACCCGCCGCTGGTCACATCCGCCTGTCCACTGGTGTTAGTGACCGCACCCAGGCCCTTCAGCACACGGCCTGTTACCTCCCTCCATCTGCTCCTCGGGGTCCCGCTGTCCTTGTGTCCTGGCTCCAGCGCCGGCCGTGTCCGGGAGCAGTGGCAGCAGGGCCGCTTGTGGCCGGGCAGGGAGAGAGCTCCCTCTCCCGCCAGGTCGCACCCACACCCCACCCACGAGAGGAGACGCTTTCCCCACAGAGCGCTCGGCTGCCGGGGTCTGTGGTGTCGGCTCAGGGTGTGAAGCCCAGGAACGGCGTGGCCCAGCCGTCACGGGGGCGCCGCGGGCCTGTGTGCCGCGCTCGGGGCCCGGGAAGGGGGCCGGGGGCGGGCTCTGCTCCTCGAGGCTGCGCGGGTGCTTGAAGTCACCGCGCCTCTGGGCTTTGGGCTGCGTGGCCAGCTTGTGCAGGAAAGCCTACTCGGGCCGTGGGGTCACGGCGACCCTGAGGACCACCGGCGGAAGTGCCATCCCACAGCCCCGAGTCTCCGACCCCCAAGCGTTCCCTGGCCCAGGGCGCGGGCGTGGCGCCCTTCCCCAGAGGCCTCCCCGGCACGTCCCATCCTGATGCTGCCGGCAAAGGACCTGGTCCGCACGGCTGTGCTGTTCCCGGTGCGGGCTCCCGGGCTGCTGACCTCCCGCTCGTGCCCTAACTCATGCTGGTAACTTCCGGACGTGTCCTGTGGGGTTCTCCGCAGAAGGGGGAGCCCGTCTGCCCAGCCTGGTGCTTCTCTCGCCTGTTCGCGTGACAGCCGTCGCGGGCCGTGTCTTACACGAGAAGCCCGTCATGCTCGGGGGCAGGGGGACACGGCGTGGCTGCCGGAGGCAGGGCTCCCGGCGTGCCCCTCTGTCCCGCTCGCGCTCTGTCTCTCACGTGGAGCCGCTTCCATCAGTGCCTTTGACCTCTTGCCGCGGGTCTAGGCTGCCGCCGCGCCCACACGGGGCACTTCCTCTTGCTGGCGCCTCTTGTGACTTAACTTCTTTGACGTGGAATAGTTATAATCACCGATGCAACATGATTACTGATCTTGCCCTCAGTACTGGTTCTCCTCACGGCGCCCCCTGCCGTGCGTGCCTGTCACCGTGGAGGGGTGCCGCGCATAATGACTCCACCTGGGTGGGGCTAGATATTTCCGTGTCCTGTGGCTGTTCCGAGGTGACGCTCTCAGGTCTTCGTTGAGGATTTGTGGCAGGACCGGGGGAGCATCAGGGAGAGGAGGCTGACGAGCTGCCGCTGAGGGGAGACCCTCCTGCTTCTCCACCCCAGGGGGCCCCGCGGCTGTCTGCATGGCTGGTGGGGACGGGCGCTGCTTCCCCCGTGCGGTGCCGCGTGCTGTGGCTGTGTGTGCTGGAACCGCGTGGTGTCCCCCTGCTCCGGCGCCATCTCACTCGGCGCCGGCCAGTGCTTGGTCGAGAACACGGGGCCCCTGCTCAGTCCTCGCTCCGTGGCCGGCTCTCCTCCCGGGCACTCGTCCTGAGCCCTCTGGCCACCATGGTCTCCCCAAACTCTTGGCTCTGTCTCCTCGACCCAGTGGGCCCCCAGCTCTGCCGGGCCCCTCCCTCCTCTGCCCGGGAGTCTCCCACGGGCCCAACGGGGCCAGTGCTCCCTTGAGCCAGGACTGGAAACCACCATTTTGTAGGTAGTGTCTCGGGTTTCCGGTGCTTTGGGGGAGCAGGCAGGCCTGTCCCTGTACCTCCGTCGTGGCCAGAAGCCTGCTGAGCGTTCTGGGGTCGGAACTCGGACACCACGTCCCACTCACAGTGAGGAGACTGCAGCTGGGGGTGGGGCCGTGACGTGCCCCCCATCACACTGGATGAGGAGGCGGCAGGAAGGGGCAGGTCTGACTCCAGGTCGCTGCCACTTCTCTGGCCACATGGCTCTCCGGACAGTTTCGTTGCCCCGTGAGCTCCCGAAAATCCCGCTCCAAGGTGGCAGGACTTGTCCAGGTGGGACAGGGGGAGGCAGAGGCTTCTGCAGCGTTAAAGTGCAGTGCGGGGTCGCGGAGGGGCCGGGTCCTCAGAGCCCTTCAGCCCGTGAGACTGGGTGGGGCGGCCTCTGGACCCAACTGGGTGTCCCTCGTCGGCCCCCCTTGACCTTCCTCTACCCCAGGGTTCCCAGTGGCCTCCGCTCCCTGAGGTGGGCCCTCTCCACCGCCGGGCCTGGGTCCCTGGGTCCCCCTGGGAGCTACTGGCCCCTTGGTCCTCGCCACCCCACGTGCACAGCCTGTCCCTCGTGAGGCCGTGGAGCAGCTGCATGTGGATCTAGAGCAGCCGTGGGAGCACGTGGTGCTGCCTAAACAGGGTAATAATAACAGCCTGGGCTGGAGGCTGATCTGCGAGTGTTGGGGCGCCCGCCTTGCCCTGCCAGCTGCTCCGGGGAAGGTCACCCCTGGCCAGGGACGGTGAATTCCAGCAACGCCGGTGTAATTAGCACGCACCGTGTTTGGACGTGTTCCTCGGCGCAATTAGGCAGGAATAACTGGGTGAGCTGTTCCCTGTGCGGGACACGCTCTTTGCTTCAGCGCTCAGCATCCATCCAAGTCGTCCTGACCCACTTGCCGCACGTCCCTCTGCCTGTTTGCTTGTGCAGCAGCGTCTGCCTCTTCGGGTCCGCCTGCCGGCATCAGGGGCCGAGAAGTGTGGCCTCGCTGTGCGGGCTGCCCCGAGGGACACCGGTCCTGGACAGAGCACACAAGGGGGCTTGGGGCACCCCTAGTGCACGGCGGCAGGGAGGGCTTTGGGGGAGCCCCGCCCCGCCCAGCCTTCGGGGAGAGGAGGCATCGCCGACGGGGTGGGACACCAAGCTTCGACAGTGGCCAGGGTGCTGGAACCAGGCCGTCGGGCAGCAGGAGCCATTGGAGCTGAGCCGAGGGAGAGGGCAGCCAGCAGTGGGCCGGACAGTGCGCCCCGGGGCCGCCTGAGGGGGACCCACAGGCCTGGAGGCTTGAAGGGCCAGAGGCAGCGGCCCGGCGGCGTGGCCTGCCCCGCGCACACGGCACCTCCAGCTGCCACACCAGGCGGGGGCAGGAGGACGCTGAGCGTCCACAGAGGCCGTCTTCCATGGGGGCAAGGCTGACGGGTGGGCCAGGTGCCGTGTGTCCCCGGCCGACAGCGAGGCCCGGGCGGCTGCACACGTGAGAGCAGGGGTGGCATCGTACTTCTGCTCTCAGCACCGCTCAGCTCTCACAGGTACCACGTGGGTAACGTGCAGTCGCCGTGAAACCTGCGATGCAGAGACCTCAGTGAGCCAGCCCAGACCTCAGCTCGGGCCTGCACCTGCCATCCAGGTGTCCTCTAGCGTGTTCCAGTGCGTGAGAGAGTGCGAGTGCGTGTGGGTGAGCGAGGGCGGTGGGGTGAACATGTGTGAGCATGTTTGAGTGTAAGCGTGTGTGTAAGTGCATGTGGGTATAAGCGTGAGGGCGTGGGAGTATGAGTGTTAGTGTGTGGGGGTGAACATTATGCGTGTGAACAACCGTGGCGTAGGCTCGCGGGGCTCACTCCAGTGTGGAAGTTCAAGGCGAGCTCCTGGCGGTGTCGGCCTGTGAACATGGAGGCGCCTGGGAGTATCAGGTTCTCAGCGGGAGAGCCCAGGTCCCTTTGAAGACGGGAGCACTTCGATTTTCTGGCCACAGAGCCGAGACCGTCTCTTTGCCGCCTCTGACAGCAGGTGTCTGTGGTCTCCACAGGGAGACCCCCGGCGGTATCCGGCCCCTGTAGCGTGGGCTGTGGACGCAGCCCAGCAGCTGTGTCCCGTTAGGTGTCTTGTCGCCCACAGAGCTGAACATGAAGTGCTCACGCCGCTGTGAAGCAGGCACCGTGGGGCCTCGCTGCTAGCAGCCGCCCACCGGGAAAGCCCACGTGGGAGTGAGAGTCGACCTGGGGGTCAGTGGGTCCTGGCCGCAGCCTCCTCCCGGGACCCCCGGACCCCGGGTCCGTCGGGCAGGCCCTCCTGCGGTCCGTGGGGACAGGCAGTGATCAGAGTCACCGCAGTGAAGAGAACGTCGCGGCCCCATGCCGCTGCTGGGGCCAGCCCTGAGCAAGACCCACGGGCCTGCCGGCGCCCTGCAGGCTGCTGTGCCTGCCGCTGGGGAGCGGGGGCCGCGCAGCGACAGCTGGGGGCAGGGGGGCGTCGTGAGGGCGGTGTGCCTCGGTCCCCTGGCGCCTGCGAGCCACGCCATGGCTTGTCACTTGCAGACACTGGGGCGGGGGAAGCAGCAGCAGTCGGCCCATCAATATCCAGCGACAACCAACATGTCTTCCTGGGCAATTTGCTTTTTAAAAAATTGCGCTCTGGCTCCAAGTGAGCAGCCCTAATTGGAGTTATTTACAAGGGACCAGGGACCAGGTGGTATCTGAGCGTGGCAGCGTGCCAAGCAGAGACGGATGGCCGGCCTCGCGCAGCGGCCCGGCGGGTGACGTGGCAGCCACGGCCCCCTGGGGACGGGCCCCTCCGACGGGGTGGGAGCGCCGGTCCCAGACCCCGAGTTTGTCCTGATCGGGGCTCAGTGGACAGTGAGACACTGGTCACCGTGCCCCCGCCCAGTCCCCAGGCTGCCAGGCCACGGCCAGTGTCCTGTGGCCTCACCCCTGCAGCTGCCCTGGGCGGGCACAGGGCCCATGACGCTGCTCAGACTTCGGTTGAGTCCGTTTGTCCCCAACAGTGGCCTCGGCGCCACGACCGTGAGGGAGTCTGACTCTCCTAATGCAGGTTAGGACCCGCAGTCCCCTGGGGCAGGGTGCCCGGCTCACCTCTGGGGGCGGAGCCTGGCGGGGGTGGGAAGGGGGTCAGGGTGGGACTTGCCCCCCCCCCCCACCAGCCTGGGCTATGCCTGCCACCCCCACTCCCCGGCCCAGCTGAGGAGAATCAGCCCCCCTGACATTTAAGGGAAAAAACGATCAAGAGCAGAAGCAGCAATGAAAGGATTTTCTTGGGAAAAGGTCAGAGTGGTTTCTTTACTTTTGTCTGAAACAGTTTGTGCTGAACCATGACAAGGCTAAACGCTAACAGGCAGCGCAGCAGGGCCGCCGCCCCGAGGGCCCGCGCGAGGGCGACGACGCGGGGAGGCCCCAGCTCGGTGGTGCCACGCGGAGGGGCCGTGGGGTCAGAGGGCAGCGGGCAGGCTCCTGCCCCCCATCTCCGAGGGGCAGCCCCGACTGCACCGCTCGTCCAGGCCCGCGCTCCACGGGGCTCCCCAGGTTCCCGCTGGGCCCCCCGGTGGCAGCTGCACAGAGACACCTGCCCTCCGGTGCGGGGCCGGGGCGTTCAGAGCGGTGCGGCCACCACGGTCTGAGGTCGGGGCGTTCCCAGCACCTCAGAGGCCCCGGCCCCGCCCCCCGCGCCTGCGCTGTGTGTCCGTGGGCGGCCCTGGTCTGGACACGCCGTGAGCAGAATCATGCACACGTGGTCTGCATCTGTTAGCATGTATTCGACGTCCATCTGCCGAGTCGTTGTCCCCTGAGGGCCACACCACGCGCCGCTTCTCCCCCCGCCCCCGACAGCTGCAGTCACGTTTCGCGCTCGTGACACAATGGCTCCAAGCGTCTGCGTCAGGTTTCTGGGTGCACGGACGTCACCTTCCCTCTGGGGCAGATGCCGCGAGTGGGATTGCTGGGCCACGTGGCCGTTGCCCGCGGAGGACGCCCGCTCCCTCCCCAGCAGGCACCTCCGCCTTCCTGTGAAGTGGGACCGAGCCAGGCCCTGCGCCTCGCAGTGTCCCGGCGAGAGCACCTGCCAGCCCCTGTGCGCAGGACGGCACCTGCCGGCGCTCAGTCTGTCCCGCTGTCGCCCTCATCGCCTGGTTGGGGTCAGAGGGCGGGGAGGGGGGTGGGCTGCCCTGGGGGCCTGGTGAGCGAAGGCCGGGCTCACGTCCCAGCCTCTAGATTCCAGAACTGTGGGTGAGACCCCGCCCACCGGGACCTGACTGCACGCCCCTCACCCCCAACCCAGGAGCACGGGACTCAGGGGTCAGGCAGGCTTGTCCCAGCTCTGACAGCCGAGGGGGCAGGGACAGCAGGCCGCAGCCTCCCCACACGCCTGCGCCTCCCGGCTCCACCCCGTCCTGCCGATGGGGGCCCCTGGGGGAGGGAGCGGGAGACCCGGCGGGCCGCCACCGAGCTAACCCCGTCTGCCACCGCCCTGCAGGCCGCGGGACCCGCGGGCACCACGATGCAGCTGCTGGAGACGGAGTTCTCGCGGACGGTGCCAGAGCTCATCGAGCTGCACCTGCAGCGGCAGGACAGCATCCCGGCCTTCCTCAGCGCCCTCACGCTCGAGCTCTTCAGCCGCCAGACCGTGGCCTAGCCGCAGCGCGTGGAGGCCGGGACCCAGGCCGCGCCCCGCGGGACCGCACAGCCACGCACGCCTGCCTGGGCTCTCGTCGCCCTGCAGCCCCGCCTGCCGCCCCCGGTGTCCGGCACAGGCCGCGCTCGCCCCCTCGCGGGGACCCTGGGGGGGCCTGCGGTCCCCAGCGAAGAAGCCCGTGGCTCCTGTGAATAAAGTTGCCTTCGTGACCACCCGCCCGCTCACTGCGTGTGTGTCTGGTCCCCGAGCTGACAGGCTCCCTCTCGGAGGTCGGCCTGGCCCAGGGGCCGCCCCCATGCGGGCCCAGGCCCGGAGAAGTGAGGGGACAGCGGGTGCAGCCCAGGGCCACTGGCCCGGGCAGAGGAGGGGGCGCACACACTCTCGGACACGCGCCCGCCCAGGCTGCCTGCCTGCCTGCCACCTGGACCCTCGCCCTGGGCACTGACGGCCAGAGCCGGCTGGGCCTCGCCATGGTGGAGGGGCCACCAACCCTGCCACCCCTGCCTGTTCTCCGTGCGGGGCCCTCAGGGCCACTGTCCCCCACCGCAACGCTGGGCCGGGGCCTTGGGTCCCAGGGCTCATGCCGCGGCAACCTGGGGTCCCCAGGCTGAAGTGGGGTTCAGCACACGCATTGTGGAGCAACTGCCCCCACACGCCCTGGGCCAAGGCTGCCTTCGTGAGGAGGGGGCCCCACCGAAGGGGCCCTGGAGTGGCACTGGCTGTGCGCCCAGCTTGGCTGAGGGAGGGGCCAGCACCGCGGGGCAGAGATGCTGCCTGTGGCCTTGCGGGCGTGCACAGGGGTCACAGTCACGGGGGAGGCAAGCCCCACGTCAGCGCCTGGCGCCTCCAGCCCCCGCCCTGGCCGCAGAGCCTCCTGGGGCACGGAGGGCAGGAGTGTCCTGGCATGGGGGCCAGGACAGCCCTGGCTCTGCCCACCGGGCCTACCAGGGCTGTGGGACCAGCAGACTGGTCTCCGCGTCTCCGAGGCCCGGCCCCAGAAAGTTCTGGTTCTGCCAGATCCCCACTTCTGCCAGCTCATTAGTGGGCGCCATGCTAAGTGGTTCTTAAGCTGCTAATGACTGATTGTGAAGGATTAGTGCCGCAGCGATGAACTGTAATTGCCAGGCGGGAGCAGGATTCCGTGCGTGACAGAGCTCCCTCCGCCCCCTCCCCCACGCGGGACCCCTCCCCTCCACGTCAGGCCGGCAGGAGGGGCCGCCTCTCTGTGTCCCTTCTGCATCGGTCCAGCTCCTGCTCCTCTGAAGGTGAATGATCCCAGGGTTTCTCCAGCCCCAGGACCTGGGGAGAATGCAGGTTCTCGGCCCACGGACCGCGAGTCTGCATGTGACGTGACCCCAGGTGGCTCCCGTCCCCGGCACCTGATCTGAACCCCTGACTTAGAAAACCCGTCTCCATCCCATAATGATCCCGTAAGTTGGGTCTTGCTGAGGAGGCGGCTGAGGTGCAGAAAGGGCACAAACCAGCCTCTTGACCGAACTCACGGCCCCTCACCACCCAGCTTCTGGGTCACACGTGGGCTGAGCCTGTCATGGTTCAGGGTCACCGGGTGCCAGGGACAACACGGGCTGGACCTGACGGGGGGACTCGGGGGTCCAGGGGCATGGGATCTAGTGGTGTACGGACAGGGGTGGGTGACGTGTACATGTGGGGCTGTGTGTGTTGCATGTGTATACATACAGGGCTGTGCATACAAGTGCATGTGTGTACATGTGGGGCTGTGTGTACGAGTGCACTGTATACATGCAGGGCTATGCACATGTGTCGTGTGTGCGCATGTGGGTGCAGGGCTGTGCCTATGAGTATTGTGGCTCATGTATGTATATGCCTGTGTCGTGTATGTGCTTGCATGCATGCCCAGTGAGGGCAGGTGGCTTTACCAGCTGCTTAAATTCCTGCTTCAGGCCCAGAGGGGACAGGCCCGGCCCGAAGTCTCACGGGGCAAGAGGGCCATCGAGGAGGAGTGGGGACCCCAGTGCAGGCGTCACGTGGCCCAGCCCGCCGCCGGCCTTGTTTCTGTTTTCAGCCTTCCCTTTATCTTCAATGTGCTTTCAACGCACATTCTCCGTAAAGAGAAAAGCGCTCCCTCAGGAGGAAGGGAGAGCTCCCGGCCCCGCCCCTCCCACCTGGACACGGCCGCACACCTGACGTGGCCTCGCAGACACGCGCTGTCCCGCCTCCCGGGTTTGCTGCGGCTTCAGAGCCACCGGCTGGGCCTCCTCCCTGAACAATTATCTTGAAAATTCTCCACAAAAGCATCTCCTGATGTATTTCCTTGGGTTTTCTGTTACTGTTATTTCCAAACCACTTAAGTTTTATTGCGAACAGTAACCTGCAGAAACGCCACATTCTCATTATAAAGTCAAACTGGCAGCGTCCTCAGAACGTCGGAGTTCTGAGCCATTCGGGTCATTACTCTAAGGAAACAGAACACTGAGCTCCGGACTCACAGGCAGGACCGTCGCGTGGGGGCTTTCCCGTGGTCTGGTCACCCGGCTCCCGGTGCCATGTTTTCTACCTGTGCCCTCCCGAGAGTGACCAGGAGGGTCTGTGTTCTTGTGTTTTCCTAATTGGTTAATATTTCTGGGCTCCCTGGTGCTCCTGAACAGGCCGGGCCAGTCCCTCTCTCTGTAGACCCACAGGGGCGTCCTTACCCCGACTCCCAGCAGAGCTGTGTCCCCCAAACCCATACACTGAAGCCCAGTCCCCCAGCACCTCAGCACGTGACTGTTTGGAGACAGGATCTGTAAAGAGGTGACGAAGTTAAAAATGAGGTCACACGGGGGGCCTTGATCCAATAGGACTGGTGTCCTTACGAGAGGAGATAAGGGGACACACAGAGGGACGACTCTCTGAGGACACAGGAGGGAGGGGGCCGTCCACCCCCCCAGGAGAGAGGCCTCGGGCGGAACCAGCCCTGCGACGCCCGGGTCTTGGACTCCCAGCCTCCAGGACATGAGACACATCTGTTTCAGAGGCCAGCCTGGGTCCTCTGTGCCGACGGCCAGGGTGACGGGCAGCCTCACAGGCGTGGGCCCCGCCCACAGCTGCTCTGAACATGTTTTTTGTGTAACATGCACGCAGAGTGGAGCAGACACCTGTCCTCTTCCGTGTCCTCTGTCCCCAAGAGCACGCACCACAGTCGTCTGACAGATGAGTGCAGACCACGGGTGTGATTTGAAATTTTTGAGTAGCCACGCTGTAAAGGCAGGAAGGAACGGGCGAAATCAGTCGTAGCGTGTTTCACTTAACCCAGCCCACCTGAGCCTGTTCCCACGTGGAATCAGCATAAACCACGACGCAGCCGGCACCTCACCCTCTTTGGCTCAGAGCCCTTGAAGTCCAGGGTCTTGTTTTAGTTGCTGTCGTGCCCAGGGCTTGCCCTGGCTGGTTTAGCTCAGTGGATTGAGCGTCGGCCTGCGAGCTAAGTGTCGCTGGTTCGATCTTCCAGTCAGGGTACATCAGAGAAGGAAAACTCTGACTCCAAAAAACCTCCGCTGCCTTGCGGCATACCTCTTCAGGGGAAAGGCTAAGGGAGTAAACCCCGACAGAAAATCCGGAGCCGGAGTCCCTAAGGCGGTTTGACGTTGTAGTCAACACCGGCAACTCCTGCGGCGCACCTGAACCCAAGCTGTATCGACTCCGTCTTTCCCTTGGACCCTTCAGCTGCGAAGAGAGGGGGGGTCTGCTGCATGGGCAACAGCAGACCCTCCATATTACCCTGCCCAGGCTCTGTAGCTTCAGCGTCATCGCAAGATGTCGATTCAACACGGGAGGAGACAGATACCATGTCACTCCCGAGTCGGACTGCACAGCCATTCTTGGCGGTGCAGATAGACTCTGAAGAAGCTACACCATCGTCTCTCGAGACGGACGGCTGCCGACGACGTGCCCAGGGCACTGTCAGGTTGTCACCAAGTTCGGGGAGATGGTGGCAGGGCCAGGATTCAGGGAGCCACGTTCCTGCAGACAGAGGCCGAGTGCGGGCCTGGAGGGAGGGCCTGTTTGCTTCCCAGCAGAGCCTCCGGGTGCACATCCAGGAAACGGGCGGACAGAGCCCGGCCCTCAGCAAGGAGCGCAGCCCAGCCCTGCGCCGGCTCGGTCCCCGCTCACTGGGAGGCCTCTTCAGTGTAACCAGGTAATTAGCTCAATTACCAACAGCCGCCCCTTGTTTCTCTTCTCTTTTTTTTCAAAGTTAAAATGGAAATTAAATTTTGCGCCAGGTTTACAGGCTGTTAACGGAATTCACTAATCAAGCCCCAATGCCAAGTCCTTGAAAATGAGAATTTAAAAAGGTCTGTATTTGCATATTCATGTTTTTAATAAGGTTCAGAAGGTATATTTGCAGCTGATGAAGGGGATTAATTGCATCTAATTTGCATTGATGGAGCATCTTAACCCCTTCTAAGCCAGACTCAGTCTGGGGTTGGGGGGCAAATACAGACCAGGGCTGGTGGCCAGCGACGCCCAGCTCCCGCCCCTTCCTGGCACCACGTGTCCCTGACGCCCACGGTGTCGGCCTCACAGCCGCTCCTGCAGCCGCCCCGATGTGAGGTGTTTGCACTGGAACACACCTGTGTGGGGAATGCATTTTTGTGATAACATTCATGCCCGGGCATTGCACATGTTTGGGAAATGTAGGAAAGTCTAAGAAGAAAATAAAACTCACTCACTAGTCCGTCACCTGCAGACAGGGCGCTCTGGGTGCTCGCCTTCGGGACCTTCCCCTCTGTGTGTGTGTGTGTGTGTGTGTGTGTGTGTGTGTGCACGCGCGCACTGGTGCGTGCACATGTGTGTGGTGCATGCTGGTGCGTGCATGCATGCTCACATGTGTGGTGCATTGCTGTGTGGTGTGTGCCTCTGCATGGTGTGCACACGTGGTGTGTGCATGGTGTGTGCCTGTGTGTGCACACATGTGCTCGGAGTGTGCCTGCGTGTGTGCCCGCACACCACTGCCTCCTCACCGGGCCCACTGCTCTCGGGCACGTCTCGCCGAGCTGGCCCCCGCCCACCCTGTTTTGCAGCATTTCTGTTTTCACTGAAATCCCCACCCGGCACCTTTCCGTGTCCTCCGTGTCCCCAGCGGCTGGAGCGCCCTCGGGACGCCTGACTCCTCCGGTTCCTTTTGTTGGGAAGCAGTTTTCCCTTCCACTACGATTCCTGCTCAGCAGTCGCCTGCGGCGCCCTCGGGTGTCCTGGCCACGTCGCGCTCCCCTGGGGCAGCCACCAGGGCAGAGGGCCAGGACGGGTGGGGGCCTTGGCGTGCAGCCAAGAGACCTTTCATCAGTTCTCGCCCTCCGGTGTCATCCGTCCTGATGGCCGTCGGGTGTGTGGGGGCTGCCGCCGGGAAGGCCACCCCCGCGGTGTGGAGAGCGTGGGGCGTGGAGTTCCATGTTGCGCTGGTGAGCGGCGAGCATGGTTCGGGGCTGGCAGGGAAGCGGCCGATGTCTCTGCAACCAGCATGTGGTCAGGGGGTTAGGGGGTCAGGGGGTCAGGAGCGGCCAACAGGACGGAGTGGAGGCGCCCACGAGACCAGCTCACCCCCCAGGGGGCCCCCGTTTCAGCCCCAAACTCAGAATGGACAGTGAGGCCCCTCCGCAGCTGCCCTTGAGAAGCCGCGGCTGCCTCTGACCGGGAGGCGGGAGAGCAGCCGGGAGAGGAGGATGGGGAGCCGCGTAGGTCACTGGTCGCTGTAACCGACCCCAGGACTCCACATGTGAGCCTGGTGGGCACCCCGCGTGCCTGTCCTGCCGCGTGCATGCGAGGTGTGTGGGCCACCGTGCTGTGTGCACGTCAGGCTCCAGGGGCACAGGAGCCAGCAACACGGGAAATGGTAGACACTGGCCCAGACCAGGGCGGACTCAGCCGCGCTCACAGCTAAGAGGCAGCGAGAAGCTCCACCCAGGGGTGTGCGGGGAGAACACCCAGGGGGCCCAGCGAGGAAGCCAGCCTGCCCGCCAGGTCAGCTCCTTGGCACGGACGGTCACGGGGTGGCCATGGTCACCCCCCTTCCCAGCGGGAGCCCGTCCAGGTCTGTGATCGTAGGCCGACAGGTCCTGGGTGCGGGGGGTGACCCACGTCCCAGCGCTGCTGCCCACCGGAAGGAGGGGCTGACCCCCACTGTAGAGCTGGTGTGACCGGGAGCAGGACTCACAGATACGCTGAGGATTACTGGCAGAAAGCCAGGTCCCGTGGGCGGGTGACCAGAGGGTAAGCTCTTGGCTGCCGTTTCTGGAAGATGCAGCCATCGTGGGGAGGCCCGTCGGTGCGGGGTGAGGGTCACAGGTCAGGGGGAACGGCTCAGTGGAAGTAGGTGAGGCTCCTGGTGGCCGCTGTGTCCACAGACACAGGGCCACGTTTTGACAAAAGCACATGATAGTGTCCCCATCACCCCCTCGCTCAGGCCCCCAGAGCCTCCACCTTCACGTCTGCCCTGCGGTGACTGAGCTGACAGCTGTCCCGATGAAATGACCCAGACCGGGCAGCCCAGACAGACCTCGGCCCACGGCCCCGGAGGCCGTCCGGTGTGGTGCCGGCTGCGCCCTGTGGCAGAGAGGGGGCTCTGCCATGTCTTTGTCCTGTTCGGGGGGTCAGGGCCTCACCTGCTGACCTTGCTCAATGGTCACCTCCAAATACAGGCACGTGGGGGTTGGGCTTCCCTCCACAAGGGAACTGCGGGCGCTCAGTCCACGCCACGTGGCTTTCACCTCGTAAAGGCGTTTGAAACAATTTAAGCAAATCTGTTGTACTTAGCTTGTGATTTTAATTAAACATTTAGAAGCATTTGAGTCAAGTTTATAATCAATATCTAAATATCTGGGAAATGTTATTGGTTCATTTTTTTTTAGTTGGGAATCATTAATTGTGCAAGTGTTTAAATATTTAGGCAAATAGGCTGAATGGATTGGGAAAATTAGCGCGTGGATCCTCATCAGACAGCTTCCCCGCCGCGCGTCTGGGCTGGAAAGCAGGTCCCCAACCCAGGAACAAGGGCAGGGGACGGAGTCGGGGCAGAAGACGCGCCAGCCAGGGGTTCTGGGTCACGCGCGCCACTTTGTGCGCTCGGGCGAGGGAAAGAGCCCCAGGCGCACGGGGCTCAGGGGACACCCAGCTTCAACCTTCGGGGGCGTGGCCGACAGGACAGGAGGGCGGGACTGCCGTCCCCCTGGGCCCGAATGTCAGCGCCTCTGCTGTGCTGAACGAAGCCCCAGAGCCTGCCCTCTGGGGAGAACAGTGTGGGGCAGACACGGCCGTTCCGTGACGCCCGGGCCCTTCTCCTGTCACCCAGCGCGTCCCCTCCGTGCGGCGCACGCCAACCTCGCCCTCCTCCGCAGGGCGTGAGCTTCCCCTGTGCCGCGAGCCCCACGCGCCTGCCCCGCACGCCGGGGACGCGGGCTCCTTCCCGTGTTTGCGCCCGAAAGCAGCGCGCTGTGCGCGCCCCCGCGGCTCCCTGGGCTCCGGGGAGCGTTTCCTGGGACAAACCCGGTGCGTGACGCCAACAGGCACCCACACGGCCCGCGACCCCGCCGGCGGCTCCTTCAGCCGCTCCTGCTGTCGGTCACCGCGTCCACCGCCCACCCCGTGAGGTGCCTGTCCCTCGGTCCCCATTTCCTGCGGGCAGCTGGCCTGGGCCCCACCCTTCCCTGCGGGGGTCTCCTCTGATGTGCTGGGCTGTGCGTGGTGTCGTCCCCCTGCGATGCCGTTCCCGCCCCCCTGTCCCCCTCCAACCAGCCGCGCTGTCGCGGGGACGCAGACACTGGCCGGGACCCCCCAGCACGTGGATCCTCAAGATGACGCCCCATCGTCCCCGGGAGATTTTATTTACGGCGGAGACAGGAATCCAATTTCTCTTTCCCCTCCGAGTAGCTAATTGTCGGGGCGGCTGTTCAATCAGCTCCTTCCCCAGCACCCCCGCCCCCGTCGCCATAAATCACGGTCGGGGACAAGCAGGTCCCTTGGGCTTGGTTCCTTCCTGCGGCCACGCGGCCACCTGGGGTCGATGCTGAAGGGCCTTAATCACAGACCGCACAGGGGGTGGCGCTGGAAGGGGACTCGCGGGCGCTGGCCCGGCCACGTCCTTGTTGTCTGACGTCACACTCGGGTGGCAGGCAGACAGACGCAGTGACGCCTTCGCCGCCGGGACAAGGCGTCTTCTGCCCGGGCTCCTGAGCCATGTGACGTCAGCCTTGGTGATGCGGACCCGTGTGACCGAGGGTGCCCCACACAGGGTGCAGCCCCGGACACGGAGCATGTCAGACGCCAGAGTCCCCGCAGGTGGCCTCGCACTCCCTGAGGTTCCCCGGCTTGAACTCCGCGTAAAGGCAGCGGGCGCGCTCCTGCTGATGGGCCCCCAGACGCCGTGGCCGGCTCCCGTGACCGCGTCACTGCCAAGCCGCTTCCCTCCCCGCATTCCATTAAGGAAGTGCGTTTAAACCAAGATGAGGCCGTCCCGGCAAACACCGTCATCACCTTGCCCCCACCCCCCGCCCCATCTCCTGCGCCCCGCAAGCTGAGCCGCACTCGCCGCCCTGAGCTGGGCCCGTGGGCACCTGGACCACCCACGGTGCTCACCGTCTTGGAAGCGACATTTATAGATGGAACATGAACGTCTTCAGAGACAGACGTGTACACGTGTGTAGCCCAAGCCCCCACAGCAGCGAGAACACTGCCCTCGTTCCAGAAACTTCCCTCCTTCCCCTGGCAGCCCCCAGCTCCTCCCCATGGGGTGCAGCCCTCGGGTTTCTGGCTTCACAGGGACGCAGCCGACCCCACGGTACCCGCGCACAGGGCCGGCCACCCTGCCTCACAGCCACCGCATGGGGACCTCCGCGCGTTTATGGGGCTTTCCCTGTGTGAGCAGGACCCCTGGCTGCCCTCCGTCTGTGACACAAGGCAAAGCCTGAGCCCTCACAGGTGGTGGCCCTTCAGGCAGGCGTGGCCACGTGAGGCCCCGTTCACGCGCAGGTGCGGCCGGTTAGAACTGCGGCTGCGCCTGTGCGGCCTATCCTGCCGCCGAGCTCCTCGCGAGGAGCTGCTGGAAGCCGCCGGAGCCAAGCCGACGCGGTGCCCCCTCTGCGCTCAGCCCCTCTTCCCGCCGGGTCCAGTCTCCCCACCGGTGAGTTGGCACCGTGTCCCCAGAGGCCTCCCCAGGGACCCTGGGCGTCGGGTTTCGGTTTGTGTGGGTCTCACTGCGAGGACAGCGGACCCCGTGCGCATCCCACGCGGGCGGCCCGCAGCGCAGTTCTCCGCCCGT